>NC_068349.1:9695936-10023436 GCF_014633365.1 Diospyros lotus | reverse complement strand
GCTGCATCAGTCATAAGCAGATGGATCAAGGCATCCGTTTCACTTTTAAGTAAGCTGAAGCTTTTTCCTAGGGCAATCAGGTGTATCAAAGATAAGGACCTGACATTCCCTTGTACTCAGATTTGTGATGCCCTCTGCACTTGATCGATTATAGGAAAATTTTATCCGCAATCTGTAAAATTGC
Organism: Diospyros lotus; assembly: GCF_014633365.1. Lineage (NCBI taxonomy): Eukaryota > Viridiplantae > Streptophyta > Magnoliopsida > Ericales > Ebenaceae > Diospyros > Diospyros lotus. The sequence continues at coordinate 10,023,252 of NC_068349.1, read as the reverse complement.
TCTTCACAGCTCATATAATGTAAAATTTTTCATTAATTTTAAAATTCTTTGTTTAATCCCACAACCCACTATCTCCTCCAACCACCGCCTCATCTCTCTCTTTCTCTCCCGCATCATACACATATACATACACAAACACATATGCATATATATATATATACACACGGACGGCAGCCATGGCTGCCGTCCCATCGCCATTAGCCCCTCCCCCCCCCCCCAACACACACACATTCTCGCTCTCTCTCTTTGTATAATTGCCGTGAGGTGTAGTAGAGAGGAGAGAGAAAAAGGGTCGGTTGTCATGACCTATCCACACACACATATATATATACATACTCACACACATGCACACATATATATACACACACACCCCTATATATATATTTACACAGCATGGTCGTGGCCATGGTAGTCGCAACCATGGAACCAAGCTCAGGACTCACACCTATATATATATATACACACACACACACACACTCACACACGAAAGCATGGCCGCGACCATGGCAGGGAGGTTTCAGAAACCTTTACATCGCGAGGTGATGCGGGGGTTGCTAAAACCTCTACCCCGACCCCTGCCCACCACTGCGACGATGACAGTATCGCTGCCTTCGTCAACCTCAATGGTGGTGGCGGCGCCGCCACCATCGCCCCAAGTCGGGAAACGCTAGTTTCCCCAACTATTGCTATGGCTAGGTTCTATGGCTGCGACCATACGTGTGTGTGTGTATATATATATGTGTGTATGTTGGGGGGAGGGGTTTGGCCATGGCCAACCCATTCTTTCTCTTTTTTTTTTTTTCTCTTTGTGATGACTGTTAGGTGGGTCAGTTTTTATGGCCACAAATCGTGTGTATATATATATATGTGTGTGGGTTGATCATGACAGCTGACCTACACTCTCTCTCTTTCTCTCTTCTCTCTGTTATGGCTGTGAGGCTAAAATGAAATTTTAAAATTAGTAAAGTATTTTGCATAATGTGAACTGTGAAGTTCACGGGTTACAGATAGAATTAATAGAATTTCCCTTGATTATATTTATATGCTTCTCTACCTTACGCCTCCCGTCTATTATGGCATTTAGTTCCAAGCACCTTAAGCCCAAAGACGCTTTTCATTCGGTAGTACTTCAATTCCAACTTGAACGGTTTGCTTTCTCAGACCATTACCATCCCGGGAAAAATCTTTGTTAGTACATGTTACTATTTTAAAGTCTGGACATGCAAGCAGCAATAGCCAGAAACGAGAAGAAACCCTCCTGGGGTCTCTTACAGAAATAAGGATGCAAATTACCAAACCCATCAACTAAACACAAAAAGGGCAAAATTTCATTAGCTCAAATGCCAATCACGGCTCAGTTCACATATGGCAATTGCTCCTTCCAGGAAAACTGTTTCCAGCCATTTCCAGACTCTTGACTAGACTGAATGTTTTTCAAATTTTAAGAACAGAAAATGACACAGGTAGACTGCACTTGATATTAAGTTCAACAATCATAGTGATGAAGATATAGATCAGCTCTCAGTTTGCTCCCTCAGCCTCCTAATTGTGCTCCGAACTGTCACGGCACTGGCAGTGCTGTTGTAGAAAAAGAAGACAGCAATCTTTTAGTTAATTGTACCCCAAACTGAAGGTTTGAAGAATAAAGGAAAGAGAAAAACGCATAAGAACATTACTTCAATGTGTAAGCCCCGCCTGCTTTGACTTTACCACAATCCTTGCAGCCCCAAATCCCCACTGCCTTCCTCTTCACAGCATACTGCAAAGAGTTGAATATTTGGTTGGCCAGAAAGCACAGTTCAAATCAGATAACAGTACATACCTACAAAGGTCGAAATGTAGATGTACCTAAATGTCGTGGCTAAGAATATCCATACCTTTCCACAAAACTCGCAGAAGTATTTGCTATGCTGAGAAACCTCCATCTTCTTGATCTGCTTTCGCAGACTAGCCCCATAACGGGTTCCTGAAATCAATGGTAAGTTTGAAATTTAGAATCCTTCATGTAATAAACAATCAGAAATGATGTGGAGAAAGAGTCATAAATACAATTTGCCATATAAGTGCAAAACTACGAAGGCAGTACTGCAATTCAGACAACAAAATAAAAATGCAATATTATGCATTTCATGCATAGATCATTCAATTGAAAATTCTCAATACAGTCTTACTAGGTATAGTTGAACATAATGTAACATTACCCGACAAGAAGAAGGGAAAAAAATCCGTCTCCTATTTTAACAGATTTAAAGTTTAAAAACTTTGTGCCATATTTTATAAGGACTGCACTCAAAATAATGACAAAATAACAAACATGCAAGACCCGTTTATGACGACCCTGCCACCACTTGAGACAACTATAATCAGGCTCCTAATCAGAAAATAAGCAGATTCTCACTTGTAAATAACTGATGCAACACACTTTTAACTAAAGTTACAAGAATGAAAAAATCTAGAACTAGCCAAGTAAACTATACCCAGGAAATCTTGGACAATCAAATTAACAGCATTCTCATATCACTTACCATACTTTCCAACAATACCAGCCTTCTTTGTACGCTTAGTCTGCATCAAAGAATAAAGTTTTCATTCAATTAGTATCAAAACCATCCAACAGAATAATACGTAATGCAAGAAAAAATTATAACTATAACCACTCTAGAAAAATCAATAAAAATTTGGTACTTTATAAATAATTCGAGAAGGAAAACATAATACATTTTAAACCAAGTATAATAAGAAGACAAGATATCAGCACACAAGCAATTACGTAAAATCAGAAAACCTGTTACAAGGAAAGATGGATTGAATAAGTTCACCGAGACATGCATTAAATAGAACAGTATATCCACAAATTAGAAGGAAACAAAAAAAATCAGGACTCAGGCTTATCATTTCTTTTAATCTTAAATCACACGGAAGATTATAACGAAACGCAAACCACGGAAATTAATAGCTTTCCTCATAAGCATGAGATTTCAACCCTCAATTTGGTTTTCATCAAACTTCGCAGTAAATACTTCGCAGTGAGAAGTATCCCTGGCCTTCAGGATCTCATCTTGACACATCACAAAGTAACAATACCCTTTCGCATAGCCATTGACCACGTATATAAATCTACCCATCTACATGCATGACTGCTTAGAGAGAGAGAGAGAGAGAGAGGCTACCATCCTGGTTGGTTAGCGAGAAAGTTCTCCGGATCAGCCGCTGAGAGGCTCGGACAGACGATCTAAAACCCTAGCTCTCCTCTCTCCATTCTCTCGGCATTATATGGGGATGAAAACTGACTTGGGTCCTTGGTCCGTTCTGGATATTATGGGTCGAGCATCATTAGGCCCATCTAGAAGATTGGCCCAAAGCTTTCGTTTTCCCCGGGCTTGGGCTTATGTTTCTAACTTCGGAAGCCCACACTCCAATCCAAAAAAAAAAAAAAAAATTCAAATTTCAAAGGACGATTGTAGGCTGTTCTTTTCTGTAATTGATTGATATGTGAATTTTTTTCTAATTTTTCAGAAAATGGGCTGTTTTTTTACAATTAAATAATCTTTTACCTTTTATCCCATTCTAGTTTTCATCTTTTCTTACAAAAATCTATATATTTATCCAAATTATATAAATTGAATAAATCTATTAAATTTAACCAACATATTTAATTCATGCCTTAATTTGACCCAATAGATATATTTGAACCCTTATGTGTGTTATTTGAAAAATTACAAGGAGGCTACACATTCCTTATAGAGTTAGTTTACTACTAGTAGAATATCAAAAATTAAAATTATTCTTAAATTCGCAAATAAAAGCAAAGTAGCTTTCACTCCAATTTTTCAAGACTTTTCCACTTGAAGGAAAAAAAAGTACAAAATGAAAAATAAAACAAAAAAGTAAGTTTACGTTATAATAATGCTATATAAAAGACAAGTTATATTTATTTTATTTTATTTTTAATTATAAAATATGTTATTATTAATTAAATAAATCATTTTATAATAATCAAAACAAAGTACAATAAATATAATTTATTTGAAATAAGAATCATTTAAATAGTGTTACCCATGATTAAATTTAAATGAGCATCTTATTACTTTTTCTTAGGTCAAAGCCGGAGATCTGTTAAGGTACATCCAGCAACAAATCAGCAAGCAACACGATGCAACACACACCGCCGATCACTTCAACGATCACCTGGGAACCTGACACCTGTACGATGTAGTTAATCTAAACTACACCCTAGCACAGAGAATCCGATGAGAAATGTGACTCCTGGTCCTGGGTCCCACTCGTCAGCTCACCACTTGCGGTTTAAACGGCCGAAATATCGGTAATAATTCAAACCTCCCGTTCCCCTCCCAGGGCCGAACAATAAACCAAACAAAAAAGAAGAAGAAAACGTAAATAAATATATTTCCGGAAAATTTCCAACATCGTCTCTGTAAATCACGACAAATGCTGCCATAGATCGCACATGTGAGGCCTCGGCGATCCATGCACCGCAGCCCTAGGGTTCGATCCGATCGATGCACCAAGGACCTGCATTGCTCTGATCCGATCGAAGTATTCCAATCCAGTTCCCCTCCGAATCGCTTCTCTGTTGCCGAATGGATTAAGATCGGATCGGAATTTGGAACTCCGTGACGTTCGGTTTTTGAGGTTGGAGATTTTCGATTCGGAGGATCGGCATTGGTTGTCGTCGAGCGAGGGCATCAGAAGATCTAGTTTCTTGTTGATTTGGATCGAGGTTGAGTCTGAACGATGTCTTCTTTATCTGCGATCAGCGAGGAGCTCGCGGAGATAGAAGGGCAGATCTCTGATATTTTTCGAACTCTATCGTAAGCGTTTTCTGTTGTTTATCTCTTAATTTCAAGCATGTGCATTTGTATAGACATAGATGCGTTGTCTTTGGGTATTTGGTATCTTTGTGTGCGTCTCTCCGGAATGTGCGTTGATGGTCGGATCTCTGTAAGACAGGGAATAAGTATTGTTCATTTGATCGAATTGAAGCTTCATTGACGGTGGATGAACTTGTTTCGTCAATGTTTATGCAATTTATGTCGTTTATGTTAAATTTGTTGAATCGTGTAATATTTTACTGCAGAAATGGATTTCAGAAATTGGAGAAGATTAAAGATGCGGGCAGGCAGAGTAGACAGTTAGAAGAGCTCACGGGGAAGATGCGGGAATGTAAGAGGTATAGGGTGATCTCGGGACAGCCACCCCACCCACCCCCACACTAATACGCATGAGCATTCATAAATCTTTACCTCTTATTTTGTTTGATAAACAGAAACCAGAGACTTTTATATGCATATCTTAATGCATTAACACGTCGTGGTAAAATTTGAATTGGTATTCGTCAGTGTGTTATGAGTTCTAGTCAATTTTTTTTTTTTTTTTGTTGAAGTTAACATTGAAGAAAAAGGCAGAAGGTTCAACATTTAGGGACACATAACCATTATCGTCTTCTACCTAAATTGTGGGTTTGAATATGTTAGGGGATTGGAGAATACTTGATCCTCAAAATTGCAGTTCTTTTTTAAGTTTGTTTTAGAAATATCTTACAGCTTTCTCAAAGGTTCTTTGCATGGAATTAATAAAATTTTAAGATCCTGTTTTTTCCTTCTCTCTAAGCAATAGTGTATCTATATGAAAAAACAAGCCAGAGGAATGGAGGGTTGTTTTGTTTTGTTTTGAGGAGAAACAGAGTCAGGGCCTGATAGGACTTGATGGTTTCAGCTAAACATTGTAGGCCAAATAAGTCAAATGGTTTGTGTCATGTTGCTCAGGTATTTATTTCCTTTTTAATCTTTATTTGATATTTTAGGAACACTATATTGTTTGTTTCTCCAGGCTTATTAAAGAGTTTGATAGAGAGTTGAAAGATTTGGAGTATAGAAATGACCCAGAGACGAACAAGATGCTGAACGAGAGAAAGCAATCTATGGTCTGCTAATTTCTGAACTTCTCTTCTTGTGTATATGCATTATTAGTGTGTGTGTAAAATGTGATGCTGCAAGTTCAGTAAAATGGAGCATATTAATGTTGTTTGTGTTTCTCTGCAGGTCAAAGAGTTGAATTCATACGTTGCTCTGAAGAAGCAGTAAGTTGATATCACTAGCAGCTAATATTCAACTTTTAACAGTATATTCTGCATAGCCTAACTCATTCCAGATGTTCATGTGACATTAGCAGTGTCATCTTGTAAAGGTTATGATGAGGACAGCTCAAAGCCTTTTGTTGGACCTATAATTCATGTTTCTTTATTGAACACGCTTCTTGATACATGTTCATAAGTTTCATGTCCCTTATTTCTGTTGGGCATCCTTTTTTTCATTCTTTTGTTCTCTTTTTCTTATTTGGTTGATTCACTAGATAAGTTGAGAAAATCATTTGTAGTTAAACCATCACCTTTTTCATTTTTGAAACTTGTTGAATTCGCATATTTTATCCTGAAGTGTCATAATCTTTATTTCCAGGTTTTCTGTTTTTCTCATGATAATTTTCTTATTATTACTCTATTTCTGTATATGGCGGTACAGATATGCAAGCAATATTGATAGCAAGCGGGTCGATCTCTTTGATGGGCCTAATGATGGGGTTGGGGAAGACAATGTCTTGCTAGCTTCATGTAAGCAATTGACCTTTCTGCTAAAATGCACTTCTCATCAAGCTGTAGATTGCTCTATTGTAAATTGGAGTTTCTAAAATGGAAAGAAAACAACTAAATTGATAATCATCTTTTGGTCAGTCTATTCAGCTTCATCAAGTGGCACCATGCCACCATCAAAAGTTAAATATCAATTCAATTGATCCGATCCCACGAACATCAATTGTATGAAAAATAAACTTAAATCTGCAAAACAGGAAGCAAAAGTATGATGACAAACAAAAACGCTATGGCTGAACAGAATTGCGGCTAGGATGCTACAGTAATTTCAGCAGCAACATATTTGCTTTGCTCAACAGAATTGCTGCTGCTGCTGTTCTCCCCAGGTAGAAGAGGAGAATTGTTGCAGGCAGCAGATCAGCAGCAGCAGTGCTGCTGCTCCTCTTATTGGAAAGAATAGGAAAGTGAATGTGTTTGAATTGAATATGTAGAGAGAAGAGAAATAGAATCTACCCTACATGATGATTCCAATTTTGTGCGATCCCAGTCGATTCTGAAGAAGAAGGGAAAAGGGAAAAGAGAATTGGACAGCACTAGAAAAAGAAAAAAGAGAAGTGGAAGAAGAAAAAGAGTGTGTTTGAATTGGCTCTGTTGCTGTAAAGAGAAAAGAATCAGGATCTGCCCTACATTCAGAATGAGAAAATCCCCAATTTGCTATTTCTCTATCTAGCCCAAAAAGGTGGGTACAAGTATGATTGGTAGGAATGTTATCTGGATCTTGATCCTACTGCATTCTGCCATGATCATGCACAAAAACAATTTTTTGTTCAATCCCAACTAATTCTCTCAAGTTGGAGTTGTAGGCAGTATGATCCTACAATCCAAATCGGGTTTTTAACAACCATGCTTTACCTCTTGCAGCTCTCTTTATTTTTGTGAACCTGACTAAGAATTTTTTTTTTTTTTGAATATTTAACCTGACTAAGAAATTGGGGGTCATTTTATATGTTGGAAATGTTCTATGGATTATTGCAAGTGCCACAATTATCTGTTTTACAAACTATATGTTGTGCTCCCCGTTTAACATTTTCTCTTGGTTGGAGTTGAAATCTTGAATATCACAGAAGTGATAACCTATTTTGCTTTCTAGTACACATGGAAATGGTATTTGCAAATTCCGTTTACTGTATTTTCGTTCCTTTTCCTTTTGTAAGATTTCTGAAATTCAAATGTCCATACTGCAGCTATGACAAATCAACAGCTAGTAGATCACGGAAATCAGATGATGGATGAAACTGATGAAGCCATCGAGAGATCAAAAAAGGTCCGTACATCTACTTTGGTCTGCAGAACTCAACAAACCTTTTGCTAGTGGATTGGGTTTGCTCTGTGGGTCAGTATTCTACAGTTAGCTTTAAATAAAGCTGTGAATGGTGGAACTCCAAATATGGCCTTGCTTGGACCCCAAACTACACCCTTATCAGCCTTTCTCTGATTCTATTGGACTGTTCCAACGTGAATTAACTTAATTCTTTGTTATGCATTAGCTAAACTGGCACATAGACCTCAATTCTTAAATGACATGTTCATGTTTTATCTTCAAGCCTTATCAGTTCTTACTTAAAATGCAACCATGAGTCTATGCCGCACAAAGTCATAAATAGGAATTCCTCAACTTCTTTCATGACAGCATTGTCCATGCCTGAGGAGCATTTTAATGATGATTGTTCAATGGCTGCCTTACATTCTTGCCAGCCACAGAGTTTGCATTACCTTCCAATAGAGTCTGGGTTTAAGATTTTCTGGCGCATAATCATTTGAAATGTTAGTAGTATATTCTTGTCATGTATTGTGTTTGGTTGTGAAAGCAATTTGGATGGAATTAAAAAAGTACCATTTTCATTATCTCTCTTTTTTTTTTTTATTAGGTTGTCCACGAAACAATCAATGTTGGAACAGAAACTGCTGAATCTCTGAAGGCTCAGGCAAGTCTCTTTGACTGCACTGAGCAAGGAAGTTTATTTCATGTGACAGCTTCTAAAATTTAGATGGGAGAACTGAGATGTAATGTTTTTTTTATTTTCAGACTGAGCAAATGAGTAGGATTGTTAATGAATTGGACTCTATCCATTTCTCAATCAAAAAGGCTTCAAAACTGGTGAAGGAAATTGGTAGGCAGGTCAATCTCTAAAATATTAACATCCCTCTTTTCTAATGTATTTGATATATATTGTTACTTTGTGTCACTTATTTATTATTTCTCAATTAGGTTGCAACTGATCGGTGTATTATGGCCATGCTCTTCCTCATTGTGCTTGGCGTCATAGCCATCATAATTGTAAAGGTTAGAGAGGGCTTACTTTTTATTTCCCTGGATTTGCTCATCAGCAGTAAGACAAAACTTCTTTGCTTGTCAGTTCACTGGCATATGTTGCTTCACCAATACTAGTTTGTTCCTTTGAAAAAAAAAGATTTCCTGGTGCATTTCTCTAATTCGGCTTCTTTAATTGGGATGTGAAATCCCTTTTTTCTTGCCTCCTTATTTCTAGGGAAGCATTCTTCCTAATTGTTCGAGAGAGAATTTTGTCCTAGATTTTGCAGACCTAGATATTTATCATGGCCTGTCTTAGTAGATCTAAAGTTGGTAACTGGATTTATTCCCATGGAATCTCATTTGCAGTTCATTTAATCATTGGAAAATAGTTAATACCTTTTCCACCTCATACTATTGTTGGAAACTTGGAAAAGCAAATAACAGGACAAGCCATTACATGATAGGAGTTGGTTACTTATGAAAGGGGGTGGGGAATTGGATTTCACTCAAGGGCTTGAACAGATTGTGTTTTGTTGAATCCTGTATCCATAACTTAGGCATTATGTATGCATGATGCTTTGGTTGTGTTAACAGCTAAGTGAAATCATCCTTCCTGTATATTGCAGCACCTAATTTATCATTTTTCATTATTGCTTTGACTAAAAGTTCTGGTTGGTTGGTTGAGGATTTTGGCCATTTCTATAGATTGGTAAGTAAAACTATTAGCCTTGCAAAGGATAGGGCCCTGGCTAGGGGTCTAGAATTCATGTAGCTGACTCCATCTAATAGGATTAAGGGCTTGTGATTTTTGTTGGTGGTGGTGGTGATTTTCTATCAACATTTACAATCATGTCCCAAGGGAAGATATACTGAGCAAGCACAGCACTGCACAAGGATTATCTTTGACATAATTTGTTCTGGATTCTAGAAAGTGCTTGTGTCCAGCTTTGGAGTTATATATAGTTCTTTTGTATTCTTTCTTGCACTACATGGTCTTGTATGGAAGTAATTCATATTCATGGATTTTTTTGAATCAGTTCTTTTCTGGAGAAATTCATTAGCTGATATATTTTATTCCACTTTTTCATGCCTCTGCCTTGTATTGGATAAAAAAATAAACAACATATTCTGTCCATTTCTAACTGGTAGTAGCATCATCCAGTTAGTGGATTATTTTCTTTTGGCAATATGTGATAGTAACAAGTTCGTGTTCATTAGTCATTTTCGGGAGACAATGTTAGAAAGATTGGGTATAAAAATCCATTGATTGGTGCCAATATTGTTTACTGCTTAGGTGATATTTTGCCTGAAACATGCAAAATCACGACTGTGAAAGTAGTTATGTCCTCAACTACATAATAAACTCTTAAACTGAAAGCAACATAGTCATATCTTACGGTGACATTGGCAGTAGCATTGGTATGATAAAGTGGTTCTTGCAGTCAGGTTTCAAGAATTAGTGGTGGCGGTTGTGGTGGTGCATAAAAGTTGATGAGAGTATCTGAAACCAGTGCTGGTCTGGGGGAAAATTTTAGGTCACAGAAAGTTCCGAAGACTCCTAAGGCTCCTGAAAATGTTGATAGTAAACTGAATTTATTTGCAGTGTGTGCAATGGAGGGAGCATATGAGTTTAACATTGTTTCAATTGATATCCATAAAAACTAGTTCCTTTGTCTGGGCTAGCTTCACAAGGATGTACATGATTATGCATAACTGTGCAATACTCATTATTTAAATCGTATCATAAAACACTTGCAGAAATTACTAGTTCCAAACAGTTCTTGAACCTCCATCTCGTCTGATTTCCCAGTATTAGCTATATATGTATGAGGTGTAACTTGGTTTGCTAATGCCATTTATGTGTACTGAGCTGTTTAAATAACTGAATTTCCAGCTCGTGAACCCGCACAACAAAGACATCAGGGACATTCCAGGATTAGCCCCGCCCGTTCAAAGTCGAAAATTACTGTGGAATCCTAATTGAAAGGTGCTACATCCAAGTGTGGACCTAATTAGATGGTCTACAACTAGATTGGAAGGATCTTAGGTTGGCTCATGACACCGTTGGAGACTTCAGACTAGATCGGTTTGATGGATCATGATGTAGCCAACAGAAGTAATTTGTTCAAAATATATACATTATGCGCCGAGGCCATCTGCATGGCACTGGCAGAACATGCCGACTTGGCTGAATCCCCCGATTACCGGACTCCCGAACTGTGGTTGTTTGTAGCAGAGTGTGGTGAATTCATGTTTTGTTTGTATGTTTCCTGCTGTTATCACTAATTTATCTTCATTTATGCGAGGGAAACCAAAAATATGTAAACTTGGCATTGTATTTGTTCATACTCGGAACGCTTTGCAATCATACCGTTGCTTTTAGTTTGTTCATTTGTTTTTGCCTTTTCATGTTCCTCATTCCACTTTTCCCCGAATGTTGTTTATTTTTTTTTATGGAATTGACGAAAAAAATAGATGACTTTATGTTCCCTAATGCAGCTTGTTACTTTGTTCCACTTTTATAATACCCTTCTGATGATGTTAGGCCCTTTTATTATTAGGTCGTCAAAAGAAAAAAAGAACTTAGTCCACATAAGATATTCACATTTCTTCTGCACTTCTCTTTCTAATCAGCTAGTTTGAACAAGTTAAAGTTACAATTTTTATTCATTCACCATTGGTCAAAAGATTCCTTAGACAGACTAATCTATTGTTGGCAAATTAAAATCGCATGAAGAAAAGAACAGCAATAAAATTCACAATAAAGATCTTGTTTGTATCACAAAAAGTAGTCCTGAATCTAGTACAGGAAAAAATATAACTTTTTTCTTTTCCACTAGAGAATTTGTTGACTTTTATTCAATATATATTATTATAATAGGAATAGAACAACTACTAGTCAAGTATTAGTAGAAAATTTCAATTCAATTTTTAAAATAAATGAGAAAATTTCTGTACCATAGCATAAACATAAAATGGTAAATTTAAGGCTTGTGTTGGTATTATTGTGCTTTTAAAAGCATAATAATTTTTTTATTTGTTTTTTTAGATATAGTATTTGTTAAAGTGTTGTATTTTGAAACACAATTACTTTTTTAAATATAGTATTGGTAAAATGTTGCATTTTAAGCATGGTATTTGATAAAGTAGGTTAAACTAATTTTAATCAAAATCCGATTCTTCTTACCTTTTTGAAAAAAATACAACTTTTAGTGGAGCTCATCGCTTTTAAAATCATATTATATTTTTATTATTTTGTATAAAATATAATATGATTTTAAAAAAATACAATATGATTTTAAAAAATAGAGATTATATAGCAAGGGATTTTGAGTGGTTTGGTAGACGTTCCGGTTGCCAGCACTTACAAGGATTCCGACGATCCAGTCAATAAGGGAGTATGTAGAGGCTATGTATTGGTAGGTTAGCAAAAAAACATATCTTGGTTTGGAAAGAGCTCACTAATATAGGATGAGATGTCCCTTCGTACGCCTGTCTCGTGTATGTGTAGGGCCAGCCCTGAGAAGTTAGTTAGGGGCTCTAAGCGAAATTTTATGTGGGCCCTAACATCTCAGGTCCCTAATATTATTTAATATTATATATATATATATATAAATGGCATCGGCAGCATGTGGAGAAGGGGGTGGTTTTCAAATTTCTTCAAAATCAATTTATTATCTTCTTTTTATTAGTTTAATTTTTTTAATTTAAAATTAGTTAAACATAAAATGATCCCAAACTAATTTATTAAAATATGAGATGGGCCCATGCCAACAAGGCAATGATTGGCCTTGGTGGGGGGCCCCAAGGCAACTGCCTTGGTTGCCTACCCTCAAGGCCCGGCCCTATGTATGTGCAGGTGATGTAATTGAATATTTGGCGTCGGTGATGGTACTCAGGTCGCAGCAAAGTGCCGACGAGACCCTCATTAATGTGAATGGGATTCGCCATTAATGAGAATGGGGTATGAGGCGGGCGTGCGAATACCCAAAAAAATGCCGTAATGATGCAATTTGCAGGCTTATATAGGGCCAAGATGGGACCGGCATGGGCCAAAAGATGGGTCGAGAGGGGGGAGCCATATTAGGCCTGGATGGCCCAGCTAGAATAACGCTTTGTCCGCAAATGTTCTTTGACCATTTTGTGGCCTTCTTGCTATGTGAGCTGATTAGTTCACCTGACAAGTTGAAAACATCTCCAGGAGCTCGCTTGGCTAGGTCAGCGAGCTGGAACGTCGCTGGGAGCTTGCTTGGTTATCGCGGTTTAAATTCGGGTCTCGATGAAGTGTGACCTTGTTCTGGTGAGATTGGCCTAGGGCCCATTTGGGCTTCTAGAAATTGAGTCGGCCTATTTGGTCGAGTTCAGCTTATAAGAAGAGGTCCGAGAAATACCTGTAACACATACTTAATTTTTGTTTAATTATGGGAGTCCTAATTGTATGTATCTTGAGAATGATCATGGTTTGGATATTGGCTTCGAGATTGGGGTCATGTGTTCATAATCATCATTCTTGTGGGGTTCTTTGACTTGATCATTACTTTTCAAGAAATTTTATGCTAGACTCGGTTAACTAGACCCATTCGTGGACTAGGTTAGTAAAGACGCATCATGTGTATTGTGGTTGCACGCCCATTCTTTTTTTTTTTTTTCTCTTTCTTTCTCTCTTATGTGGCATAGTACCCTTTGCTTCTCTTTCTCTCTCTCTCTTGACTCTAATTAATTAGCCCAAAAATAGGAAGAATGAAATATTTTGTTATTATTATATTAAGAAAATTTTTATTCAAAATTCTTATTATAATAAAATATATATTTACTAAAAGTGTGATATTATATTCACTTTCTAATATTTTGTATATTCTCAACTTTTAATAATTTAAAATGTAATGAAAACTTACTTAGTGATTTAAAATTAAAATTTTGACTCCTTTTTATCATGAAACCCTTCTGATTAATAATTCTAGAATAAAATTTTAAATTTACATATTATTTATGTGTATATTTACCAGTCTCTAAGGTCATTTTATAATCTTTTTCTTATATAATAACTCAATAAAAAATATATGTGAGAAATGATAGACACTTAAGAGGGGTTGAATTAGGTTTTCAAAAAAATTTCTTAATTTTTAAATAAACCAGTTTGGATTTTTCAAACTATGAATACTAATACTTTAAATATATCTTTGACAGAAAATGATATGAAATAAGTGTAAAATAAATTCAATACAAGAAAATTTATTCTTTTTAAGTTTTAGAAAGCTTTTCTTGAAATATTAAAATTTCATCTCAAATTTGCAATAGAAAAACTCTTACTAAAAGTAAAATGAAAATGCTGAAATAAAAGAAAATAAATAATATAGCACACAAGGAATTTTTTAGTGGTTTGACTCAACCAGTCTATTCCACTCCCTTGGCTCTTCACCAAGAATTTCAACAATCCACTATAGTTTTTGCAAACTCAGTTATAATCTCAGCTTTTCATTGGCTCAGCAATAATCAATTAGAAATAGCTTTTACAAGAAGCAGTTAGAACCTCTTACACTTTGCTTTTTACGAGGCTCAAGCACTAACCCAATAAAATAATAGAAGTATATAAATTTAACACCTTGAGAAGCTTTTACAAGATTGAAAACAAATGATGAAAATAGCTTCTCACAAATAAAAGAAAAATAAAAAGAATATGAAAGTAAGAACACTCTCTCTTTCTTTTTCAAGTAGAAGATGTGTGCTATGAGAACTATTTTTCTTAAGGATAAAGTAGGAAGTCTTAAAAAAATCAGCCCTTGTTTCTTTATCCTCTTCTCCTTTTATACTTACTGTCAAAAAAATTAAATTTGCAAGTACAACATTCTTTTTCAATAAAATAATCATTAGAATATTTTTTTTATATAAGTAAAAATTAAATTAACAGAAAAATACTACAAAGCGCAGCTTACACCAGGGCATACCCCGGGCACCTTGGCTTGTGATTAGGCTGGTTCATATAGAGATGAAGGTACCTTGCATGTCGTCGGCCGTCGTGGGAGGATAGAGGGCCGAGATACACAGTAGTGATAGGGATCATCCTTTAAAATCTTGGATTTGATGAAGATTATGAGTTGATGAGGATCAGTGCGTGAGTTATCCAGGGTTAATGGAATCCATTATTGGTGTAAGAATCTTGGATTAGATGGAAAGATTGTTCAAGCTTCTTGGGCTAAGATCTGGTCTGGGGGCTGGGCTAGGTACCAAGCTATGGGCCCACGACCCAACGGATCAGTACGGTCCATAGCCCCCCAGGTTGGATGTTCGCAAGGGCAAGCATCCAAGCTTGGAACGTTGTCGAGGTGTTGACAACGCTATAGTTTGCCTTGACCTAGTATCGGGCTTGCTGAAACTGATCTTACTAGGGTCGAGCTTGAGGGCCAAACTTAGCAATTCAGAGGGGTGTTTTTCTAGGTACTGACAAGTAGCACAGGCAGTCTAGGAATTAGAGGCATCCATTTTGAAAGATGTGACATCATGGGCGGACAGGGAGTTGTCTTGTTGTTTTAACCCAAGGTTTTTAATGCACGTTAGGTGGCATGATCTCCATAGGTGATTAGGGACACTTGATCTTTATCCGTTGGATGCATCGTGTGATATCTATATAAGGATAGCTATGGGTTGTTTTCCTGCTTCCCACTTTTACGTTTGCATCCGATTTTTGAACCCTAGTTCTCCAAGAGCATCTGTGTGCTTCCTACCCTCGATTGTTCGTGTGCTTTTGTCTTGGGCCAAGTTCCCCATTCACTCTACTTCTACGAATTTTGCCTGTTTCCATAGGTAACTTCTCAAAATTGATTCTTTTGATTCTTCCCTCTTCCATTTTTCTTATTTTTTTCTATTTTCTTATCTAGTGTTAGGGAAAGTTTAGAGAGCGAATCTGGAGAAAATAGTGATTTCGTGATTATCGTGGGAGAGCTTTCGATGAGGTATTTGATGCTTAGCTGTTGGGCTTTGCTGGTTGAGCTTAGGGGAGTGATTTGATATGTAGATCGAGGTGGTTGAAATGTAGATTGGAGTAGGAACAGGGTTTGACTTCTGACAACTCTGTTTTCTGTGGTTCCCCTGGGGATAGTGTAGGTGCCTTATCCATGATTGGGTCACCTTCAAGCTCGTTTTCTAGCATAAGTGGTGATTATAGTTGATGAGTAAGGACATGTCCAAGGCCGCCTCAGTATATAACTCCCCGGATAGTGTCGTCGTGTTGAGGTCACGGGTCATTTTATCAGCGACAAAAACAAGGGTCTGTTTAACTGTCGGAAGAGGAGAAGGTCTTCATGTCTGCGGACTTGGGGTCGATTTTTGTGTACGAGACATTTTTTACATCTCTTCATCTTTGACTTTCATTCATTGAGTTCCAATGCTTGGTGTTGGCGATGTTAAATGTCGCTCCGACCCAGCTGTACCCAAACAACATAGGAGTCTTCTTTTCATTCTTCTAGTCAATGGGCGTTAACAAGGGTAGATGGATCTCTTTGAGTGGGCTGTCAAGGAGGAACTTGTTGAAGGCCTTTGATAGCTCCTATAAGAATTTTAAGGCCGGCTACTTCAGAGTGGCCTCTTGGCAGGACGTGCTTGCTTTCTTCTTAGACGAGAACGCGGCCACTAAATTCTCTTTGTGCTGGAGCAAGGAGCTGGGAGTTGAGCTCCATTACAGGGGTAGAATACTGGAGCTTAAGCTTAGCTGACAAATTGACGGTGGATCTCCTTGAGGATTACCCAGTATTGGAAAGCTCAGCCCTTGTCAAGTATGGGAATGACCAAGAGGTTATGGCTGCCTATATGGGTCAGTTTTTGTCCTGCCTTTCTTTTCTAGCTAACTCTTGTTGTTACTTACCCGGTTTGTTATTGCTTACCCTATTTATTTTTCGTTTCAGTTGAGATGGCCCCCAAGAAGATTGCCGAGGAGGTGAGGCAACCCGTGCTGCGAAGAGAAGGGGTTGAGCTGAGCTCGGGGTCGGCACACAAGGTGGTCGCCAAGAAGGCCCCTACTTTGGAGAGGGGTGCCCGACAATCCAAGGCCCCTGTGTTGACTAAGGATCCAACGTCGTCTCTCCATTCGGCTTCTCAACCTATTTCTTTGAAAGACGCAATCTCTCGCCGGGTAGGTCGAGGAGCAAGCCAATGCCAAGGAGACCCCATTGTAACGGAAGAGGCTAAGAACTGTAACACCCCGCATTTCCTGAGCGTGTCACTATGCTGAGGCTTAACATATAAATACACATTTTCTTTACACGATACATCCCTTAGCACCTCAAGTACCGTATTTCAAAGAAAAATCCTCAACATATCATTACAAATGCAAAAGCACCAATCGAAACCTGATATCCTAATATAGTACGTACTTAAACTTAATCATAACATGGAAACCATACCATAATATAATATCATATCCTCAAACAAAATACATGGAGAACCATATCTTGGATGAAAAACTGTGCCTCAGATATAATCAAAAGATACCTCAAAGTAACATTGAACCATAACAGTATTACATGATTGTATCTCAAACTTCATTCGTAATACATAACATTCTTACATTTAACAAGATTGTTCATCATAGGGAACATGAGTTTCTCAACATGACTAAAACATATCTGAATCCTAATGAAGAAGCAAAATACCGAAACAACTCGTCAAACCCATCGGACACGTCACCTCATGCCGTTACATCTCAACCATTTCCTTACCTTAGTTGCAAGTCCCAACTGGAACGTTTGAATGTTCTAGGGGTATAGCCCAATTAGACGATGAACCTTCTAGTAAGGGTTTAAAAACAGTTACATGAATGCATGATGCAAAGATAAGAACAAACATACGCCTTAGTGTAACTTCCCTGGTAATCCAGCCCGGCAAGAAACCCTAGGCAGTCATCCCGGCATGCACACAAGGTAACGGGACACTCCTATACGATATTCCAGCAACACCCTTGGGGAATTACGGCTACACTATTAAGGTAACATCTTATCCCGACACAAATATCGATATGTCAATAATATTATGTCATGTGAAAAATCACAACTATTAATGCAACCATACATGTACAGATATGTCAAGATGCACATAAATTACATACAACTTAGCAACTTTCATGAATATCATGCACAACATAGGCAAAACATAACATGTATAAGTTTGTGGGAGAAAATCACTCACCTAACTTAGCCTTTCAGGCTTCCTTAGTATGTGTGCCCTACCTTGATTTTCGTGTCAGGCCTCGATAATCACACAAATACTTAATTTTGAGCCTCCTCAATCCCTAGACATCATATTTATTCAAAAGAATATCAACATCTATTTTTCCATGATTTTTTCATTATTTTCTCTTGTTTTCTCCCTATTTTTCCCTCGATAATTCCAAAATAAATACATCTTCAAGTATTTTTTCAAATTTTTCTCCATCATAATTCATAAAATAATTCTAATAGAATATTAAAAAAATTACAGAATTTACCCATAGGCCTCACGCCAGGCGCGTGGGCTGCGTGTGATGACCAGTGCATGCACTATATGCGCCGGTCATTTTCTCCAACCCTGGTCGCCGGCGCTTGTTGGCTTTCCATCCCACCTTGACCTTCTCATCGAATCGATCACCATGGTATAACCCTTGGCTTGAAAACCTCACTGGAAGGCCTTTAATCGGCCGCTTAAAGATTCGGCTTTGGCGATCGCCCTAATTTTCCGGCTATAGCTCAAAATACCCTCAAATCTCGATGAACCTTGATCAAATTCTCCATAAATGATCCTCTAGCCATGGGAAACAAATGCCCCTTATCCATTTCCTTTAAATCTCTCTCGAATGCATGAATTAAACTTGAGTTTTTGAATGAAAAACCCTCAGCCATTGACCTCTTTTTATACCTGATTCTTAGCCGAAATCTATCAAATCCGAGCTTGCTTAATCCCTAAGGCTTAAATCTAGCCACTGAGTGGCTCGAGTAGCCCTAAAACACGATAAAATCTCCTTGATTTTTCTAGCCATATTTTCGATCACGTCACCATTAAAATTTGTCCCATCCACGGTCGATTTCGGTTAATAGCAACCACCAGATGATTCATCATGGCCTGGAGGCTACTCTAGAACCTCCAGGCGAGCTTTCTGACAGTGACAGAGCGGCTGGTTGGCCATAGCAGTGTTCACATTGCAAGTTTGCAAAATTACACTTTAACGCCCCAACTTCTTTCCAATTGCATTTTGGCCTTTACCTAGAATCCCCTAACTTTTCAAACAATGTCATTAAGACCCATAGGTTCCATACTCTTCATTTCACCCCCGAAGATTTGAAAAAACAAAGAACATCTTTTCGACCCCCCTCGGGCAGGATTAAGAAATTACACTTAGGCTCGAATGTACGTTTTGACCGTAAACTCTTTCGTTTCACCCCGAAATCACTTAAAAGTTATTCCTTATTGTTGTTGCAAAAACTACAACAATTAAAATTTATGAGGTGGGGTCCACTCGAGTTTGGTGTCGGGTGAAGTTAGGTTGCTGTAAGAGAAGCTGCCGCAAGGATGCCCGCTACAAGGATTTTGCCACAAACTCATTTGCCACAAAGATCTTCCTTTGCCACAAGGTTTTTCCACAAGCTCCTTTGCAACAAGGCTTCGCCACAAGGTTTGGTCTTCGCCACAAGGTCTCGCCGCAAGGCTTTAACTCCTCCACAAGGTCTCGTCGTAAGGTTTTACCTTCCCCGCTAAGTCTCGCCATAAGATTTTGTCTTTATCGTTAGGTCTCGTCACAAGGATTTGCCTTTGCCGCTAGGTCTCGCCGCAAGGATTTGCCTTTGCCACAAGGTCTTGTCGCAAGATTTTTCCTTTGCCACTAGGTCTTGCTGCAAGTTTTTGGCCTTGTTGATACTCAAAAATGGGTTAAAAGGCTCGCAGAAATCCTCGCCCGCGACAACCCACTGATGCTTAAGTTAGTACTGAATGCAGATAGCTATTCTCAAAAACAGTGAAAATACAGTCAATGTGTCGAGATTTTACTGAAATCTAAAGTCATTTTCAATGTCCTGTAGCTGGGTATTTATAGGGTACAATTCTCAAGGATGGCTGGTGCTAACACGTGACGATTGTTGAGTGGGGCTAAAGTTTCATCGAGAGGGGGCGCTTGTCGCAAGGCTGGCCCTTGCGGCCAGCAACTTGTCTCGAGGCTTGCCCTCACAGCCAGCCCCTGTCATGAGGCATGCCCTCGCGGCACGCTGCCGCGAGCTTCGCGACAAGGCTACCGCGAGGCTGGTTCTCGAGGCTATCTTCTAGCCGTGAGCCTTTATATTTTCATTAAAAAAAAAAAATTCATTTTTTTCCTTCTATTTTTCATGGCACAACAATTTCCCCCCACTCTTCTATTTTATCTTTAGAAAAAATTAAAGAGTAAAATATCGGCCAAGGAGTCGGGTCTTGCGCCAAACTCAATCAAGAAAATCTAGGTGAGCTTACAGGCTAGGTGTCAAAATACCTGAAGACCTTACGTCGATCGAGGTCATAGGCTCCAAATTATCCCTGTGCAACTAGTCCCTCAAGAATAGGTTCCGCTGTGGGATTCCTACCGGGCATCCGAGTTTGTCGAGAGGCTTAGGCACTGAATAAGCCTAGGAGTCGGGTCTAGCTCAGGAGCATAGCATCAGACTCAATCAAGGGATCCTGGTGAGCTTGCGAGCATAGGCTTCGGTGCATCCGGTGATCCTGGGACAGATCATAGCGCACTGGCTATTGTGTCATCCACGTTTGTCTTTCGGGGTTTTTCTACCTCAGGGAATAGTGGTTTGGCCAGCGGTTTGACACGGGATTCCTATCAGACATCAGAGTTTGCCGGGAGACTTAGGCGTTAGATCAACCAAAGAGTTGGGTCTAGCCAAAAAGGCATAGCACCGAACTCAAACGAGGGATCTGGGTGAGTTTACGGGCATAGGCATTGGATGTTTTGGTGATCTCGGGCCAACTCGTGGTCATAGGCGCCAGATTGCCACTAGGCGACTTGACCTTCGGGAGCGAGCTCATGTTAGAGCTATCATGTGATCGCTTTACCTCTTTCCCGCCTTCTTAGGGTCAATTTACCTCAGGGAATTCGAGTTTGGCCAATGGTCAGGCACAAGATTCCTACCAAACATCCGAGTTTTCCAGGAGACCTAGGCGCCAGATCAACCAAGGAGTTGGGTCGAGCCAAAAAGGCATAGCACCAAACTTAAACGAGGGATTTGGGTGAGTCTACAGACATAGGCATCAGATATTCTGGTGATCCCAGGCTAGCTCGTGGTCATCTACGTTAGATTGCCACTAGACAACTTAACCTTCGGGAGCGGGTTATGCTTGAGCCGCCGTACCTGCATCATGTTCTATGACACGTAAAATAATCTAGGCCCATGGAGATTTTATGTGGTTCGGCTTATAGTTTTGCATACTCCACAGGAATACATGGGGTATATTCTTTTATTTATTGGCGGATATTATTATAGTGGAAAATTAAAGACAATCCTGGCCCCCAACCGGATCGAGTAACGCTTCTGGTGACAGGCTCTGCTCTACGTCTCGCGCTTCGTCCCCTTCCCTAGAGTTAATGATTGGTGAAGTTGGGAAGTATCTCTTAAGGTGCACGGTGTTCCAAGTTTTTCCTATTGTATCGCCTTATAGCATCTGTAGTATGCACATGTTGGGGCCCAACATCTTCTGAATTCTGTAAGGTCCTTCGCAATTCAGACTGGGTTTCCCTTCCTCCTCTATTACCTTCTCCTGTGTCCAAAATTTCCATTTGGACTATAAATTGTTCTACTAGGCCACATAATTCAGTCATAGAATTCGGATCGGAGAAGGTTAGGGATCTTCTAAGCGGGGCGTATGTAGTTCCGTTAAGCAGGGCTGACGCTGCGAATCCGACTGGGAGATCCCTTACTTCCTGCATCGTGACTCTGAATCGCCTGAGATATTGCTTTAGCGATTCATTAGGCTTCTGTTGCAAGCTCATCAGATATATAACACTCTTCTTTTTCGGGAGATAGACATAGAATGCATCTAGGAATTCTTTCTTCAATTGTTAGAATGATTGTATGTGTCTTGCTGGTAATTCAGTGAACCACTGCTGAGCTTGTCCTGTCAGGGAGAGCAGGAAAGCCCTGCACCTAGTGACCTCATTCCATCCATGTAACGCAACCACTACGACAAAGTGTTGTTGGTGCTTCTCTGGGTCCTCTATTTCGAGTATACCAAAAGCTGCGGTAGTTCGAACCCTGGTTGCACTGGTTGCCTTTGGAGTTCCTCAGACAGAGGAAACCCTTTCGAGGGCATTTCCTTTGGCACCATCATTACCTGTTTTTACTTTAGCACCTCTTCTATGAGGCCGTCTAATGTCAGATGCCTTGAGTGTTTCCCTTTCTGCTTCATTTTTCCAAAGAGATAGGACATAAGAAGCTCTTGAGTAGGTGTTTTATGTTGTCTCTTTATACATGGGAGCTTTCCTTGCCCTTCTCTCATGTTTCCTTCTCGAGTCTGTCACTTCAGGGACTTGGTTATTCAGCCCTGGAGTTCTTATTCTTATCCCCTGTCGTGTGGTCCTTAGAGAGTTGTTTTGGGGTCTCCGGTGTTCTCCCCCTATACCGGTTTGTCCAATGTGGGGAATGTGAATGTTCGGCATTAGTTCATGTAGCAAAGTAATAATTTCCTATAATCTTTTCATATTCTCCTCATTGTTCATCCTGAGTTCATCATTCTGGTGTTTCAGCTCCTCAAAATCCTTCTGCAATTGTTCATAATCTGATAGCAAGACTGTGGATGGAGCTATCCCTGAAGTCACCACGAGGTTTCTATTTGGAATTGAAGATTGCCCAAAGAAGTGTTGTTCTTGACTAACTGGCATTGCATGTAGGACTTGTTTCCCTCGCCTTGTCGCATGTCTCCTCAATCCAACTACGTATACTTCTCCCGATTCTGAACCCTCCAAGCCCCCCAGTCTGGTGGTCTTGTTGCCTTCAAGTATAGGAAAGTTTCCTAAGCGCACATCATTGTCTAGATGATCTTCCAAAAGTCCAAATACCATAGGGAGCTCCCGGCTAGGGTCTCATGTCCTAATACGAGCGCTTCATCGAGTAGGGTTAGGCGGGTTTGCCAAACCAGTTGATCTTGTCCCTCTCGACATCTTGTGTTAACATTGGCTTTTATTTGCGTTTTTCATAAACAGTGTCAAATTATTGTTGCAAAAAATACAACAATTAAAATTTATGAGGTGGGGTCTACTCGAGCTTGGTGTCGGGTGGAGTTAGGTTGCCGTAAGAGAAACTGCCTCAAGGGAGTTTGCCATAAGGATTTCGCCACAATGATCTTCCTTCGCCACAAGCTCCTTCGCAACAAGGCTTCGCCGCAAGGTTTGGTCTTCGCCACAAGGTCTCGCCACAAGGCTTTAACTCTGCCACAAGGTGTCGCCGTAAGGTTTTGCCTTTGCCGCTAGGTCTCGCTGCAAGCATTTGCCTCTGTCATTAGGTCTCGTCGCAAGAATTTACCTTCGCTATAAGGTCTCGCTGCAAGGTTTTGCCTTCGCTACTAGGTCTCGCCGTAAGGTTTTGGCTCCGTTGATACTCAAAAATGGGTTAGAAGGCTCACGCGAATCCTCTTCCGCGACGACCATTCGATGCCTAAGTTAGTATTGAATGCAAATAGCTATTCTCGAAAACAGTAAAAATACAGTCATTGTGTCGGGATTTTACCAAAATCGAAAGTTCTTTTCAATGTCCTGTAGCTGGGTATTTATAGGGCACGATTCTCAAGGATGGCTGGTGCTGACACGTGGTGATTATTAAGTGGGGCTTAAGTTTCATTGAGAGGGGAGTGATTGTCGCGAGGTGGGCCAGCCTTTGCCGTGAGGCTGCTTGCGGTAAGGTTGCCGTGAGGCTTGCCCTCGCGACCATCACCTTGCCGCGAGGCTGGTTCTCGCGGCTATCTTCCAGCCGCGAGCCTTCATATTTTCATTAAAGAAAATTCATTTTTTTCCTCCAATTTTTCATAGCACAGCACTTATGCAAAATATGAACCGTCTCCGATCTGATCGGTTTCTGTGTTATAAATCACGTCTCAAAACACTATTCAATGACATACATTTTTTTAGAGATATTTACATTCTAAGTCATTCCCTATAGTCAATTCGGTCATTTATGACTGCTAAAAATTACAGTATAATCCCCAAATTATTTGAAAACTTCACTTATGTTTCATGGAAAATTACACTTGAGTCCTTTGAAAATTCTTTGGTATTGCAAGAACTGCTCGGGAAGAGGAGTCTGGGTCATCCAGGACCTCAAGCTCGGTCGTCGATCAATCGTCGGGTAGCCCCTATCGAGGCCCAACTTATGAGGTTGCAACGATGCCGAGGCTGACTATAAGTGCCTCTGAAGCAAGGAGTTTTGACCTGCAAAAGGAGTTAGAGGGCAGTGCCGGGATTGAGATGCAGTCTTTTCATCCTGTCAGCACTTACCAAACACTAGAGCTAGAGTTCTAGACCCAACCAAAGCGAGTTAGCTAAGCTCGTGAGGAGGTGATAGAGCGGGCAAGAGGGAGGTGGCCACTGAGATGGAGGGGTTGTAGAAGCGGGTGGCACAGGCAGATGATCTAGCTCTCCTGGCTAACGACAGCTCCATGAAGTTTCTGTAGAAGCGGGAGCCAAGTTTGGAAGAACTGACAGTGTTAAAAGGGGAAGCTTGGGCTGCCAAAATTGCTGCTTTGAAAGGGGCTAAGAAGGTGATGAAATTGACAGTCAACCTTGCCACCGCTGTCTTCCATGTTGACCAAGCGAAACTCGAGGCTACCGAGTTGAAGACTCAGGTAGCCATGGTGCAAGTCAAGGTTGAGAGCTTGAAGGACGAGGCCATTAACCAATTCTTGGAGGGTTTTGCGAAGGCCTTGTCCCAAGCTTAGGTGTTTTTCCCTGAGGTCGACTTCTCGACCTACGGTGCCTTCAAAAAGGTCGTGGTTGGTCAGCTTGCGGATTTACCTTTGGCGGATCTAGCTAGCCAGGTCGAAGCTTCAGCAAGGGTGCCAAGGGCTAAGGGGGACCGACCTATGGAGGACATCAACTAGCCTGGTGAGCCTGCGACTGCCTTTAAGTTCACTTCGAGAGCAGTTGTCGAGCCCATGGCCGGCCTACCCCCGGACCTACTGGACCCTGACTTTTTTTTTCTTTTTACTATAAATTTGTAGTATAGGTTGGCATATCTTCTATAATTTTGACTTTGATGAACTAAAGAATATTTCCTTGATTTTCTGCCTTGCTCGATGTTTGCATGTTTGTTGGTTGCATCTCTTTTATTGTCTTTTGTTTTCTTTCTAAGGCTGAGTTAGGAAATGTAATAATCTTTCCTCGATTTTCTGCATTGTTCGATGTAAGGCATTTATAATTTTGATTCTTTAAATGACAATTTTGTTCGGATATTTGTTGTGTGCGATTGATTTTACATGTCGATTTGATTGTGCGTAGCATATTTTGTTGTTGCCTCATTTTAATTACTTCTAACACTAGGTCTGGTGAGTGCATTTGTTTTAAGGTGATTTGAGGAGGCTGGGATGACCCGAGGTCTGCCTTTTGGGACTAGCCCAAGCATAGGTGGGCGGACTAACTAAGCCTGGTTCGGCAAGGCACTGTTTAGAAGACTGAGATGACCTGAGGTTCGCTCGTTGGGATTGGCCCAGGCACAGGTGGGTGGATTGACCGAGCCTGACTGGGCACGGCACTGGCATGACTTATGAGACGTGACATGAAAAAAGAACTGAACATCTAATTTCATTGATAAGAGAAACTCAGTGTAGAATTGGATAATATGTCATGTAGTAGAACTAAAGGAACAACGACATAATCAAAGAATATAATAGATTGAATCTAGGTAAGATGCACGAAATCAGACTGTAACATAAATTAATTCAAGTACTCTTTGAATCATAAACAATTCTCGAGAACGATCATAAGACCATTACTTAGCTGTAATACTTCTGTAGGCTAACTGCATTACATGACCTTGGCAGGGATCGCCTTGAGAGCTCGGCGAGGTGGTAAGCTCCGTTATTGAGGCTATGAGTAACGCAATAGGGGCCTTCCTAGTTGGCATTGAGCTTTCATTTCCCGAGTTGCTTCCTTACGATCTCTGCCTTCCTCAAGACCATGTCTCCCTCCTGAAAACTCCAGGGCCTGACCCTTGAATTGTACCTCTGGGTTGCCCTTTGCTTAGCTATTTGTTCTCGAATATGGGCTAGGTCTCGTACTTCTTGGAGGAGATCCAAATGAACTCTTTCCTCATCTCCATTGGTATCTTCTTGGAATTGCTACCATCCGGGGCTCAGCTCCCCAACTTCCACTAGAATCATTGCTTCTGACCCATAGGTGAGCCTAAAAGGGGTCTCCATCGTTAATGTTTGTATTATGGTATGGTATAACCATAGCACTATATGGAGCTCTTCTGCTTAGGCCCCATTTGCCTAGTCCATTTGTTTCTTGAGCCCAATGAGGATGACCTTGTTGGTGGCTTTAGCTTGCCCATTTGTCTGGGGATGCTCGACCGAGGTGAAGGCCTGATGAATGCCGAGCTCCTTACAAAATTCTCAAAACTTTGTGTTGGTGAATTATGTGTTGTTGTCAGAAATGATTAGCCTGGGCAGGCCGTATCTGCAAATGACCTTTTTCCAGAAGAACTTTTTGACTTTTTCTACCGTAATTGTTGCTAGGGGCTCAGCTTCGATCCACTTGGTGAAGTGATCAATGGCCACCACAATAAACTTGAGTTGACCCGAAGCCAGTAGGAAATGTCTGAGTAAGTTAATCCCCCACTTATAGAAGGGCCTAAGATACGTCGAGACTGTGCAGTTCTTCCGGCGAGGAGTGATATGCATTTGCGTATTTCTATCACTTCTCACATCTTTTCACATATTCTAGGTAATCGTTGCGCATGGTTGGCCAATAGAACCCAGCTCTTGATATTTTTGCTACTAAGGATCGACCTCCAATGTGGCTTCTGCAGACCCCCTCGTGCACTTCGAACATTACGTAAGACGCCTATCTCCCATCCACGCACTTGAGAAGTGGCATGGTAAATTTTCTTTTGTACAGCTGATCCCCAATCATGGTATAAAAACTTGCCATCATCCTTAACTTTCTTACTTCCTCCGAGCTGTTGGGTAGCACTCATTCCTTCAAGAATCAGAAGATGAGAAACCCCTAGAAGCTAGGGTCTGCCTCCATGGTGTGCACTTTTTCTAAGTTAACAGTGGGCGAACCCAAGGTTTCCTATATAACCGACTGGTTGGTTCCTAGAGCCTTGGTGCTATCGAGCTTTAAGAGCAAGTCTACTCTTAAATTTTGCTCCCTTGGAACATACTCAATGTTAAAGGACTCGATGGCCTCGGATAAGGCTTTGACCTTGTTGAGATACTTGCTGAGCTGATGATCTTTTGCTTGGAATTCACCTTTAACGTGGTTAATCACCAGCTGGGAATCGTTCCTTGCAATCAGCTTAGTAGCTCCAACTTCCTTGGCCAAGCCTAGCCCAACGATGAGGGCTTCGTACTCGGCTTGGTTATTGCTCGTCCTGAAGTTAAAACGAAGGGACTGTTCGATCAGAAGCCCATCTGGTCCCTCCAAGATTATTCCCGCCCCGCTTCCCTTGATGTTTGAAGCTCCATCCACTGATAATGTCCAAGGGTTACTATCGAAAACTTGAGTACGCGAAGATAATTCAACATAGAAGTCTAACAATACCTGAAATTTAATATTTTACGGGGTTGGTACTGTATGCCAAATTCAAAGAGCTCTACTGATCATTCTGCCTAATAGCTTAGGCTTCTAGAGCACCTACCTGATCGGTTGATCGGTTAGCATAGTGATTTGATGAATCTGGAAATAAGGTATGAGCTTCCAAGCTATGATAACCAAGGCTAAGGCTAACTTCTCTATCTTCTAGTACTGGATTTCAAGCCCTTGTAAAACTTTGTTGATGAAATAGATTGGTCGTTATATTTTTTCGTCTTTCCTTACTAACATCGAGTTGAGCGAGCCTTCAGAAACGAAGAGGTAGAGTAGAAGCTCTTCGTCAGGCTCCAGCCTAGAGAGGATGAGAGGGGTTGTTAGGAAGTGCTTGAGTTCTTGGAAGGCGGCTTCGCATTATTCCATCCATCAGAACTCTATTGGCTTCTTCAAACATTGGAAGAACGATTGAGCCCAGTTTGCTGATTTTGAAAGAAAACAGGAGAGGGCCACAATCCGACCTATTAGTTGCTAGACCTCCTTCATATCGGTAGGGCTACGCATCTCGAGAATAGCTCAACACTTGTCGAGGTTGGCTTCTATCCCTAGACTAGTGAGCATGAATCCGAGGAACTTTCGGTCTGTACGCAAAAAATGCACTTTTTTGGGTTGAGTCTCATGTTGTGGCGTCATATTTGCTGAAAGATCTCAGCCAAATTCGAACAATGATATCTGTTTTTCGACATCTTAGTGTAATATCCCAAATTTTCTAAAGGGCTAAAGAGTAATTTTAACCTAGGCCATTGGTGAAATTATCAAAAAATTAAGGACTTAAGTGTAATTTCTTACAGTTATAAGTGTCGAATCGACTGCAGGGAATGCCCTGGAGTGTAATTGTATAAGAAAGCATATATGGTCTCGATAAGCATCCCGAGATAAGATTTATGGTTAAAGAAATCAGAATTGAGACGGTTTTCGATACAACTAAAATACAGCTTCGATTCAGACTGGAAAATTGAATCATCGTAGGGGACTCCTGAGAAGTCAACGGAACCCTAAGGGCGCTCCAATTTTTCATATCAATCAACCCTGTGGTGGTTTCAGGACGAAACAAGGGCCCTGTGAGGGTGCAGGGACAAAATCGGTCTTTATTGAGTAAATGTCAGTTATTAATTTTGATAAATCGAGATTTTGGGTGGCTTGAGGGTAATTAATTTAAAACCATGGAGGGTCCAAGTGCAATTATCAATTCTTCAATTGCAATTTATAAATCCCTCAAGTGAATTGAAAGAGGAATTGGAGGGTTAAATGTATATATGTGTGTGTGTATATATATATATGCGCTGCTGGCCTAAGATTCTCTTCATAAGATCTGAGATCTGAAATGCCAGAGAAAGAAAGAGAGTTTGGGATGAGCCTAGCGAAAGCATCACGAGGGACAGAGAGAGACCGGGAGTGAGAGATCGAAAGAGGAAAGTGGTCGATCGTGGCGGCCAAATGCGAGCAGTAGCAACCATGGTTGTCGTGATGAGGATTGGGCGAAGCTGAAGCGGCAATGTAGGTCGGCGGACCAGCAATGGCGTGCGATGGCGCACGCAGAGGCAGCTGGTGTTACGGTGGGCAGCAGCGGAGCCGAGAGGCGTAGCCATGGTAGCAACGTCGCGCGCGGTGCTGCTAGCCGTGGAAGCTCGCGACGGTCAGGGGCGGTGCAGTGCGGCCAGCTGTGTCAGTCGGTGGTAGCGACGGCTAGCAGTAGCTTCCAGTGGAGCCAGGCAGGTGCAGTGGCCATGCGCAGAGGTGAGGAAGAAGAAGAAGAAAAAAAAAGGAAGAAAAGAAATGGAAAAAGAAAACAGAAAAAAAGGGGAACAAATGGAGAAAAATCTCAGAAATATTCTAGGTATTAATTTAGGGTTAGAGGAGTATGTCCGAAGCCAGGAAATTGATTGGGCACGCGTTTTAAGGTTAGAGCACGCATACCGAGATAGCCTGAGATGCTAAGTTAAGGTGAGTAAAGTTTCTTAGAAAATTTTAAAAATTCAGGAATGTTATTTTATGAATTTTTATAGTGAAATATTTAGTTTGGATTTATTGAGGAAAAATAGGAAGAAATAGAGAGAAAAATAAGGAAAATGCAAGAAATTGTGAAAAAATAGGTTTTAATGCTTATTTAAATAAATATGATGAATAGGGTGCTTTGAGGTTTAAGTTGAAGCAATTTGTGCGAATTTTGAGGTTAGCACGCAAATAAAGACGATACACGTATTTTGAAGCAATGCACGAATATCGAGGTAATCCAATAAGTTTGAGAAGGTAAGTGGTTCAACCCAAAACCCAATTTTATGTAAATGGTTTTATCATCTTATCATGCCTTGTTATGAATACATCATGTAGATTGCATTTACATGCTATGATAAAATATACGTACATTCACAATGAAATTTACACTCATATGTTGCATGGGTTTGGGATTAGGGACTGGCGTTGTTTCTTTGCCAATGGTGCACCCATACACCTCGATTTGGTAGGAAAACTGTAAAAATGGCGAGTAACAATAAGGTGCAGTCGACCCAAATATGAGAGTAATGATGATATGTGCACTGCATTCATACACGTGCATTAAATGTTTTATTCCCTTACTTAGATAATTCATCAACTAACTTGGGCTTTGCCTCTGGAATATTTAAACGTTCCAAATAAAGATTGTAGCAGAAACGATGATGAATGAGGCATGAAATGGCACTTAGCAAGTGCATGATGAATTGAATGTATGTTATGTAGCCCATGTATTTAAGTTCAGCTATTTCGAATTCTAAACGTTTTGAGGAATGATGACGTATAACCTTATTTATGGTTAATGAGGATGTAAGAATTGATTTATGATTAATGTTAAGATGTCAGGTTCGATTCTAGCTTTCGCATTTGATGTTTATGATGATACTCTTTCAAGATAGATGTATGAAATTTTGGGATGGATATGAGGAATGATATGGTTTAGTAATAATTTTTATGTTAAAAAAAAAATTATTATCCCAGAATTGTCCTAAGTTATAACACGCTAGAGAAAGTGGGGTGTTACACTTAGCCACCATATCATCCACGTATACCTCAATGTTCTAACCTATTTGATCAAGGAACACCTTGTTCATCAGTCGGTTGTAGGTAGCTCCTGCATTCTTCAATCCAATCGACATGACTTTGTAGCAAATGTTCACGTCTTTGGTGATGAAGGCTATCTTTTCCTCGTCATTTGGGTACATCCAGATCTAGTTGTACCCTGAGTATGCGTCCATAAAGCTGAGATATTTGTACCCCGAGAGTGTGGGTGGATATCGGTCCATAATGGATAATGATGTAAGCTTATTAATAGATGGCATAAAGGCATGATGTTTATGATCTAGTATATAGAGAGATTCCCTACTTTTGCATATGATGTTATCTATTGTGTTTCCACCCTACGGAGGGATTATTCTCTTACTCTTGCTCTTGACTTGTCATACCTCATCATATCATGCCTCTATTTGTTACTTATACTTGCTAAGCCTTGTAGCTCATGTTGTTTCCTTGCATCATTCTAGGTTCAAGTAAAGGGAAGGGTAAGGAGGGTGGTGAGCCTAGCCATGCTTGAGCGGGAATAGATATGTGTACAGAGTCACTCCAAGCCTATGGTCCTTGGGGGTTGTTTTGAGAGTGAAGGGTTAAAAGTTGTAATTGATGTATTCTATTTTTGTGCCCTTCTCATTATTTTGTAATGTATGGACTGTTATGCCCGGTTGAAAGAATGTTATAATGCTACGTGGTGATGTATATTTATTTTGAAATTTTATAGATGATGTAGAGATTTTGTGGTTTATGTTTGGATTTTGTTCCTATACCTTTTCCATGGCGACTTTTTCATGGACCTTCTATGCTAGCAGGAGTTCCTGGAGGTGGACTATTATATTGAGACTGTGTGACAAAATTCTTAGGTAGCAGGATTCCTTAAACTATTCATAATCCTTAGATTCATTGGTTAGGGACTCCGATTAATCGAGTATGGACTAGCACAAGGGTTACTACCTCGTTCAGTATGAGATATTAATGGGATGGTAGTAGACTTGAGGGTGGTTGTTAGGGAACAACTAGCCGAATGTCACACTGATGACAAACCACATGGCATGGTGGATAATGGTCTTATCATTAGGCTGCGATGGTGTGTTGATCCTTGGACTTGAACCAACACGGTTGTTTTGTATATTGGTGTGTGAGATTTACTAATGAGTCAAGCCATCCAATTAGGAGGTGGAAATGTTCATCCATGTGGTTCCATATTGCTGGAATATGGAGACAGGTGTTGGGAATGGAATCCATTACCCTCGACGGTAATTGATAGGTTGAACGTCCTATGTGATCTAATGTGTTAGTGTAACGAGATAGTCTCTACCCAGGGCATATTGAATATTAGGAAAGAAGTTTCTTAAAGTGTCATCTAGTCGTATTGACGAGGTCAAACACATAGTTACTGAATTTGTGAGTTTATTACTCCATGACTCTTGCTCAGTTAGAACATTAGGTGATAGAAGGATTATAGCATATGGTAATCATTAGTCGTAATAGGTTCACTTGAAATGAGATTTCATTGTCACTTATACTATCTTGAATCGTAGCTAGGCGCTATTAAGGAACTCTCGAATCATCATTAGAATATGAAGAGATTTCGGTGATGGGTCAAGGATTGACCGATACCGAAAGGGGTTTCAGTGCTATCTGGTTTCTAGCGGGTAGTGAACCTAAAAAGTCACACACCATATAGTGTTGCATTTGATATCGACGTCGTGTGGCCAGAGTGTCTTAGGGATTGGCGGGTCAAACGTTGACTTGTTAGCATGGAGAGTTGACTTTCTTGTGGTGGAAGTTTCCTTTCGCCACTTGGAAAGTCAACCTTCGGTGCCACATGAAGCAAAATTGGGAGGGGTTAGGGGCTTAGCGGTAGCTGATTGCCGACATATTAAATTAAAGAAGCAGTAATTGTTGCTTCAAGTTGCTATCTTCTTTTGCTTCTGTTGCTTCTATTAATTTTTGTTGCTATTATAAAATTAATATGCGTGAGGGTCATGTGAAGGAAATTTGAGACGCGAGTATAGGTGATACGAGAATCTCTGTCTAATTTAGGAAGAGGAAACTGGAATAGTACCAAACAACATACTAGGTGTTAACTAACTAAGACCACCACAATATAAAGTGGAGCGGTTTCAGTACAGAAAGAGTTTGTGTACCAACCCTATATCGGGCTACAAGTATGTGTATAGTTATATTCATATGATGAATATGCATATTGCTTAAATACTTAAACTGTGTGTATAATGCATGTAATTAGTTCCATTGCGCACATCTGATGTGTATAAAAAAATTAAAATTAACCCACACGAACATACATGAGATTTCCATCAATAACAAGCACATAAATAAGAGCAAGATTAATCACAAATAAAATATAGTAAAGTTATTAGCACAACCTTAACATAGAACAATTTAAATTCTACAAATCAAAACTCAAGTACCATCACTTGAGTATATGATCATTATACAAAAATCTTGATATTTAATACTTAAACATTTGATATGAAATATATGACACATTACTCTTAAATATTGAGTAATACTGCCACATAAAACACATAACATATTATGAGTTCTATAAAACATTCATGCATTATCTTTAGGATGACCCTAAAGAGAAGCATAATAAAAGACATATAAATAAAACAATAATTGATATAACCATATGAGGATATTAAAATTGAAATAACCATATAACAATAATTGAAATATCTTTTAATTGATAAATCATACTAAAAGATAAATCTCTCAAAGTTTCTTGACTTTATATAACCTCAAGGCAATCTCAACATATATTCTATTAAGATAAGTTTAACAAAAACATATGAGGATATTAAAATTTTGGCATAATACAATTATTATCAAAATATTCATAACTTAAAACTCAACGATATCAATATCTGTTAAAATTAAATTATTAATATAATCAAAATATTGCATAAACAATCAAATATAGAATAATATGAAGTATCAATACAATTAAAATCCTACTTTAACAATTAAAAATCACATTTTCAATTAAAATAATCTTAGAGAGGCGTAAATATACATATAAGTAATATGTAAATTTAAAATTTTATTCTAGAATTGTTAATCGGTAGGGTTTCAAATACAAAATATCATTTTGATTATATAAGTAGGATTTTGAATTCTATAGTTAAAAATGCAAGATTTTTATTATTAAATTAATTAAAAATTTTAATTTTAAATCACTATTAAGTAAATTTTCTTCACATTTTAAGTTATTAGAAGTTGAGAATATAAAAAGTATTAGAAAATAAATATAATGTCAAACTTTCAGTAAATATATGTTTAATTATAATAAAAATAATAATAATAAAATATTTTATTCTTCATATTCTTTCCTTATATTTTTTCACGCTTTCGGCTACTTGCAGCCTCAGAGAGAGAGAGAGAGAGCGCGAGGGTGGGGGCGCTGCCACAATACACGTGGCGCGCCCCTGCTGGCCCGGTGGACCGGGGCCAGCATATAAATTTCCTTACTTTTCTGGGAAGAAATCAGTATGTTTTCTCCGTTTTCCCATTTGGTTTTCTCCGGCAAATTCAACCAAGTTGGTAGCTTCTTCACTTTCCAACTGGGTCTTGTTTGCATTTGCCCTTTCCTGCTATTCTCTACTGACATTTCTCCCGATTCCTCTTCTTGACTGTCGTCTCTCAGTTTTCCTTTCCCTATTTCCACCCCAATTCCGCTTCTTTCTTATATGAGAATCGCAGTCACTTCCTTTTGTTTTAGGCCTTTTCAGACTCCAATTCCATCAGTCGAGGTTTAACAATGTAGAAGTTGCTTGAAGAAGGACAAGAAGAATGAATTGTTGTTGTTTTCCTTTCAAAGATACCTCCAAGTCCCTGGAAGGCCAATCGGCTCCTGAGTTGAAAAAGCAGAACGATGAATCAGAAGCTCCGGCTACAAATCCGGTTATAAAGTTAGCGGATTCAGTGTCTTTGCCGCCGACGAGCTTAACGGAAACGTTCGAAGAGAAGCAGCGGGATTTGAGGGTTTTCTCCTTCTCAGAGCTCAAAATTGCCACTAATGGTTTCGACAAGTCCCTAAAGATTGGAGAAGGTGGATTTGGAAGTGTGTTCAAGGCTACAGTTAGTCCTTCTCATGGGCAAGGAGATCCGATTGTTGTTGCCATTAAAAGGCTTGACGAACATGCCTTCCAAGTACTATTTATCTACCCATGCAGTTTCTTATTTTCTAATTATGCTTCCGGGTCAAATTGAATAAACTCGTAATTTCTTGCCACATTCATCCAGTTTAATCTTCAATCATAAATGTAATTTCCTCGGACAAAGATCTTTAGTTCCTGGACTGCAAAGAAATGTGACCCCCTGAAAAACTTGTTAAGGGTATAAACTCATGTGATTTCTATATCTTTGATTATATGGTTCTGTAGAAGACATACACCTTTTAGGGATATGACTGGTGGAATGATTATTAGAAGCTAAGAACATATTGGTGTAAACCGTGTAATTTGGAAATACTTGTGCAACAATAAGGAAATAGCATTCAGTGTAAGTAATGAGGACAAGAGAAAGGCTTGGGTAGCTTGTCATTCACAGATAATTTGGAAAGAATTAATAATTGGTAAATCAATGATCATATAAGCTAAAGTTTAAATAATACAGCATAGTCTTGTATGCATAGACTATACCATTTGCTTGAGCTGTCCAGCATAAGTTCAAATGCTATTATTTCCTCAATGAACTTCTTTGCTTTACTTTTTGGGTAATGAAAGTTTAGCACTGCTATGCTTAGTTGCAAGAGTATTTTAGATCTGTACATGTGAGAATTTACGTTGCATCTGTAGTTGGGAGCAGAGCTGGCTCAACACGGTTAGGGGCTTTAGGCGAAAGGATTTTTTGAGGCCTTTGAGCATTAATTTTTTTATAAAAAAATAAATAATACATTTTTTTACATAAATATTTTATTATTTTATTAAATAAAAAAGAAAAAAAATAAAATTCAATCAACTATAAAATATAATAATCTCTTAATGATAATAAATTTTCAACTAAAATATAATGTCTTAGATATAAGGAAAAAAAAAAAACCAAACAACTTACAATAATACACAAAGAAAAACAAAACTAATTTTTCTTGAAACTCTAAAAAGGTCAATGCCAGCAAAAAACTATACACTCATGGGATATTGGGAAGGGAAAGTGGGTTTTCTGGGATATTGGGGTTTGGGAACACCATAGCAACGGTTAAAAATTGGAAAATGGTGAAGGAAAGTTAAAAAAAAAATTATAATGTTTTGTATTTAATTTTTTTAATAAAATATTAATTATTAAAAAATAAAAATATATACATAAATATTATAAATTTTTAAAATTTGAGACCTTATAATTTTGGGGCCTAATGCCATGGCATATATGACTTAAGGGTAGGGCCGGCCCTGGTTGGGAGACTGGGTATATGTCCACAGGACTAATTATGAATTGTAGCTCAACTTCTCCTGTCTAACCTTCCCAGCAGTCATGGCCTGAATGTATATCTGAAGAAAAGAAAGGCAATATTCTGCAAAATATACTCCAACAAGTGCTAGTTCTTTTAAAAAATCAGGGTTTAGTGGCTAGCATTTGATGCATAATTGGCTATTTAATCAAACTGTGATGGTAAAATCCCATTAAAATTGAAAGGAAAATTCTATAGGACAGTTATAAGACCAGTTTTGTTGTACGGCTCAGAATGTTGGGCAGTCAAAAATACCAACTTGAGCAAAAGACGAGTGTAGCGGAGATGAGGATATTAAGATGGATGTGCGGCCATACAAGAAAAGATAAAATTAGAAATGAAGTTATTCGTAATAAGATAGGAGTAGTGCCAATAGAGGAGAAGATGAGAGAGACTAGACCAAGATGGTTTGGTCATGTGAGAAGGAGACCAAGAGATGTTCCTGTGAGGAGAGTTGATGAAATGGAACAATTAATCAAAAAAAGAGGTAGAGGCAGACCTAAGAAGACTTTGAGGGAGACATTAAAGTTTAATATGAAGTATATGGATCTCAATGAAGATATGACAAAAGATAGAAATATATGGAAGTCTAGAATTCATGTAGCCAACCCCACATAGTGGGATAAATGCTAGATATGTTGTTGTTGTTGTTGTTGTAATCAAACTGTGCGTCCATTCTCATCTTGATAGATTTTCAGTAAAAAGAATTTTGTTGTCTTTTGATTTTTCATTATAAGGCTTTACTAACTCACACTCGTTTTATTTTTTGTTACATTTGCACAGTGTTGTTACAAGCGCGCCTAGGCGCAAGGCCCCTCAAGGCACAACCATCTCGCCTTGCCATGTCCAGGCGAGGCGAGATCCAGCCAGGCGTGCCTCCCTCAGGCGCACATGCCTAGCTGAAAAATCTTGTTTTATTTTCTAAACATTTCTGTTAAAACTTAAAGAGAGAAAATAATAAAATATAATATTAAAAAGTCAACAAAACTCAAAAATATGATGTTCCAACTCATCTGATTTCTAGAAGGCCAAGAGACTACACCTCCAAGGCTCCAAACACTCTCTTACGCAGCATTATTCTCTCTCTGCAACACAGCAACTGCAACTCCTCAAGTTCTTCTCCAGTTCCGATTGAGCTGCTTCTGCTTCTCCAGGCCAAGGTAACATATCGACAATCCCTTCTCCTTCTTCTTCTTCTTCTTCTTCTTCTTCTTCTTCTTCTTCTTCGCTGCTGGTAGTTGCTAGCCTGCTTCTTCTTCGGCAATCCTTGTTGCTTCTTCTTCTTCTTCTTCTTCTTCTTATTACGCGGCTGCTTCTTAATCTTACGTTGCTTTGCTGCTATCCTTCTTCTTCTTCTTCTTCTTCTTCTTCTTCTTACACGGCTGCTTCTTACGTTGCTGCTATCATTCCTCCTGCTCCTTCTTCTCCTGCTATCCTTCTTCTTCTTCTTCTTCTTACATTGCTGCTATTGCTAGCCTGCTTCTTTATCTTCTTCTTCTTCTTCTTCTTCTTTCTTACGCTGCTACTACTTCTTCTTCATCTTCTTCTTACGCTGCTGCTATTGCTAGCCTGCTTCTTCTTCTTCTTTTTTACGCTGCTGCTGCTACTTCTTCTTCTTCTTCTTCTTCTTCTGCTTCTTCTTCTTCTTTTTTACGCTGCTGCTGCTACTTCTTCTTCTTCTTCTTCAGTTATTTTTTTGTTTAATTTTTATTTGTTGATGCCTACTGTTGCTTCTTAATTCGTTTTTGTTTTAACATTTTTTGGCATAATTTAGCCTTAGTCTTTACAAATTTTCAGGTATACTCTTATAAAACTGCTGCAACTGCAGCATTTAGAAATAAAATAGAAGTTTTAATCCTTAATCGGATCCTATGCTTGATTAGAAATAGAATAGAAGTTTGATCTCTACTACTTCCCTGGATTTCTTCTTTCCCCTCCCTAAAAATTTTTCTCTTCTCCTCCAATCTTTTGCAATACTTCTTGTTGTCTTGCATGGCTACATCAGTTCTCCATTCCAGAAAATCCCACCACTAATTAAAATTCTTTTTCAATTCCTCCCTTCCTTGGTTGAAATTCAGCCACTTATTGATCCATGCTTCTTTTCAGAATTTTTTTACAATGTTTTTTCAAATTTATGACTCCTTGCTTATGATGATTATGGCAGATATCCTAATCCTGATGGCATCTGATTCAAATGCTCCTAGTGGCTCCTCTAGCAGTGGTAGAAAAGATCCAACATGGAAATATAACACACTGCCAGATCCAAAGGACATAAACTGTTTAAAATGTAATTTTTGTGGAAAAATAACGAAAGGAGGGGTTTACCGAGCTAAACAACACCTTGTTGGAGGGTATAGGAATGCCAAAGTTTGTCCAAAATGTCCTTCACATGTTAAAGAAGAAATTAGAGAGTATATGTCGAAAAAGCTAGAAGAGAAGAACAATAGTGATGTTATACCAGATTTTGACGACATTGATACCCTTGGAGATGATGATGATGATGAAGTGGTTTTTGAAAGAGGTGTTAAAAGGCCTATGTCTTCAAGTTCAAGTCAAGGTTTAACA
Source organism: Diospyros lotus (assembly GCF_014633365.1). NCBI lineage: Eukaryota > Viridiplantae > Streptophyta > Magnoliopsida > Ericales > Ebenaceae > Diospyros > Diospyros lotus. Next base: position 9,984,458 of record NC_068349.1, on the reverse strand, counting down.
ATGCAACAAAGAAAGCAAAGGATGAAAGGGCCTTTGGATTTGCTTTTGCCTCCTAAACTTAAAGTGAGCACTGGGAAGCAAACAACAATGGAGACCCATGTCAATAAAGAACTGAGGGAGAATGCTTGCGTTTGGTTTTCTAGATGGATGTATGAAGCTGGCTTGTCTTTCAATGCAGTCAAGTATCCAAGTTTTAAGCCAATGATTGAGGCTATTGGTCGAGCTGGTCCAAGCATGAAACCTCCTAGTTATCATGAGGTGAGAGTTCCTTATCTTAAGAAGGAGTTGGTACGCACAAATGAAATTATGAAGAGTCATAAGGAGGATTGGCGTAAATATGGATGTTCCCTTATGTGTGATGGTTGGAAGGATAAGAGAGAGAGATCTTTGCTTAACTTTTTGGTAAATTGTCCAAAGGGAAGCATGTTCATTAGATCCATTGATACTTCCTCATATGCCAAGGATGCTATTAAAATATTTAAATTACTTGACCAGTTTGTAGAGGAAGTAGGTGAAGCAAATGTGGTTCAAGTTGTGACTGATAATGCCTCGGCTAATGTTTTAGCTGGTAAGTTTGCTATTTTTTAACTTTTGCCTTTGAATGATGTTGATGTTGTTAGTTTAATGACAGATTTTTAACTTGTCTTATAGGAGAGTTCTTAATGGCTAAGCGAAAGCACTTATATTGGACACCATGTGCTGCCCATTGCTTAGACCTAATGTTAGAAGATATTTTTAAACTTCCTATATTGAAGAAGACTTTTCAAAAAGCATGTGCAGTAAATGGATTTTTGTATAGCTCTACACAAGTGTTGAATATGATGAGAATATTCACAAAAAAGAGAGAGATGTTAAGACCTGGGAAAACAAGATTTGCCACGGCTTTCCTCACCCTTTCAAGACTTCATAAACAAAAAGCCAACTTGAGGAAGATGTTCACTTCAGAAGAGTGGACTAACTCTAAATTTGCAAGAGAAGCACGGGGTAAGCTTGCATCTCAAACAGTGTTACAAGATTCATTTTGAAAAAATGTTCTTTATGCTCTCAAGGTGTCAGGGCCACTTGTCAAGGTCCTTAGAGTGGTAGACAATGAGGATAAGCCTGCTATGCCTTATATTTATGAGGCTATGGATAGGGCAAAAGAAGCCATTGCAAAATCTTTTGATGATGAAAGGAAATACAAGCAAATATTTGAAATCATTGATGGGAGGTGGAATATTCAATTGCATCGTCCTCTACATGCAACCGGATATTACTTGAATCCAGAATTTTTTTTATTCAAATGCAAGCATTGGAGAAGATCAAGAGATTATTGATGGGTTGTATCAAACCATAGAGAGGTTGGTTCCCACTGCAGAGGTGCAAGACAAAATTTCTAAAGAGCTAAGCTTGTATAAAAATGCTGAAGGGATATTTGGAAAACAAATATGCATAAGAGGAAGGAATCAATTGGCACCAGGTAATATGGTTTTTTAATTAATAATCTAAGTAAGTTTAATCATTAGTCTACAACTAGCAATTTTCAATTACTGATTATGTCATTATGGTATATTTTTTCCTAGTTGAATGGTGGTCTCAATTTGGTACTGCAACGCCTAATTTGCAAAAGTTTGCCATCAAGATATGTAGCCTCACTTGTAGCTCTTCAGGTTGTGAAAGGAATTGGAGTGTCTTTGAGCATGTAAGGGTGTTTTTTCTTATTCTTAATATTCACCACTAAAGGTGTATAATTTCTTATTTCTTTAACTTACTGATTCTAATTTAATTGTGACAGCTTCATAACAAAAAGAGAAATCGATTGGAGCAACAACGTCTCAATGATTTGGTATTTGTCAAGTATAATAGAGCTTTGAGACGTCGTTTTAGTTTGCGTAAATCAATTGATCCAATTTCTTTAGATGAAGTTGATGAAAGTAATGAGTGGTTGCTTGGGGCAATTGATAAATTTGGAGAGTCAGATGATGAGCTGGTACATGAAGATCATGATTTGACATGGGCTGATGTTGCTATGTCATCTGGTGTTGAAGAAGCTAATTACTCAACTAGATCAAAAGCGACTTCAACTTCAAATTTGACAAAGGGGAGGGGGATAAGGGCATCAACTTCAAATGCTCCAATGGATCTTGACGAGGAAGAAGAAGATGGAGAGGGAGATGATGTAGAAGAAGATATTGGAGATGATAGTTCTGATGATGAAAATATGGATACATTTGATCTTGATGATGAGGATGATTTCTAGTTATTATGTATATCTAGTTAATCCTAATTAAAATTTAGCCATTTAGGACCTATTAATGGTTTAAGGTTGATCATTTAACTTTTCCTTTTAAGTTGATTGTTGACTTAAAGTCTTAAAACTAACATTTTTTGGTGGGTTTTGCTTAAGTTTAATGACATTTTTAATACTATTTTGTTGGCTTTTAATTATATATGTCAAATACTAATTTTGTTTTTTATTTGTGGTGTTTAAATGTTGATTCCTTTTTCTGATTTGTTGAAATATGGTGAGATTTAATTTGCTGAAATTTACAGGTATGTCATGAATTATGTTTATGTTGTGATTTATTTAATATATGTTGAATTCTTGAATTTTTTGATAACATAAATGTTGATATGTGATTAGGATCTATTTTATGACTTATTATTCAATTAAGAAGTATATTTTTCTTTCTTCTTAGTTAGCATGCGCCTTGCACTTGCCAGGCGCGCGCCTCGCCTTGCGCCTCAGGCTCCAAGACCCTTTGCGCCTTAGTGCATCTTGGGCCTTTAATAACACTGCATTTGCACTGTCAGTTCATTTTCATCTTATGCTTATTTTCGTTTCTGATGTAGGGACATAAACAATGGCTTACTGAAGTTAAATATCTGAGCATTCTCAATCACCCAAACATTATAAAACTTATGGGATACTGTTCTGAAAATTTGGAAGGAGGGCTACATTGTCTATTGGTATATGAGTATATGCCCAATAAGAGCTTAGAAGATCATCTTTTCAGCAGCACATTAGCATCTGTGTCTTGGAAAAGAAGACTAGAAATAGTTCTTGGTGCAGCAGAAGGATTGGCTTACCTGCATGGGGGATTCATATTCCAGGTACTGTTTTTGATAACTTGTTGCGTTCAATTGGTCACACATTGGTACTTTGCAAAGTGTTAGGTATAAAAATTGTTGGAAATTCTGGGCGCATTACACTTAACTTACTGGCCTTTGGTTTGTGGATGCAAGTTCATTCCAATTTTGTTAGAAGCACGCTTATGGATATGAGCATGACTATGGTCACAAATACAGTGATTTGAAAGAAATGAGGGTGTGGATATGGCAGGGATACTAAAAGGTTTACATTTTTGTATATCTTCATTAGCTTTGATTTGAAAAATAATATTCACAAATCACAAAGAGTACAACACCAATCACAAAAAAATAAGGGAATTATTGTGTCTCTAAAAGTGAGTAAAAAGCTGGGAAATGTTGTCTCATAGTTTAATTTGGCATATAGTGAGAACCATAATACAGGTTGTTGCGAGGAAAAATCATTTTCATATAGGAGCACCAAGAACCTTTCCAGCATTTATATTTTTGGCAGTTGGAAATGATGGGAAATCATTCCATCGCCGAAAAAATTTCTTGGCAGCAGGATCTTCTCCAGCATTTTTGCTAAGAATCTTTCCTGGCATTCTCAAATGCTGGGAATGTTTTCCCTTCCAAAATTTGTTACTAAATTTATAATTTGCTAATTTGATTAAATGAAAGTATGCATGCTTCAATAACAACGTATCCAGCCTTAATCCCACCAAGTGGGGTCGACTACATGGATTATAGCTCTTTAATCATCTCTATTTATGACCATTTTTTCTTTAAAATAATTATACTGTGTATTATGATGCAGATTCTAGCCAAAATAATTAATTGCTGACAAGTGGCAGTGGGAGAATAGCAATTAGCTGAAACAATCTTGTTTCAGTTGTTGGTTATGATAGTAGTTTGTTAATTCAGTTGGCAATTATTGGCTGTTAAATAAGTTTTTAGTTAGGGGTTGCCATCTGTTGTCCAGATTGACAGTTATGTTGGTTAGTTGGCTATTAGCTGGTAGGTAGAGATAATTGGAGGGATTGTTAGAGAATTCCCTCCAAAAGAGAACTCATCTTGCCCCTATAAATGCATTTCATTTTTATTCTCTTCTGGAATATCAGGGAACAAATTTCAGTTTTCATCTCTCTCTCTCTCCACCCCCCCCCCCCCCCCCCCTCCCCTGCCCCCTCCCCCTAGCTCTGATACTGGCATCGCTAAAAGTGGGTGACAAGCTGGGAAATCTTTTCCCGTAGTGTAATTTGACATATAGCAAGAACCATATATAGGCTGGTGGGTGCTAGGAAAATCATTGTCACTTATAAACACCAGGAACCTTTTACATGTTTGGCATTTGGAAATTATGGGAAATCATTCTTCACCAAAAAAAATGTTTTGGCAACTTGATCATCCGGTATTTTTGCTAAGAATTAATTCTAAAGTTTTCAAACACCAGGAATGTTTTCCCTCCAAAAGAAGTGGTTAAATTTATAATTTGCTAATTTGATTATACGTACTTCAATAACAACATATCAAGCCTTAGTCCCACCAAGTGGGGCTGACTACATGGATTCTAGCTCTTTGACCATCTTTATGATACGGATTCTAGCTAAAATAATCAACTGCTGACAAGTGGCAGCAGGAGAACTGAGGCATGTGGCAATTAGCTATTACTAGCTTGTTTCAGTTGTTGGTTATAGCAGTTGTCTGTTAATTCGTTGGCAATTAGTGGTTGTTACATCAGTGGGTGGTTAGTCGTTGTTATCTATTGTACAGACCAAAAGAGAACTCCTCTTCCCTACCCCTTTAAAAGCCTATTGTATTCTCTCTTCTAGAATATCAGAGAAAAAAAATTGCAGAATTCAGGTCAACTCAACTTCGTTGACCCCTCAAATAACTACGCAGATTTGCAGTTTCAATTAAGATTTTTAGGTTCACTGGTCTAGTTAAATCGACTTAATGGCCTTTCAATTGACTTACTATTGTTTCATCGAACTGAATACCAATTTAAGTCAACTGAATAAAAGTAGAACGGGTTGATTTCAAAGTCTGGATTAACTAGTTGATTGAATTGATTGTACATCGTGAGAATAGGTTACTTTCAATGGTTTTTAAGCAACATAAGATGAATAAATATGAAGTTAAAGCTTGGGCTTTGATCACACTAAAAAGCAATTGCAATGATGCAATGGGCTCAAAAAATGGATAACTCAATGAATAGATAAAATTATAGTGAAGGTCGGAATTGGATCTATGTGAAAAGTGAGCTACAGTAGGACACATGCTAATCAAGAGATATCTACTTGCAAGAATTAGATATGATGGGAGGAATCAAATATAAGGGAATACAGCAAGGCGTGGGTGTAGGGATGTGAATGGGTCTCCATTGGGGGTCCCAATTAACCCCATTTAAAGTGAAAACAAGTACAAAAATGAGGTATAAGTATAAGGCTCATTTGAAAATTTATCAAAACAAACATGTAAATGGGGTTAATTGGGGACCCCATTTACATCCCTACGTGGGTGAGGGGAGTGTAATGAAAACAAGGGGATAGGGTTGAAGAACATGGGTGATGACACAAGTATTCATGAGATATGGCTTGAGTGTTCAACTAGTACAAGCGAGTGGGATGTAATCATGACAGTGAGGTGACTAAATAGAGCCTAAAGATGTAAGTGGCTTCATTTAATCTAAACCCTAGGATCAATTAGGATCAAGGGCCATGATGTCTCTTATAACTTAAGGATGTACATAAGAAAGAGAGCAGGAAGACTTAGCCATTTTGCTCCAACCAGCTGTGAGAGAGAGAGAGAGAGAGAGAGAGGAAGGAGGCTTTCCAAGTGATCTTCTGCTTTCTGTGCCTTGTGCATTTGATAGTGTATAAACATATGTTTAGATAGTGTATAAACATATGTTTATATTGCACCTTACGCTTTGGATAGTGCTTCTGTATGCATATACCTATGTTTATGTTAGACCTTTGAATCTGATAAGATATTCTCACTGGTTTGGTGAAAATTGGGCAAGAACTTAAGGGAGAAATTGAGAAGAATTGTAGGGAGGAATAGAAGAACAGTGAATGAGAGGGAGAAAGATCTGGAATTTTTCTATTGATATTTCGATGCTTTGATAAGGCTGAATCAAGCCTTATATACTAATTACAGCAGCATAACTAATTGGTTCCTTTCGTACAATGACCTGGCCATCTTCTAGAACAATTTTGTTATAACTACCAAGGTACAACCCCTCACAGCCCTAACAACAATGGTACAACCCTTGTTTACCCTATGCACATGACAGTTTATATTGCATATTTGTGCATACTCATGGCGTATATCTAGCCACTCTAGTAATAACAGGAATACCAGTTTAAAAAAGCATCTTATAAATGGAAACAAGATGCTCATGATTCTAGATATGCATAGACATGGGAAGGAAGAAAATAGCAATTATTTCTTACTGATAGCATCACATGTATTTGGTCTTGGCTACATTCTTTCTGAGTTCATTTTGTTTTTCTTTTCTTCTTTACTTTGTTTGGAATGCTGTATATGATTTTGGGCTATTATTTCGTGTGTAAACTTGAAGGTTATACATCGAGATTTCAAATCTTCAAATGTGCTCTTGGATGAAAACTTCAAGCCAAAGCTTTCAGACTTTGGGATTGCTAGGGAAGGTCCAACTGGTGACCGAACTCATGTATCCACAGATGTAAGTAGATAGTGTATAAATATTAGTGCAAAAAAAAAAAAAATTGTGGATAGTTGTATAAAATAGGACCACATAATGTTTAGTTGTATGTGGTGTAAGGGCATCCTGGCTCCTTCAACTCTTTTTTTTCCTAATCATTTACCAATATTTTTTTAGACAACCATTTGTTGACATTTGATAGGCTCATGAACTTCTTTTCTTTTTTGTTTCCCGTGATTTTGTATTCTTCTTGAAGTTCGTGTTTGAGAAGCATATGCTCTCCCAATCCAGTTTGGCTTACACTGATTATTATAGTTGTGCTGATGAAAACATGGTTTGGATTTAGTTAGCTAATTTTTTTGATGTCAGAAGGTTGGAACATTTGGATATTCTGCCCCAGAATATATTGAGACTGGCCATCTTAATGTCAAGAGTGACGTATATAGTTTTGGTATAGTGCTATATGAGGTGTTAACAGGCCGGCGGGCTGTGGATAGAGACCGCCTCCCCCTGGAGCAGAGGCTTGTAGATTGGGTGCGGCGGTACCCAGCAGACAGCCACGGGTTTAGCAGGATCATTGACCCACGACTTGGAAACCAATATTCTCTCCCCACCGCTCAGAGGATTGCCAAGTTGGCAGATAGATGCGTTAAAGGGTACTTGAAATGCCGGCCTACAATGACTGAAGTTGTGAAGAGCTTGAAAGAAGCAATACAAGATTCTGGAGGAGGAAGTTCTCCAGAGCATCCGCATCCAAGCTGGGCCCCAAATGGGAATCATGGAAACTGTTCAACCAAGTGATACTTCAATGAGGGTTAGTAAAATAAGAATTTATGAACCCTAAAGAGGAGAAAGAAACATTGACTATTGTACATAGCTGACATAATTTCTTCTGCTTTTGACACAGGTATAAATGCTTGGACCTCAAATGTGTGGTAGCAGGAATCGTTCACCTCGTGGCTAAGAGGTTTGAATCTCAAATTCTTACACGTCTATTGTAATTGTTTTGGGGTCAAGTGATAAACGTTATTATTCATGAAATGATGATGTTCTTTTTGCTTTTCATTTTGTAAGAGGTTATTCATTGATTGTGGAAGAGGGCAGGGTGAAAGGCATCAGTGACCTTGGTAGCATGAGTGGATTTTTGTGTACATTTTGACTGTAAATCATTAGAGTTGGAACTTGAACAGCTTATTGCTCTTGTTTTCTTCTCTCTACTCTTTGCTAATTTAGACATGTTTTACACCTTTTAAACCAGACCTATTAATCACGGCCTTCATTAAGCAAGCCATTAGTATTGTTCATTATAAGTGATACCCAACCATTGAAAATTATCTTTCCTCTTTTCTGGAAACAGTTCCTGGCAGAATAATTGATTGTGGTCATTTTTTATTATATTTTTTCTCGCTTTATTTGAAATAGATTTAGGCTGTGCCTCTCTTTGTCAGCAATTAAAGATGACCAACGTCCCCCCCTTTTTTTTTTAAAATAAGGGAATGACTTGTAATAAAGTTTTGGTGTGTATTACAGCGGACAATATTACTGATTAATATTTAATTTTAAAAAGGTAAATCAAACACAACAGGCAGTCTATTTTTGATTTTTTTAAACTAGAAATGAACATTGGACCTAAAATTTTGAGAGGGATGCCGAAAATAAACACAAAAATTGACAGTAGAACCAAACTTAGGCAAGTGATGAGTTATAATGTGATAAATTGAGAGTGAAAGTGGAAGTGTGACAAGTACATTTAAAACATTATTCATGATATTGTTCACTCACCCAAGCATTCAATTAGGATAAACAACTCAAAAGAAAATACAAAAAACATTATAAATAACTGCTTTGATGTGTCATTACTTACACCAAGACCACGGGAAATTTGCAAAAATAGGACTGCCGGTGAAGAATTTTTTAAAAATAGGACTCTTAATTTTTTTTTTACAAAATTAAGACTTTTAATAGTTGAATGGACTAAAATATCCCGATTTAAATCAGCTTACGATCCCCTTCGTCTTCTTCCTCTCGTACGCACATCCCCAATTGCCCCGCCGACCAGAACATCTCTCTCGCTTGTCCTATGTTCTAAGCATCTAAGGTTACTGTTTCTTCGTCGGTCTTTGCCTTCAAAATCATTGTAGGTAATTTAAGAATATCTGATATTTGTTAAAAATATCTGTTAAGGGTATCGGTAACAGATATCTGTTAAGGATATCGGTTAATAGATACCGATATCGGTAACCGATATCTATTAAGGATATCGGTTCTGTTAAAGATATCAGTTACCGATATCTGTTAACCGATACCCTTAACAGAACCGATATCTATTAATCAATATCCTTAACAAAACTGATATCCTTAACAGATATCTTTAATAAATATTAGATATCCTTAACAGATATCTTTAACACTTATCTGTTAAAGATATCTGTCATGGCCACGACAAGAAACTAAAATAGTTGTAGTGAATATATCAGTCACGACCGCAATCAACGATGCCATGGCCCTACCGCAATCGTTTTTCTTTTTTTTCTTATACATGGCCACCATTTGTCTCTTTTTCTCTCCTATCAACGCAAATACACACAATACATGTATAATATATAATACATAATAGAGAGAGAATGAGAGAAACCCATATCTCTTGAATCATAAACAATATATATACATATATTTAAGTTACAAAAAATGGTAAAAAAATAAAAAAATGATAGATGCATATATATACATATGTACCTTATATATATAGAGAGAGAGAGAGAGTAATAGAGAGAGAAGGAAAAAAATCTATTGAAAAAGAAGAAGACAAAAGGGATTGTAGGTTGATTTAAATCAGGGGCATTTTAGTCCATTTAACTCTCAAAAGTCTTAATTTTACAAAAAAAAAATTAAGAATCCTATTTTTACAAAATTCTTTGCCGGCATCCTATTTTTGCAAATTTCCACGGGACCGCACCACTGGGGCTTATGGTACTGAGTCTTTTGATAATTTATTGTTAGAAAGTTGTTAAAAACTTTCCAAGATTGTCAGCAACGCACGTGAATAACTCCTAAATCATTGTACAAGAAATAAAAAAAATAAAATATTATACTAAATTAAATTTACTTTTGATACCTAAACTTGATTGATTTCACAATATTACTCATAAAAATAACTAAGAGAGTGATTTTTAAGTTTAAAATGATTTTTATCAAGTTATTAGTTTTTAAAACAAGTTTAGTATTAGATTTATTGATAAATAGATAGTTGTAATAATCTTAACAATCAAGTGTAATCAACACACAATATTTTTATAAAGATTCGGCTATATGAGTTTACGTCATTTCTTTTCAAGTTTAAAAAAATTGAGGGCTACGCTAAAAATGGAAGAAATAAGGTTAAAGGCATAACGAGCCACCTTTCACCATTTTATCATTTTACCCCCTTAATTTAAACAAGAACCTATTAACCCTCTTAACTTTCAATTTTGAATCTTGTTGACACATGGGTCAATGCGTGTAGCACATCACCTCTTTCTTGTCTCCAGCGAACTCCCGCTCGTTGCCTCTCTCATCCCGCCTCTCTCCTCCCGCTCGCTGCCTCTTTCTCACTCTCGCTCTCTCTGTCGGTGGTTGCCAGCAGCGTCGGAGGTGCCGAACGAGGTTAGGGGCCCGTCGATAACAGCGACCAAGAGTGGGTGAGCAGATTTGGGCGATGGCGTCGATTGGGGTCAGGGGGCGGCAATGATGCCTTCTTCTTCTGCGGTCGTCTTCTTCTTCTCTCTGCCTCTCTCTCGCTCTCGCTCTTTCTCTGTCGGTCTATCTCGCTCTTGCTCTATCTCTGTCTGTATCTCTCGCTCTCTGTCTGTCTGTATCTCTCGCTCTCGCTATCTTTCTGTCATTTCAGGCGACTATCCGTTGCCGGCGGCCATCGGTCCTCTCCCTCTCTTGCAGATCGAGACACATGGCACACTTCCATTGGCTTGGTCAATGTGGGGCCCACATCAAACGGCATGTGCAACTCACACAGCAATGCTTGCTGCACTAAGGTACATAACTATTACAAAATTAATAGTTGAGATACATAATAGGTTTAAAATTAGGAATTGAGGGGCTAATAGGTTCTTGTTTAAGTTAAGGGGGCAAAATGGTTAAATGGTGAAAGATGAGAGGGCTGGGTATGCCTTTAGCCGAAGAAATAACCCTAACTTTTGTACTAGAGGTACAATCGCGATCACAAATAACCTTATTAACAAAATCACACTTGTAGTAATTTAAATACCTCATAAAGTGGGACCACCTCACATACAAGTGACTAAAATACAAATAACTGACTTGTAACCTTTTAATCTTGAAACAAAGAAAAATAACTTTGTTGCCACAAATCTTTTACACTTGAATGCCTTTCACCTTTAAATGTACAAAGAGCTCACTAAGTTCGTTCAAATGCTGATAGGTGAGCTGCTTTCAAAGTTTTTTCTTTGTGTTTCTATCTGTAGGAGAATATGTCATATTGGTTTGAAATGTGAACATTTTACTAAGTAGAAGACCCTATTTTTTTTTTTTATTAAAAACATAGCTCAAAAAGAATTACTCAAAAAAGGCAACCATGTTGCATTAAATAGACAATATTGGTAAAGAAACCGTAGATCTGTAAAATAAAATATGTTCCAAGAGATAAACATCATTATTTAATAGTAAAATAGGCTATAAAAGAAACAATATTGCCTATAAAAGATGGCTAGTCATAGGAGATATAGTATTTAGGACCTCAAACAAGCATTAGAAAGAAATAAGGCAGCTTTGAAAATAAACAATATTTTAAACAAAAAGAAAAGGGCAAACTGCCTCATCATGTTTTAGTGAAAAACATTAATGATAAAGAGGAAAATTAGTTTTTGTCTTGTGTTACAAAAGAGAAAATATGATTGACCTTAAGAAAAATTAGGCAGAAGAGTCTTAAGGTGATTGAGAACACTAATAAATAAAGGAAAAAAGTTAGTTAAAGTTTTTAAAAAAAGATCATTTAGATACAGTATTTGGTTGACCAAATCTCAAGTTTGGTTGACTAAACTCTTTTATAGGAGAAAATAAAAAGTATTTTGTGATGATTTAGTTTACTAGTTTGGCTTTGTTAAAGGGTCTTGAGATACATTGGGATTATTTGGTGGACCATAACTTTCATCTGGTTAACTAGATTAAGTGTCTAAAAAGATGAGATGCATTTTGTCTCATTTTAGTCGACTAACACCATTTATTTGGTCAACTTGATACATTGAAAAAATTAGTGATTTTGATTATAGGAATATTTGGTTGATTGAACCTACAATTTTGGTTCTTAAAAAGGCGTCTAAAATCTTTTATAGGAGTTTGGTCAACTAGACTTGAACTTTAGTTGATTAAATTAAATAGTTTACAAACAAAAATAGCTTAGTACCTATCTGATGTATCCACCAGAAGAGAGGAGAAAACAACTCTTATTACTGAAAAAGATATCTATTATTATTAGATTATACCTTTCAAGATGAAAAATGCAAGAACTGCATATTAAAGAATGGTTAACAAGGTCTTTAAGGACTTGAGAAATACTATGGAGATGTATGTTGATAATATGATCACCAAAAGTAAAAAAATTAAGCCACATGTGATGAAACTTGCCTAAGTATTTAAGGTGCCTAGAAAATGTAATATGAGATTTAACTCTAGCAAGTGCTCGTTCAAAGTATAATTAAATAAATTCTTGAGAAAATACAAGTTATCCTAGACATGAAATCGCCAGCTTTGTTCAAGGAAGATTAGCGATGGATTACGATAATAGTTGCCATAAATAGATTTCTTACAAAATTAGTAGAAAAAAGTCTTTCATTTTTCTAAATTCCAAGGACCAAAATGTTAGTGATATGATCTAATACTAGATTTAAATGACATTTAAATGGATATTTTGATTTTTATTAAATAATTTGTTAAATTTTTTAAAATGCATTAGGGGATATATGAGTCATTTTTTTATCTGTAAATTTCAAGATAAATTTATCTAAATAAAGAAAAACATTTATCTAAAAAATCTAAATAAAAACTCACACCACTTATTTTTCAAGCATTATTAGATAAATTTAATAGATATAATAAAAAATATTTATTTTTTCAAAATACTTTACATACTCCACTTTTTTTAACACATCTTGATTAAAGTGTACAAAACATGAGTAGTCCGATTTGGCTAGATTATCATAGCCATCATAATTTTTTAGCCAAAAACATGAGACAAATAATAGTACCAAAACCATATCATTAAAAATTAGGGTAAATTATATGAAACCCTCCTACACTTAGAGTTATGTGCAACTTACCCCCTATGTTTTTGATTGCATCAAATAACCCTTTTACACTTTCAAAATATTGCAATCGGTCACAATTTGTTATTATTTTACACAATTTTATGCAATCTATTGGTTGATTAATGCAAATTTTTATATTTTTTTGATATATTGAAATTCTATATGTAGAATTATATATTTTGTATGTAGAATATTGTACAAAATTATGTAAAATAACAACAAATTGTGATTGAATGTAACATTTTGAAAGTGTAAAGGGGTTATTTGATGCAATTGAAAGCACATGGGAGTAAGTTGCACATGACGCTAAGTGCAAAGGGATTTCATATAATTTACCCTAAAAACTATAACAAGTTCTTTTAGAAAACTAGGAGCACTTCTTTAGAATCTATAAATAGGTGAAATTTATAAATACTCTTATAAGGTAAAAGGTGTTTGTAAGTTTAGAAAAAATAAACACATTTACAGTCTAAAAGTTTCAAAAATTATACACTTGTACATGGTGAACATGTTTATAATTTTATAACAAAATGCTTATAATTTTTTTCAAATCCTATTTTAATTTTATTTTGGTTCAAAGTAAATTACTCAACTAACTCATTATGTATTTTAATTAACTTTGGGACATATAGCTTTCAAATTGCTCTTTAATTTTCGATAAAATTAGGTCTTGAGGATTGGTTTCAATCCTACCGAGGAAGCCCTACATTGACACCAACCCAATTTGTTTTGATTTTGTCAAATTTCGCACTCAAATTTAGCTTCCTAACTCAGAAAAATTAACCTATTTTATTATTTTTAACAAATCACACACTTAGATCTAATTTCTTCTTAAATTTATGTTTTAATTCTCTTAGGTCTCCTCCTATCCTCGACAATATTTTTCTAAATATTTCTATGTCTCATTCAAAAAAAAATTAATTGAATTAAAAATAAATTTTAATATCTAAAATTTATCTAAAATTTTTAGTATTACAACGTTTATTTTCTTTAACAGAATTTGACGAAAAATCAAGAGAGATTGAATTTAGCAAAAATTAAAGTTTAGTAGTTGTAATAATAAAGATTAAAGTATTGTAATCAATTTGCTACATAATGCAAAATTTAGGTTAGTAGCAATGTAATTTATTAGAAAATATTGTAAAATTATGAAAACTTATCTAAGACGACGATACATGAAATCCACTCGTTAATATTACATATATTTTTTATTTCTTGCTCACATGGTGTCAGGAAACTCAATTAGAATGTAGAAAATTTTAGTTTAAGTTTTAATAGTTATCGATTAATAGTTAATGTAGAGATGGCAAACGGGCCGGGCCGGGCCAGATCAATCGGCTTAAAAAAGGGCCAGCAAATTGCTGGCCCTAGCTCGGCCCTACACGGGCCCGCGGGCCAAGCGAGTCCGCCCAAATTTTTTTTTTTTTTATACAATTTTTGGCCCAAAGACAGACGGCGTGAGCGAGAGAGGGCGAGGGGCGCCGAAGACAGAGGGCGAGGGCAAGACGAGGGTGACGACGACGACGAGCGAGGGCGAGAGCGGGAGGTGTGGGCGAGGGCGAGGGGCGCCGAAGACAGAGGGCGAGGGCAAGACGAGGGTGACGACGACGGCGAGCGAGGGCGAGAGCGAGAGGTGTGGGCGAGGGCGAGGTGAGGGCGAGGGCGACAGAGGGTGAAGGCGAGGGCGAGAGCGAGGGGCGTGGGCGAGGACGAGACAGAGGGCGAAGTGAGGGCGAGGGTGAGGGCGAGGGCGAGAGGCGAGGCTGAGGGGGGAAGGGGATTTTGTGGCCGATTAGCGGGCCAAGCGGGCCGGGCCAAATCGGCCCGGCCTTAAATGGGCCAGCAAAATGCTGGCCCTAGCCCGATCCCAGGTCGGGCCCATTTTGCTATCTCTAAGTTAATGTTTATTAAATTAATTAAAAATAATGTATAATCACCGCATCAATGAGTTTGCAAAATAACCAAGATTCAAGGTTGATGTCAATTAATTTGTGAGAATTAGTGATTGGGCACTTAATTTTTGTTTAATTATGGGAGTTTTTGTTTTTATTCACATGGGGTGTTTAAATTTCGCCCGACTAATTCTCAAGAGGTAAGTGATCTTCTCTCCTGATGTATTTCTTGAGTAAATTCAAATACGAACATAGTCTATACACATTTAAACCTAGACATTCAGTGTAGTTTACACGGGACTTGTTTTCTATTCTTATTGTTGCTTTTTAGTTAAATATTGTCTTCTAGCAATAATTTTATCTTTTAAATTGTCACACTGATTCAAATCTCAATATTCTATGTGAAACTTTAAGGCCACGTTCTTTTTGTTATTTTCAAGCTATTTTTAGTCTTTTATTTCTTTAAAATAATAAAAATGTGTTTACTTTGTCATTTTCGAAAACAAGAAAAATTTTTGTATAAGAAACCCAAAACAATAAGATGTTATTTTAATTGTTTTCAGTCAAAACAATCTCGAAGTCCAAAATATGGAAAATACAATTCATTTTTCATATTTTAGCTATAAAAAATAAAAGAAGGAAAAAAATTATCCTTAAATTTCAAAAATAAAATTATATATTTATTTAAAATTTAAAAAATATAGTATATATATTATAATTAAAAATATAGGATAATATATAATATATTATTAAGTATATTACACATATTATGTATAATAATATTTAATATAAATTATTACTAGATATCAGTAATTTATTAATCAAATTTATTATTTTATTTTAATAGTAAAATTTTATTAAAAATAGTTAATTTTATCATTTAATAATCAAATTTATTGAATAAAATATCATAAAATAATTTTTTTCAAAATTCTAAAATAAACATGTTTTTTAATTTTTTGTTTTAAGAAATAATTTTTTAAAATGATAAAAAGAATATATTTTCAATTTTTTAAAAATAAATTATCAAAATAAAAAATTGAAAATAAATTTAAAATTAAAAATTAAAAATTAAAAATTCAAATAGGACATAGTCTAAATATTTTATCTGCACCATGCCGTGAATCATCATGGTTTGAATATTGGCTTCACGCGTTCATAATCATAATTCTTATGAGGTTGCTCTGACTTAATCATTACTTTTTGAGGAATTCTATATTGGACTTTGTTAATCCACTCATGGACTGAGCTAATAGGATCACACCATGTGTATTGTGGCAAGTCAGCCAATATTTTCTTGAGTGCGATTTTGTTCACCCCCTGTTTAATGGGGTTATTTAACCCTAATTAGTTTGGGGATAAAAATATCATTTTAGGGGTCTTTACTCACCTTATTTCTCTTTTTCTCTTTTCCTTGCTCTTGCTATCTTCCTCCTGCCACCAAATGTCTAGCCACATTCCTTTCACCGTTGCTGCATCATCGCCTCACTACCACCTCGTCACCTTATTACTGTCTCGCCTTGCAGTCAGTACAGTGAGGATGCAGTGGCGAGACTAGGCAGTCTGCGTGCGAGAGGAGGCGACATCAGCATGAGGCTGGTTGGAGAAGAAGATGAAAGGGGGAGGGAGAACAAAAGAAAAAGGGAGACTTGGAAAAGAAGAGGGAAGCAGAGAGAAAAAAAGAAAGACCGTTAGCTTTCATGGGGGTTATTTTAACTCCCATTAAATGGGGTGAACAAAATTGCACTCTCTTTTCTCTACCCTTTTCTCTTTCTTATTCATATGACACATTCTCCCCTCTCAATCGTTGGACGGTAAAAACATGCCACGTGTATTGTCGTAGGTGTGTCCCTTCTTTTCTCTCTCTCTAGTACGGTAGATTGTCCATTCTCTCTCTCTATGTAATTAGTTTAAAAATATAAAAAAATAAAGAATTAAATATTTTGTTATTATTATATTAATACAATTTTTATTATAATTAAATATATATTTATTAAAATTTTGATATTATATTCACTTTTTAATATTTTTTATAGTCTCAACTTTTAATAATTTAAAATAATTAAAATTAAAATGTTGACTCTTTTTTATCATGGAATTCTTCTATTAACAATTTTAGAACAAAATTTTAAATTTACATATTATTTATGTGTATATTTACTAGTCTCTAAAGTTATTTTATAATCTTTTTTTATAATAACTCAATAAAAAATATCAATATATGTTAAAAATAAAATATTACATATAAAATAAAATATAGAATAATCTGAATTATCAATACAATTAAAATCTTACATTTACAATTAAAATTCACATTTTCAATTAAAATAATCTTAGGGAGTTGTAAATATATATATATATATAAATAATATATAAGTATGTGTTTGATAGTATACAAATTTTATGAAAAATGTTACATTTGAGAAAAAAAATATTATTTTGATTGTATAAGCACGATTTCAAATGCTATGGTTAAAAATGTAAGATTTTGATTGTTGGATAATTAAAATTTTAATTTTAAATCATTCTTAAGTAAATTTTCTTTACATTTTAAGTTATTAAAATTTGAGAATATAAAAAATATTAGAAAGTGAATATAATGTCAAATTTTTAGTAAATATATATTTAATTATAATAAAAAATATAATAATAACAAAATATTTTATTCTTCATATTTTTTCATGCTTTCGGCCACTTACAGCCTGAGAGAGAGAGAATCACTTCTCTTCTCTGCTGCCTCCTCGTCTTCTTCTTGGGTACCTAGAAGAAGACGAGGAGGCAGCAGAGAAGAGAAGTGACGCGCCCGCCCCTGCTGGCCCGGTCCACGGGGCCCAGCGTAGAAATTTCCTTACTTTTCTGAGTAGAAATCAGTATGGTCTCTCTGTTTTCCTTTGGGTTTTCTCCAGCAAATTCAGCCAAGTTGATCGCTTCTTCACTTTCCAACTGGGTCTTGTTTGCATTTGCTCTTTCCTGCCATTCTCTACTGACATTTCTCCCGATTCCTCTTCTTGACTGTTGTCTCTCCTCAGTTTTCTTTTCCCTATTTCCACCCCAATTCCGCTTCTTTCTTATATGAGAATCGCAGTCACTTCCTTTTGTTTTAGGCCTTTTCAGGCTCCAATTCCATCAATCGAGGTTTAACAATGTAGAAGTTGCTTGAAGAAGGACAAGAAGAATGAATTGTTGTTGTTTTCCTTTCAAAGATTGCTCCAAGTCCCTGGAAGGCAAATCACCGCCTGAGTTGAAAAACCAGAACAATGAACCAGAAGCTCCGGCTACAAATCTGGTTTTAAACTCAGCAGATTCAGTGTCTTTGCCGCCGAAGAGCTTAACGGAAACGTTCGAAGAGAAGCAGCGGGATTTGAGGGTTTTCTCCTTCTCAGAGCTCAAAATTGCCACTAATTCTTTCGACAAGTCCCTAAAGATTGGAGAAGGTGGATTTGGAAGTGTGTTCAAGGCTACAGTTAGTCCTTCTCATGGTCAAGGAGATCCGATTGTTGTTGCCATTAAAAGGCTTGACCAACATGCCTTCCAAGTATTATTTTTCTACCCATGCAGTTTCTTATTTTCTAATTATGCTTCCCGGTCAAATTGAATAAACTCGTAATTTCTTGCCGCATTCATCCAGTTTAATCTTCAATCATAAATGTAATTTCCTCGGACAAGATCGTTAGTTCCTGAACTAGCAAGAAATGTGACCCCCTGAAAAACTTGTTAAGGGTATAAACTCATGTGATTTCTATATATTTCATTATATGTTTCTGTAGAACACATGTACCTTTTAGGGATATGACTGGTGGAATGATTATTTGAAGCTAAGAACATACTGGTGTAAACCGTGTAATTTGGAAATACTTGTGCAACAATAAGGAAATAGCATTCAGTGTAAGTAATGAGGACAAGAGAAAGGCTTGGGTAGCTTGTCATTCGCAGATAATTTGGAAAGAATTAATAATTGGTAAATCAATGATCATATAAGCAAGAGGTGTGTAAAACCAGCTATGGGAGTTTTCCCTTTTTACAAGTAATACAAATGCCTATGGTGTAATATAGTTTAAAGTTTAAATAATACAGCATGGTCTTGTATGCATGGGCTATGCCATTTGCTTGAGCCGTCCAGCATAAGTTCAAATGCTATTCTTTCCTGAATGAACTTCTTTGCTTTACTTTTTGGGTAATGAAAATTTAGCACTGCTATGCTTAGTTGCAAGAGTATTTTGGATCTGTTCATGTGAGAACTTATGTTGCATCTGTAGTTGGGAGACTGGGCATATATTGATGCGGCCACTGTTCTTGTTTGAAGACCCAACCAATGGCCGACGACCCAACTCGTCCAAGATCCAGCCCAAGGCCGACCCAACGTAAATTGGGCAGTCTAGAACGGCCCAAACAGTAGCGGAACAATAGCGAAACAATATTTTAATACTTTATATATTTTAGGATGTTAATTCTATTTTATGTTTGTTAGGGTTTTACTTCTATTAGGATTTTATTTACAAGTATTAGATGGATTAGTCGAACACTATATATATATATATATATATGCTTAGAAACTAGGGTTTGGAATAAACTTTTTATCAATTCAATTACAACAGTCTATTCGAGTTTCTTTCCAGCAAAACAAGTTCAGTTTTGTGTCTCTTTGAAAGTCAAACTTTGGCTATTGAAGCTTGTTTTCAAGGGTTTCTTTCGTGTGTTTCTTTACACACTCGTTACACGTTGCGTCATGTGGTATTAGAGTGGTTAATCAACTAATGAAATGGATAATTTTAAAGGTAACGGTAGCAACCAGTCTCGTGACCATGATTAGGGGTTGTTCGCGGTTTGGAGAGCAATCGAAGAACAATAGGAAGTAACTCATACTATCTAGTAGCAATTGGAGCAAATCAGCAACCAATTGGGCACCTTACTATGAGTTAATGATGATAGGAACCTGAATAATGGGGTGAATCAATCCGGAGTAAGAAGACCACCCATTAATCATGTCCCTGTTAATCCTAGAAAACCAATGATTGAAGAGAGCGATGAAGAGGATGATCTTGGTCGAGCAATAGCTAACCCTGGTGGTAGCGGGGTTAGGAGGAATGCGTATCAGCACAACCATCGGGGCAACGATGAGTATAAACTAAAGGTTGATATTTCTACCTTTAGTGAAGATCTTGATATTGAGGGGTTCTTGGATTGGATTACTGAGGTTGATCGATTTTTCAAATACATGGAGATCCCAGATGAACGACAAGTCAAGTTAGTGGCTTATAGATTAAAGGGCGGTGCATCTATTTGGTGGGAGTGATTGAGAGAGACGAGATTAAGAGAAGGCCGACACCCAGTTTAGGCATGGCGACGAAAGAAGCAATTGTTAAGAGGTAGGTTTTTACCCCCTGATTATAAACAATACATGTTTGAATCCTATCAAAGATGTGCACAGGGAATGAGGAGTGAGAATGAATATACTTCTGAGTTTCTGAGATTGGCAAAGAGGAACCAATTGTCAAAAAGTGAGAATTAATAAGCAGCTCGTTATTTGAATTGGTTGAAGCCTACTATTCGTGATAAAATTGGGGTTTAGATAGTCCTGATTGTGCAAGAAGCAAGGAACTTGGCTTTAAAGGCTGAGTTCATGTTGAGTGAGAAAACCTACAATGACAACTATCGCTAGTATAGTGAGAATGACAATAAATCTTAGAAATAATCAAAGACAATTTGTCTTAATTAATTACAATGAGCAAGAATAGCATCCTTTTTTAAGGGGAGGATTATAAACAAAAAAGGAAGAAAATAAACTAAATATTGACAGCATCCTAACCTACATCATTGACTTACTATATTTACATAAAATTTAAATCCTAGAATATTCTAGGATCAAGGACAAATTTTCCTTAATTTGAGCATATTTCCAGCACTCCCCCTCAAGCTGGCTTGTAGATGTCTTCCATAGCTAGCTTGCTAATAAGTTTATCAAATTGCTTCTTGTGAAGACCCTTAGTTAGAACATCAGCAATTTGTTCAGTTGTTGGAAGATATGGCATGTATATTATTCCAGCATTGAGCTTCTCCTTGATGAAATGTTTGACCACTTCTATATGTTTTGTATGATCATGCAACATCGGATTATGAACAATAGAAATGCAGCCTTGTTGTCACAATGGACTTTTATAGGTTTTGACTGAGGAAACTTCAGTTCTTTAAGTATCCTTTTGATCCACATTCCCTCACAAATTCCATGAGCAACAGCTCCGAACTCTGTTTCTGTACTACTTCTGGCCACCACATTTTGTTTTTTGCTTAACCAGGTGACTAGGTTTCCCCCAACAAAAGAACAGTAGCCTGAAGTAGATCTCCTATCATTAACACTTCATGCCCAATTTGCATCAGTGTAGATCTCAACTTATAGGTGGCCATGTTTCTTAAACAGTAATCCTCTTCCAGGAGTCCCTTTCAGATATCTTAGGATTCTGTAGACTGCTTCAAAATACTCTGGCCCAGGTGAGTGCATAAATTGACTCACCATACTCACTGCAAAAGCAATGTCAGTTCTCATATGAGACAAGTAGATTAATCTGATATTGTTCCCTATCCTTTACTTCTTCAGCTTTGGTAGCATATAGTTTCACATTAGGTTCAATGGGAGTTTTTGACACCTTGCAACCGAGTAAACCTGTTTCTCCAAGAAGGTTAAGAACATATTTTCTCTTATTGACAAAGATGCCTTCTTTAAAGATGCCTTCTTTGGATCTTGCAAACTCCATTCCAAGGAAGTATTTTAGGATCCCCAGGTCCTTGATTTGGAATTCCTTTGCAAGTTTCTGCTTGAGGACTGCTAACTCTGTCTCATTATTACTAGTTAAAATAATGTCATCAATATAAACAATCAAAATTGCAACTTTACCATCTTTTAAGTGTTTATAAAATATAATATGATTTGCCTAACTTTGAAGGAAGCCATAACTGGTAACTACCTTTCCAAAGCATTCGAACCATGCTCTTGGGGACTGTTTGAGACCATATAGGGATTTCTTCAGTCTACATACTTTGTCACTCCCAAGTTTATTTATTCAGTCTACATACTTTGTCATTCAAGATCACCATTAAGAAATGCATTTTTGACATCAAGTTGGTGTAGAGACCAATCTGAATTTACTGCAAGAGACAACTGGACTCTGATAGAGTTTGTTTTTGTAACAGGAGCAAATGTCTCCTGATAATCAATCCCATAAGTCTGGGTGAAGCCTTTAGCCACCAGTCTGGCTTTGTATCTGTTGGGAGATGATAGAAGGCCGAGCTAATGGAAGGTTGAGTTGCCGAACTGATGGAAGGCTGAGCTGTCGAGCTACTAAGCTCGTTATCGGCTGATTTATCTTATGTGATTTATCTTAATTTATATTGCTGTTATATCTTATCTTTCTTTTTTATTAGATTTGTTTGTATTTAAGGTTGTTGTAATCTAGTCCTACAAATTAGGAATCTAATCTCTAAAATTTAGGAGAATTCTTAGGATCCACTGTGTATATATCTGTGGCATTCTCAAGGGAATAATTTACGGAGTATTATTCTTCTAAAAGAAGATTTCTTCATGGTATCAGAGCCTGCTCTTCGATCCTAAAGCAACCTCTATTCTATTTTTCCGTCCACACTTTGCTTCATCAATCAGTTTTATTTGTTTCTTCCGTCTACACCCTGTTTCATCAATGGCGGATACTCAACCTAATTCCACTCTAACCGAGGCTTCTGCCACAAGTTCTCCGATCAATCTGTCTGTTCCGCCTTCGAATTTTGCAACAAATCTTTCCAGCAACTCAATTGATTATCTTCTTATACAGATTACTCACCATAAGTTGAATGGGAGTAACTTTAGGGAATGGTTTTCGTCAGTTATGCTGGTTATCTAGGGAAAAGGCAAGGCTGGTTACTTAATAGGCTCTACTCCTTCTCCACCGAGCATAGCAGCCACATATGGTACCTGGGAAGCCGAGAATTCCACCATAATGGCCTGGCTGATCAATTCGATGGAGCCTAGAATAGGAAGAACTTGCCTATTCTATAAAACCGCAAAGGAGATATGGGATTCGGTCCAAGACATCTACTCAGATTTGGAGAACTCATCTCAATGCTTTGAGATCAGATCTGCCATTAGGACTACACGACAAGGTAATCTAAATGTTACGGATTACTTTAATGTTTTGGTTGAACTTTGGCATGAAATGGATCTGTTTTACACCATTAATTGAGAATGTTCTATGGATAGTACAAAATATAGTAAGATGACTGAGAAAGATCGGGTGTTTGATTTCCTACATGGCCTTAACCATGATTTGGATGAAGTAAGAGGCAGAATCTTGGGTACAAAACTTCTGCCTTCACTTCGAGAAGTTTTTGCTGAGGTTCGGAGGGAGGAAAGCCGAAAAAAGGTAATGCTAAATCAACAAGGTGAGTCCCCTTTAACTTACTAAAATTCTGCTTTAGAAAGTTTTAAACAAGAAGAGAGTCAACCAAGAAATCTAGGATGGGAGAAGCAGTGGTGTGACCACTGTAAAAGGCCATATCATACCAAAGAAACATGTTGGAAAATTCATGGGAAACCAGCTAACTGGAAGCCAAGAGGAAAAAAGGAGAGTGGAAGGACTGCCTACATAGTTGATGCACCAAAGAAGGCAGGAAGTAGTACCAGCCTTAACCTATCAGAGGAGCAGATTCAAACTTTGTATAAGCTGTTGAATCCTCTCCAAGTCCTCCTATGGCTGCTATTGCTTTACAAGATAATCCCCATTATTCTCTAAGTTCCAACAAACTCTCTATGAATACATGGATAGTAGATATGGGTGCTTCCGACCATATGGCATGTTCAGCCTGTTCAATGACAGAATACACCCCTTGTGACAACTCTATAAACATTTCAATGGTTGATGGTACCACCTCTCCAACCAAAGGACACGTAATTGTTTGTATTTCTGGTTTAAAACTTTAATCAGTTTTACATGTTCCTGGTTTAAGATGCAATTTATTGGCAGTCCATAAGATTACTTAAGATATGAATTGCTGTGTGATCTTCTTTCCTTCATATTGCTTATTTTAGGACCAAGTATCGGGGAGGACGATTGACAGTGCTAAAGCTAAGGATGGGTTTTATTATTTGACAGAGGATAAGATTTTTTCTTCTATAAATAAGGCTATTTTGACAGCCACAACCAATGTCAAAATTTTGTTGTGGCTTAATCGTTTAGGTCACCTAAGTTTTCCTTATCTTAAATTCTTGTATCTGCATTTTTTCATCAATAAAAATCAAACTTTCTCATGTGAACAATGTTCCATTGCCAAATAGTCTCGTTCTTCTCATCTAATTCAATCCTATAAGCCATCTAAACCATTCCATTTAGTTCGTAGTGATATTTGGGGACCATCTAAAACCCCTAATATTTCTGGTTCTAAGTGGTTAACCTTTATTGATGATCATTCTAGGGCATGTTGGGTGTACCTTATGAGGGAAAAATCTGAAGCTTGCAACATTTTTAAGAAATTTCACAAACTCATCTTAAATATGTTTCAAACTTCCATCCAAATTCTTCATATTGATAATGGTCGAGAATATTTCTCCCATGACCTTACCAATTATCTATTCGAACATGGCATTTTACATCAAAGCTCTTGTCCATACACACCACTGTAAAATGGTGTGGCGGAAAGAAAAAACTGCCATCTTCTAGAAATGGCTCGTGCTATGGTGTTCACCACCCATGTCCCACATTTCTATTGGGGGGAAGCAGCTCTTACGGCTACTTATTTGATCAATAGACTTCCCTCAAAGACCCTAAAATTTCAGACCCCTCTTGCTGTCCTTTGTTTTCTCTACCCAATTGTTAGCCACTTACATTCTCTTCCTCCAAAAATTTTCGACTGCACTATGTATGTTCACAATAATCAGCTTAACCGTACAAAGTTGGACCCCAAGGCCCTTAAATGTATCTTTATTGGGTACTCTCCCTCCCAAAAAGGTTACAAATGCTATAACCCTTTCAAAAGGCAAGTCTTGGTCTCCACAGATGTCACATTATATGAAGACCAATCATTTTACCCCTCACTAATTTCAGTTGCTGCATCTCCATCCCTCTCGGATTCTACTCCTATTTCCTTTCCTTCCCTTGATGCTCCTCTGCCCTTATGCTCTCAAGGGGGAGAATTTCTGGCCTCTCCGCCTGTCAAGCCTTCAAGTTCCGATAGCATAAGGGCAGATCCTTCAAGCTCTTCTCCTATTTCTCCTAATCCATCTTCTCAGCCATTCTCTCAACCAGAAACTACAGTTGAACCTCATGTTCCAACTCCACATTCAGCTACTAAAAATCCTATGCAAGTGTATTCTAGACGTTCAAAGGCCTGAGGGGTAGCAAAACCAATCATCACTTCCAGATGTTGGTTTATCAGAAAATAACATTGAGAATGAGTCTACCAGTAGTGATAATTTGGATTGGGCTATGCCTATTGCTCTAAGAAAAGGGATAAGATCTTGTGTCAAGTATCCTATGTCTAATCACTTGACTTATGCTAAGTTATCCCCTCAGTACAAGGGATTTGTTGCAAGCATTGACAGCATTGTCGTTCCAAGGAAAATTCAAGAGGCTATGAGTGATCCTAAGTGGAAAGTTGCAGCTATGGAGGAGATGAGTGCCTTGGTGAAAAATAACACGTGGGAGATTGTTAAACTACCTTCAAACAAAAGGGTGGGTTGTTGTAGATGGGTTTTTACAGTAAAACATAATGCAGATGGAAGTGTTGAAAGATACAAGGCAAGATTGGTTGCACAAGGGTTACTAAAACATATTGGATTGACTATGAGGAGACTTTTGCTCTTGTGGCCAAACTCAACTCAATTCGAGTATTAATTTCTCTTGCTGTTAATCTTGATTGGTCTCAACTTCAATTTGATATTAAAAATGCCTTTTTTGAATGGTGACTTGGTTGAGGAGATATATATGAGAATACCTCTAGGATTTGAACAGGAAATTGGCAGTGGAAATGTGTGCAAATTAAAGAAATCCCTATATGGATTAAAGCAGTCTCCAAGGGCTTGGTTTAAGAAATTTAGCTTGATTCTCAATCGTTTGGGATATAAGCAAGGGTAAGCTAACCATACCCTGTTTATAAAGTCTATAGTAGAAGGTAAAAATGCCATATTAATTGTTTATGTTGATGACATTATTGTGACGGGTGATGACTTACAGGAAATTGAAAATTTGAAGAAGTAATTAAAAACTGAATTTGAAGTAAAAGACCTAGGAGTCATGAGATACTTCCTGGGAGTGGAGGTGACTCGGAGTAAAGAAGGGTTATTCATCTCTCAAAGGAAGTACACACTTGATTTGTTGAAGGAAATTGGGATGTTAGCATGCAGACCGACTGGTACTCCTCCAGAAAAGGGTTGGAATGTCGAAGAAAAAGAAGACACTCTTGTTTAAAAAGAAAGGTACCAAAGGTTTGTTGGTAAACTAATTTATTTGTCACTTATAAGGCCAGACATAGCCTATGTAGTAAGTGTCATAAGTCAATACATGCATTCTCCTACTCAAAAACATATGAATGCAGTGTTTCATGTTCTAAGATACCTCAAGGGAACGACAGGGAAATGGCTGATGTTTAGGAAAACTAATGAAAGAAGAATTGAATGTTTTGTGGATGCTAATTGGGCTGGTTCACGTGAGGATAACAGGTCAACTTCAGGTTATTGCACTAAGTTATGGGGTAATGTGGTTACTCGGAGGAGCAAAAAGCAATCCGTAGTGGCTTGAAGCAGTGCCGAGGTCGAATTTCGTGCTATTGTTCAAGGGATACGTGAAGTTATTTGGCTGGAAAGGATGATGGAAGACTTGGGGATATCCTTATCTCAACCAACAAAAGTTTATAATGATAGCAAATCTGCTATCAGTATTATGAAGAATCCGGTTCAGCATGACCGAATGAAACATGTGAGAATTGACAGGAGTTTTATAAAAAGGGAAATTGAAGAAGGAGGAATCAGCTTATCCTACATTCCAACTACTAATCAAGTGGCTGATATTTTCACAAAAACTGTTGCAAGGCCAGGGATCGAGTTACTAATTGGCAAGCTGGGAATGACTTGTATCTATTCCTCAGCTTGATGGGGAGTGTTGGAAGATGATGGGAGACCGAGCTAATGGAAGGTCGAGCTGATGAGGCCGAGCTGCCAAGTTGATGGAAGGCCGAGCTGATGGAAAGTCGAGTTGCTGAGTTACTAAGCTCATTATCGACTGATTTATCTTCTGTGATTTATCTTGATTTATATTGTTGTTATATCTTATCTTTCCTTTTTATTAGATTTGTTTGTATTTAAGGTTATTGTAATTTAATCCTACAAAGTAGGAATCTAATCTCTAAAATTTAAGAGAATTCTTAGGATCTACTATGTATATATCTGTGGTATTCTCAAGGGAATAATTTATGTAGTATTATTCTTCTAAAAGAAGATTTCTTCAGTACCTATCAACACTCCCGTTAGCCTAACATTTTATTGTAAACACCCATTTACACCCTACTATTTTTTTTTTTTTTTCTTTGGGCAAGTTAATTATCTCCCAAGTGCCATTTCTCCTTAGAGCATTCATCTCCTCTATAACTGCTAATTTCCAGTTTGGATCATCCAAAGCTTCTTGTATATTCCTTGGCACAAATAAGTGTGAAATCCTAGATGTGAAAGTCTTATGATTCTTTGATAGTCTGTGGTAGGAGAGATATTTAGTAATAGGATATTTAGTGCAACTTCTGACACTTTCCTAATTGCTATAGGAATATTAAGATCAGAAATAGTAGGTAAATGATTGGAAATAGTTGAAGAATCAATTTGGGAACTATTAGGTAAAGTAGAAGGAGGCGGACTCAAAGTTGAAGTGGGATTTTGTGAACTTATAGTGCCATTTCTCGGGTTTTCAGACTGGTTTTGTGCAAAATTAACATTCAAGTCTTTGTTCTTTTGGTGAAATCTCTTCCTGGTATAAACCTGAAGCTTAGAATTTAGATCATGATGATCAGTTTGTAGTAATTCTCCCCCTGCTTGAGAAACCCCTTTACTTGGCATAAAAGAACTAGAATCTCCTAAGTGACCATTATTAGAAGTATGTGGTTCTTGAGTAGGACAGATTGCGTTTGGAAGGGGGACAGAAACATCCCAAAAATTGTCTTCAGCTTTATGTTTCTCCCCCTGAAGAGAATTTTTGGTAAAATAGGATTTGTTTTCAACAAATGAGACATCCATACTCACGTGGATCTTTTTTGTGAGAGGATCATAACATTTATAGCCTTTTTTATAAGAGGTATAACCCAAGAAAACACATTTGACAGCCCAAGGATCAAGTTTTGAGCGAAATTGAGTAGGTATATGAACATACACAGTACATCCAAAAACTTTGACGGGGGAGGTCTGAATGTAATCTAGTCTTGGCAAAAATGTCTTTTAGGCACTCAAGGGGTGTTTGGTATTTTAATACTTTAGTAGGCATCTTATTTATCAAATAGGATGCCATCAAAACAGCTTCACCCCATAAATATTTTGGAACATGCATAGAAAGCATGATGGCATGTGCTACTTCAAGTAACTGTTTATTTTTACGTTCAACAATGCCATTTTGTCAAGGAGTATGCCGACAAGTAGATTGGTGGTGAATACCTTTGGTTTTCAAAAAATCCCCCAAGTGCTCATTGAAATACTCGGTGCCATTGTCAGAGTGTAAAATGCCAATTTTGGTTTGAAATTGGTTTTCAATCATAGTGTAAAAGTTTTTGAATAAATATTCCACTTCAGGTTTTTTGTGCATTAAATAAACCCAACACAAACGGGTATGATCGTCTATAAAGGTAACATACTATTTTTTTCCAGATAGAGTAGAAATTTTAAATGGACCCCAAAACATCACTATGAATTATATAAAAAGGTTTGGATGCTCGGTAGGGTTTTGGTAAATATGTAGAACGATGATTTTTTGCCAAGATGCAACTTTCACATTAAAAAGAAGAACAATGCATTCCTTTAAATAATTCAGGAAATAAACGTTTCATATAGGCAAAACTAGGATGTCCTAGTCTAAGATGCCATAGCATAATTGTGTCTTGAACAGGAATTGAACTAGTACTACTAAAGCCTTGAGCTTTTTTTTTACCAGAAGAAATTTCATCAAAGTAGTAAAGACCTTCAATCATCCTAGCACGCCCAATCATCTTCCCCAAGTTCTGGTCCTGAAATTCACAATGGGATTCAAAGAACGTAACACGACAATTAGAATCTTTGTAAAGTTTACTAACAGACAAAAGATTGCAGGCCAAGTTAGGAACATGAAGAACATAGTGGAGATTAATTTTCGCGGTTAGTTTAATAAGTCATTTTCCTGCAATAGATGAAAAACTACCATCAGCAATTTGATTTTTTCATTACCAGAGCAAGGAGAATAGGTATTAAATAAATAAGGAGAACTAGTCATATGATCAGAGGCTCCGGAATCAATAACCCATGGAAGAGGAATGTAGACAAGAAAGAGCTTTAGGTTTTCTATCTGTGTGTGCCAAGGAAATACTAGGAATACCAAATGAGGAATTGGATTGTAACAGCTTCAAAAGTTGATCAATCTGTTCGTTGTTGAAGGGACCTGTGTCAACCTTATTCACAGTAGGGACCCCACGATTACTGCTCTTGTGCCCTTGCTTGTTGCTCTTCCAATTGGCAGGTTTGCCATGAATTTTCCAGCAAGTCTCACGAGTATGGCGTGGCTTGTTGCAATGGTCACATCAGACCCAAGGCCACTCATTGCTCCTACGCTGGTAATTTGCAGCTTTGTAGGCAACAATATCAGTAAACAAGACAGAACTTTCAATTGACTCACCAGTAGTTTTTTTGTCGAGCATGACACTCCTTCGACTTTCTTCACTTCTAACCTTAGCAAATACTTCACCAATAGGAGGAAGGGGAGATCGGCCAATAATCCTTCCTCACACCTCATCGAACTCGATATTAAGGCCATCAAGAAACTTGTAAATACGGCCATCTTCAACCATTTTCTTGTGGTGGTTGCAATCTTCAGTAGATTTCCACTCATAAGTGTTGAAGAGGTCAAGATCTTGCCATAATCTCTTCAATGAATGGAAGTATTTAGTAACAGAATATCTCTTTCCCGAATCTCTCCCAGCTTTAGAGTCAACTCAAAAACTTGATATTAGTTACCCAGGTGAGAGTACATCTGATTTACATTATCCCATAATTCCTTTGCAGTAGGATAACACATATAATTGGAACTGATATCTTAATCCATGGAATTGACCAGCCATGTCATGACCATAGAGTTTTCAGCATCCCAAACGGAGTGTGCTGGGTCATCCACTGCAAGTTCCTTCTTGTCTTTAGTAATGTAGCTAATTTTTCCTTACCCGTGGATATACATTTGGATAGATTGAGATCAACGAAGAAAATTATCACCATTTAAACGAATGGTGGTGATTTGGACAGAATGGGTGTTAGAATGGTTTGGCTGGGTCGCTGGATTTTTTGTTTGGATGGCAGCGGCAAGGTTTAGGGTGGTTTCAGAAGTGACTTCCGACATAACTTATCACGTTGGGAGTGGAAAAACAAGAAGGAAAAGCAGGGTTACCAAGATCTGGGAGGTGGCTGCCGATGTAAGATGCCAGCAAGCAGTAGGCGGTCAAGGCAGAGAGGCTGCGAGCAATTGGCGGTGGTTGAAGCAAACACAGCCAAACCAATCAGAGTGGGCGTCACCGTCCTAAATGGTGAACTTACACTCGCCCAGCAGAAACTTGCACTCGCAGGAGGTAGAAAGTGACCTGACGGTTAACAATGGAGGAAGCGACAAAGAGGACGACCTTGGGTGGCCGCGACCAGTAGATTCGAGCTCGACGACGGCTGGGAAGAGCTGAAAGTTGCCGAATTCGAGCGTCAGTGGCCAATAGAGAGGCACAGGCGGTCGCGAGTAGGGTCTCACACGGAATGGATGGCTGTGATTTAATCCTGCTTTGATACCATCTTAGAAATAATCAAAGACAATTTGTCTTAATTGATTACAATGAGCAAGAACAACATCCTCTTTTAAGGGGAGGATTATAAACAAAAAAGGAAGAAAATAAACTAAATATTGACAGCATCCTAACCTACATCCTTGACTTACTATATTTACATAAAACTTAAATTCTAGAATATTCTAGGATCAAGGACAAATCTTCCTTAATTTGAGCATATTTCCAGCAATAAACAAACAACTTTTGATAGAGGCAAGTCAGTTCAAGGAGTGCAACCTTCCAATCCACCTAATGCAGTCAACCCTAATAAGGCTACAATGGGAGGAAACACTTCAGGTACTACTTCTAATATTCCAAAATCCACTAATCCTTATGCAAAGCTTGTTTTTTTAAAGTGTTTCAAGTGCAATGAGGTTGGACATAGGTCCAGTGATTGTCCAAAGAGAAATACTATTAATATTGTAGAAAGGGAGGAGGAAGATGTTGAAGAAGATCAAGGAGAGTATGGGCATGAAGAGTATACATGTGTAGTGAGGAAGTTAATGTTGTCTCAAAAGAATGAAGATACTACTCAGCTGCATAAGCTTTTTCACATGAGATGTATGGTGAAGGGGAAGATCTTTGAGCTGATTATTGATAGTGGAAGTCAGGAGAACATCATAGGAAGAGATGTGGTGGAGAAGTTGTAGCTAACTCTTGAAAAGCATCCCAACCCTTACATGATTGGATGGATCAAAGAAGTTGGTGGCATACGTGTGGATGAACGTTGCAGGGTGCCTTTCTCTATTGGTAAGTACTTTGATGAAGTTTATTGTGATCTTGTTGATATGGATGCTTGCCATATTTTATTTGGTAGGCCTTGGAAATTTGATGTGGATGCTAAGCACTCGGATAGGAAGAACACATATTAACTTGAGCAATAGGGTGTGCGTTATACCTTGTTACCTATGGTGGAAAATTGTTAGAACGGGAGGTGCTATGGCACACACCAAGAGGGGGGGTGAATTGGTTATTTTAAAATTTTATTTAAACTTGAAAAACCTTTTGATACAAATTGAGGTTTTAGGACTTAAAAACGTGAAGCGTATAAAATGACAGATGTAAGTTTACAAAGAAAAACATATGAACCAAGTGAGGAAAAATCAAATGTTTGGAAAGATAAATAAATTAAGAAGCACAAGCACAAGAGACACAAGGATTTATAGTGGTTTGGCTTAATCCAAGCCTAATCCACTACCTTAGCTCTTCATTAAGGATTTTGCAAACAATCCACTAAAACCCCATACTTAAACCAAGTAGGTCCTCTAGTCCAAGACTAGGAATTACAACCTCTTGCTTATACAAGCAAGTCCTCTAGCACAAAGCTAGGAAAATAAAAGTGATACAAATGTAAACGAGATGCTAAGAGTTGGCACTCTTAGTTACAAGTTCTCTCACAAAGAAAACAAGGCTTGAATGAATTAATACAAGTTAAAATCAAAGCCTTGAAGAGAGAAAAAATTGAAGCCCAATCACTGTAAATACAAACGAGAGTAACAGTAAGCTCAAATTATTTTATTCTCGTCCATTAGCCTTTTCTTGATCATCCATGACTTGTATTTATAAGCTTCCCACAAGATTGAAGAGAAATGAAGCCGTTTGTGACCGTTGGAGAATGAGAAACTAGCCGTTGGAGATTAAAAAACTAGCCGTTGTAAGTTTCTGTGAAACACATAGTCGACAGAGAAAATAGGTTAGTCGACTATTTTATCAAATAAAACTAGCCATAGTCGACAGACAGAAAAGCATAGTCGACTATTGCTCAACCAAAACTTCTCATAGTCGACAGATCCTTTTACATAGTCGACAGATCAAAAATTATAAAGAAAATTTTGAATATCATGTACAAACATAGTCGACAGAATAAATAGCATAGTCGACTATCCTTTCACAATAGTCGACAGAATGAAATATAGTCGACAGAACAATAGGCATAGTTGACTATCCTTAAGCACATAGTCGACTATTTATGGGCATAGTCGACAGATTGAATCACACAGTCGACAGATGAAGAAGATTTTCAACAAAATGAAGCTTGACAACATTACAACATATTTACAACATATCACACAGTCGACAGATGAAGTAAATGTCCTCATTTTGTTTAATTTATATTTTACCTTCCATTTACTTTAATACATAAATGTAAATAAGAAAGTACCCCCCATTTGAATTCAATAAAAATATCAAAAAAATCAAAATCCATAAGAATAAAAAAGTAGAATTTGGATTTTAGTAGGAACTTAGGATTTTGCGATTTTACCACCTCCAAGATATACACTTTCTATTTCTTGAAAAAATCGTTAAAAATCATTTTATCACTAATGAATGTTAGTTATTGAATTACTGGGAGTTAGTTTTCTAAAAAGGAAACATTTTCATATATGTCTCCTTATAAGGTGCTAGTCTTCTAGACTTAGAAAAAAAAATATTGAAATGTTATCAAAACGAGTTTCAAGACATGATGCATGAACTAAAAGATTTTTTATACGATTAAGTTTCAAGCCAAAACCTTTTATGCACATTTCAAAATATGAAAGCTCATTTTGAAGTATGAGATTAACATAAATGATTTTTCATACTTAAGATTGGATTTTCATCAAACACATTTATGTTCAAGTTGGTCTTTTGCCTTAGAACAATTTTAGCTTTATGTTGACCAATGACTTCAAAGCTAATTTGAAAATCATTTTAAGAGATTCTTTTAAGACTAAATACTTGACTTTGCAAATCTCCAACTAATATAGAAAATCATAAATCTTTTTAGTTTTCATTTTAACAAAGCACTTAAAATTGATTTTTGTTGAAAACCATAGACTTGACTCATGATTTAGGGATAAAACAAGGTATTGTTTTTCATCATCAAAACTAAACACAAGGGTAGAACATCAATCTCCCCTTTTTTGAGGATAACAAAACTTAAAATCAATTTCAATTTCAATAAATCTCTCCCTTTTTTTGTCATAAATCAAAAAGGTAAGGCGTTTAAAAAAAATAGACTCCTCCTTAAACCAAAAGATAATCTCTCTCCCCCTTTTTAACTCTCCCCCAACATAGATTGAAAAACTTCATTTTTAAATAAAAACATCTCAAACGATTTCACAAATCTTTAAAATAAATAATCTCCCCCTTAAACCAAAATCTTTTCAATAGAAATGAATTGGAGATAAACATAACCAAGTAAAGATAGATTTAAGAACTAGAGATAGCTCCCCCTTAAGATGACATTATTAATATCAAACATAATTTTTGAGCACATGTCATATATATATAAAAAAAAAAACCTTTTTCATGAGATGCCAAAAAACATTTTCATACCATATTGCAAACTCATGATCATATCAGAGCCAATCTATATCTTTCAAAGTAATCACTCATATTTAAACAATCAAAGCACTAGATCAAATGCATAGCCATTCATCATATAAGAGGCATATATATTAAATGACCAATATAGGAGTGAAATAAATCATTTCCAGCAAATAGAAAGACTCTCTTTGAAAAAGACTCCCCCTTAAACTTATATGGGAGGTTTTAAGATATAGAGACATTTTTCATATACAAGCCCTTAAGGACATGTATCATGGTGTAGAGACAAGGGTCAGAACATGCGGAGGGGATACTGAACCATTTACAACTACAATAGGACTGCATCAAGGTTCTGCACTAAGTCCATACTTATTTGCCCTAGTAATGGATGAACTCACTAAAGATATTTAGACAGATGTGCCATGGTGTATGCTATTTTCAGACGACATAGTGTTGGTGGATGAAACAAAAGGAGTGAACACTAAGCTTGAGTTGTGGAGAAACAATTTAGAATCTAAGGGATTTAAATTAAGTAGAAAGAAAACAGAATATATGGAATGCAAATTTAGTAAAAATGCAAGAGTGGATGATGTTATAATAAAATTAGAAGACCAAATCTTACAAAGAAAAGACCATTTTCGATATTTGGGATTAGTGATTCAAAAAGATGGAGAAATCCATGAGGATGTCGCACATAGAATTAAGGCAGGTTGGCTAAAATGGAGAAATGCATCGGGGGTGTTATGTGATGGTAAAATCCCATTAAAATTGAAAGGAAAATTTTATAGGATAGCTATAAGACCAGTCTTGCTGTATGGCTCAGAATGTTGGGCAGTCAAATACCAGCATGAGCAAAAAACGAGTGTAGCGGAGATGAGGATGTTAAGATGGATGTGCGGACATACAAGAAAGGATAAAATTAGAAATGTAGTTATTCGTAATAAGGTAGGAGTAGTGCCAATCGAGAAGAAGATGAGAGAGACTAGACTAAGATGGTTTGGTCATGTGAGAAGGAGACTAAGAGACGCTCCTGTGAGGAGAGTTGATGAAATGGAACAATTAGTCACAAAAAGAGGTAGAGGTAGACCCAAGAAGACTTTGGGAGAGACATTAAAATTTGATATGAAATATATGGATCTAAATGAGGATATGACAAGAGACAGAAATACATGGAAGTCTAGAATTCATGTAGTCGACCCCACATAGTGGGATAAAGGCTGAATATGTTGTTGTTGTTGTTGTAGACATTTTTCATATAAAAATGGAATAGCAATTTATCTCAATTCAAATGATTTTCGCAAGAGTGGAGGGGAGGAATTTTCTTACCATCACGCTTAAACACTCTGAGTTTGTGATGGAGTGTAAGGATACTCGAGAGGTTCACTTGTTGGTTGTAAAGGACGAGAGTGTGAGTGATCCACTGAAGGTGAATCAAATTCCAGTGGAGGTGCAAGGATTATTGGAGAAATTTCATGATGTGGTTCCTAAGGAATTGCCTAATGAGCTATATCCTATGAACACCACATTGATTTGGTTCTTGGTGCTAGTTTTTCTAACCTACTGCATTATAGGATGAGTCCTAGAGAGAATGAAATTTTGCAAGAGCAAGTAGAGGAATTGTTGAGAAAATGGCACATTCAGGCTAGTATGAGTCCATGTGCAGTGCCTGAATTATTGACACCAAAGAAAGATGGAAATTGGAGGATGTGTGTTGCAGTTAGCGACTTAGCCGAGCAAGTTTAAGCGGTTCAGGAAGATGTCAAGCAAAAGTTGCACAAGGCAAATGAGAAGTACAAGGCAATAGCTAACAAGCATGGGAAGCACAAGGTATTTGAGGTTGGAGATGAAGTTATGGTATTCTTGAAGAAGGAAATGATTCCAGCAGGAAAGCACAACAAGCTCAACCCAAAGAAGTATGGTCCTTACAAGATTACAAAGAAGATCAATGAGAATATTTATGTGGATTTACCTAATCATATGGGTATTTCCAAAACCTTTAATGGTGCAGATTTTTCTTTGTATTTGCCGGACGCTGTGTTGTCATACCCAGATCATAATTTGATGTTGAATTCTTCTCAAGCGGAGGTGAATGATGCGGTCACTGTTCCTATTTGAAGACTTGGCCCAAGGCCAACGACCCAGCCAGTCCAAGACCCGGCCCAAGGCTGACCCGACCTAAACTAGGCAGTCCAGAACGGCCCAAATAGTAGCAAAACAATAACAAAACAGTATTTTAATACTTCATATGTTTTAGGATATTAATTCTATTTCATGTTTGTTAAGGGTTTTACTTCTATTAGGATTCTAGTTGAATTTTATTTACGAGTATTAGATGGATTAGCCAAACACTATATATATATGCTTAGAAACTAGGGTTCGTAATCAACTTTTTATCAATTCAATTGCAGTAGTCTATTCGGGTTTCTTTTCAGCAAAACAGGTTCAGTTTTGCGCGCCTCTTTGAAAGCCAAGCTTCAGCTATTGAAGCTTGTTTTCAAGGGTTTCTTTCATGTGTTTCTTTACACACTCGCTATACACTGCGTCATATATTCCCGGGACTAATTATGAATTGTAGCTCAAATTCTCCTGTCTAACCTTCCCAGCGGTCATGGCCTGAATGTATATCTGAAGAAAAGAAAGGCAATATTCTGCAAAATATACTCCAACAAGTGCTAGTTCTTTTAAAAAAGTAGGGTTTAGTGGCTAGCATTTGATGCATAATTGGCTATTTAATCAAACTGTGAGTCCATTCTCATCTTGATAGATTTTCAGTAAAAAGAATTTTGTTGTCTTTTGATTTTTCATTATAAGGCTTTACTAACTCCCACTCGTTTTATTTTTTGTTACTTTTGCACTGTCAGTTCATTTTCATCTTACGCTTATTTTTGTTTCTGCTGTAGGGACATAAACAATGGCTTGCTGAAGTTAAATATCTGAGCATTCTCAATCACCCAAACCTTGTAAAACTTATAGGATACTGTTCTGAAGATTGGGAAAGAGGGCTACATTGTCTATTGGTATATGAGTATATGCCCAATAAGAGCTTAGAAGACCATCTTTTCAGCAGCACATTAGCACCTCTGGCTTGGAAAAGAAGACTAGAAATAATTCTTGGCACAGCAGAAGGATTGGCTTACCTGCATGGGGGATTCAAAGTCCAGGTACTGTTTTTGATAACTTGTTGCCTTCAATTGGTCACACATTAGTACTTGCAAAGTGTTAGGTATAAAAATTGTTGGAAATTCTGTGCGCATTACACTTAACTTACTGGCCTTCTGTTTGTGGATGCAAGTTCATTCCAATTTTGTTAGAAGCACGCTTATGGAAATGAGTGTGACTGTGGTCACAAATACAGTGATTTGAAAGAAATGAGGGTGTGGATATGGCAGGGATACTAAAAGGTTTACTTTTTCTGTATATCTTCATTAGCTTTGATTTGAAAAATAATATTCACAAATCACAAAGAGTACAACACCAATCACTAAAAAAAATAAGGGAATTATTGGTGTCGCTAAGAGTGGGTAAAAAGCTGGGAAATCTTGTCTGATAGTGTAATTTGGCATATAGTGAGAACCATAATATAGGTTGTTGCCCAGGAAAAATCATTTTCATATATGAACACCAAGAACCTTTCCAGCATTTATATTTTTGGCAGTCGGAAATGATGGGAAATCATTCCATCGCTGAATAAACTTCTTGGCAACAGGATCTTCTCTAGCATTTTTGCTAAGAATCTTTCCTGGCATTCTCAAATGCTGGGAATATTTTCCCTTCCAAAATTTGTTACTAAATTTATAATTTGATAATTTGATTAAATGAAAGTATGCATGCTTCAATAACAACATATCCAGCCTTAATCCCACCAAGTGGGGTCGACTACATGGATTTTAGCTCTTTAATCATATCTATTTATGACCATTTCTTCTTTAAAACAATTATACAGTGTATTATGATGCAGATTTTAGCCAAAATAATTAATTGCTGACAAGTGGCAGTGGGAGAATGGCAATTAGCTAAAACAATCTTGTTTCAGTTGTTGGTTATGATAGCAGTTTGTTAATTCAGTTGGCAATTATTGGCTGTTAAATAAGTTGTTAGTTGGGGGTTGCTATCTGTTGTCCAGATTGACAGTTATGTTGGTTAGTTGGCTATTAGCTAGTAGGTAGAGATACTTGGAGAGATTGTTAGAGAATTCGCTGCAAAAGAGAACTCTTCTTGCCCCTATAAAAGCATTTTATTTTTATTCTCTTCTGGAATATCAGGGAACAAATTTCAGTTTTCATCTCTCTCTGTGCCCACCTCCTCCCCCTAGCTCTGATACTGGCATCGCTAAAAGTGGGTGACAAGCTGGGAAATCTTTTCCTGTAGTGTAATTTGACATATAGCAAGAACCATATATAGGCTGGTGGGTGCTAGGAAAATCATTGTCATTTATAAACACCAGGAACCTTTTACTTTTTTGGCAATTGGAAATTAGGGGAAATCATTCCTTCACCCAAAAAAATGTATTGGCAACTGGATCATCTCCGGCATTTTTGCTAAGAATTAATTCTAAAGTTTTCAAACACTAGAAATGTTTTCCCTCCAAAAAGAAGTTGTTAAATAATTTGCAGGTTTGATTAAATAAAAGCATACGTGCTTCAATAACAACATATCAAGCCTTAGTCCCACCAAGTGGGGCTGACTACATGGATTCTAGCTCTCTGACCATCTTTATGATACGGATTCTAGCTAAAATAATCAACTGCTGACAAGTGGCAGCAGGAGAACAGGAGCATGAGGCAATTAGCTATTGCTAGTTTGTTTCAGTTGTTGGTTATAGCAGTTGTCTGTTAATTTGTTGGCAATTAGTGGCTGTTAAATCAGTGGGTGGTTAGTGGTTGTTATCTGTTGTACAGACCAAAAGAGAACTCCTCTCCCCTACCCCTATAAAAGCTATTGTATTCTCTCTTCTAGAATATCAGAGAAAAAAAATTCAGAATTCAGGTCAATTCAACTTCGTTGACCCCTCAAATAACTACCCAAATTTGCAGTTTCAGTTAAGATTTTTAGGTTCACTGCTCTAATTAAATCGACTTAATGGCTTTTCAATTGACTGACTATTGTTTCATCAAACTGAATACCAATTTTAAGTCAACTGAATAAAAGTAGAACGGGTTTATTTCAAAGTCTGGGTTAACTAGTTGATTGAATTAATTGTACTTCACGAGAATAGGTTACTTTCAATTGTTTTTAAGCAACATAAAAGGAATAAATATGAAATTAAAGCTTGGGCTTTGATCACACTAAAAAGCAATTGCAATGATGCAATCAGCTCGAAAAATGGATAACTCGATGAATAGATAAAATTATAGTGAAGGTTGGACTTGGATCCATGTGGAAAGTGAGCTACAGTAGGACACATGCTAATCAAGAGAAATCTACTTGCAAGAATTAGATGTGATGGGAGGAATCAAATATGAGGGAATATAGTGAGGCATCGGTGTAGGGATGTGAATAAGTCCCCATTGGGTGTCCCAATTAACCCCATTTAAAGTGAAAACAAGAACAAAAATGAGGTATAAGTATAAGGCTCATTTGAAAATTTATCAAAACAAACACGTAAATGGGGTTAATTGGGGACCCCATTTACATCCCTACGTGGGTGAGCGGAGTGTAATGAAGACAAGAGGATGGGGTTGAAGAACATGGGTGATGACATGGGTATTCATGAGATATGGCTTGAGTGTTCAACTAGTACAGGTATGTAATCATGAGAGTGAGGTGACTATGTATAGCCTAAAGATGCAAGTGGCTTCATTTAATCTAAGCCATAGGATCAATTAGGATCAAGGGCCAAGATGTACTCTTATAACTTAAGGATGTACATAAGAAAGGGAACAGGAAGACTTAGCCATTTTGCCCCAACCAGCTCTGTGTGTGTGTGTGTGAGAGAGAGAGAGAGAGGCTCTGCTGAGTGGGAGAAAAGGGAAAGGAAGGAGGCTTTCCAAGTGATCTTCTGCTTTCTGTGCCTTGTGCATTTGATAGTGTATAAATATATGTTTATATTGCACATTACACTTTGGATAGTGCTTCTATATGCATATACCTATGTTTATGTCAGACCTCTGAATCTGATAAGGTATTCTCACTGGTTCAGGGAAAATTGGGCAAGAAATTAAGGGAGAAATTGAGAAGAATTGTAGGGACGAATAGAAGAACAGAGAATGAGAGAGAGAGAGAGAGAGAGAGAGTGTTTGAGAAGGAATCTGGAATTTTTCTATTGATATCTGATGCTTGGATAAGGCTGAATCAGGCCTTATATACTAATTACAGCAGTATAACTAATTGATTCCTTTTGTACAATGACCTGGCCATCTTCTAGAACAATTTTTCTATAACTACCAAGGTACAACCCCTCACAGCCCTAACAACCACAGTACAACCCTTGTTAGCCCTGGGTACATGACAGTTTATACTCCTGGCGTATATCTGGCCACTTATAAATGGAAACAAGGTGCTCATGATTCTAGATATGCATAGACATGGGAAGGAAGAAAATAGCAATTATTTTTTATTGATAGCACCACATGTATTTGGTCTTGGCTACATTCTTTCTGAGTTCATTTTGTTTTTCTTTTCTTCTTTACTTTGTTTGGAATGCTGTATATGATTTTGGGCTATTATTTCGTGTGTAAACTTGAAGGTTATACATCGAGATTTCAAATCTTCAAATGTGCTCTTGGATGAAAACTTCAAGCCAAAGCTTTCAGACTTTGGGATTGCTAGGGAAGGTCCAACTGGTGACCGAACTCATGTATCCACAGATGTAAGTAGATAGCGTATAAATATTAGTGCAAAAAAAAAATGTGGATAGTTGTATAAAATAGGACCACATAATGTTTAGTTGTATGTGGCGTAAGGGCATCCTGGCTCCTTCCAACTTTTTTTTTTTTCTTAATCATTTTACCAATATTTTATTTTGAGACAACCATTTGTTGACATTTGATATGCTCATTAACTTTTTTTCATTTTTGTTTCCCGTGATTTTTTTTTCTTCTTGAAGTTCCTGTTTGAGAAGCTTAGGCTCTCTC
Organism: Diospyros lotus; assembly: GCF_014633365.1. NCBI lineage: Eukaryota > Viridiplantae > Streptophyta > Magnoliopsida > Ericales > Ebenaceae > Diospyros > Diospyros lotus. The sequence goes on along the minus strand of NC_068349.1, from coordinate 9,943,051 downwards.
GATCTAGTTTGGCTTACACTGATTATTATAATTGTGCTGGTGAAAACATGGTTTGGATTTTGTTAGCTAATTTGTTGATGTCAGGTGGTTGGAACATTTGGATATTCTGCCCCAGAATATGTTGAGACTGGCCATCTTACTTTCAAGAGTGACATATATAGTTTTGGTGTAGTGCTATATGAGGTGTTAACAGGCAGGAGGACTGTGGATAGAGACCGCCCCCCAATGGAGCAGAGGCTTGTGGAATGGGTGCAGCGGTACCCAGCAGACAGCAACATGTTTAGCAGGATCATTGACCGACGACTTGGAAACCAATATTCTCTTCCCACGGCTCAGAAGATTGCCAAGTTGGCAGATAGTTGCCTTAAATGGTCACCGAAATATCGGCCTACAATGACTGAAGTCGTGGAGAGCTTGAAAGAAGCAATACAAGATTCTGGAGGAGGAAGAAGTTCTCCAGAGCATCCGCACCCAAGCTGGCCCCCAAATGGGAATCATGGAAACTGTTTTCCAGTTACCTCAACCAAGTGAAACTTCAATGAGGGTTAGTAAAATAAGAATTTATGAACCCTAAAGAGGAGAAAGAACCATTTGACTATTGTACATAGCTGACATAGTTTCTTCTGCTTTTGACAGATAGGTATAAATGGTTGGACCTCAAATGTGTAGCAGCAGGAATCGTTCACCTCGTGACTAAGAGGTTTGAATCTCAAATTCATGCATTTTACACGTCTATTGTAATTTTTTGGGGTCAAGTGATAAACGTTATTATTCATGAAATGATGATGTTCTTTTTGCTTTTCATTTTGTAAGAGGTTAGTCATTGATTGTGGAAGAGGGCAATGTGAGAGGCATTAGTGACCTTGGTAGCATGAGTGGATTTTTGTGTACATTTTGACTGTAAATCATTAGATTTGGAACTTGAACAGCTTATTGCTAATTTAGACGTGTTTTACACCATTTAAACCAGACCTATTAATCACGGCCTTCATTAAGCAAGCAATTAGTATTGTTCATTATAAGTGATACCCAACCATTAAAAATTATTTTTCCTCTTTTCTGGAAACAGTTCCTGGCAGAATAATTGATTGTGGTCATTTTTTATTATATTTTTGGTCCCTTTATTTGAAATAGATTAAAAAGGAAAAATGGATAAAAGAAATATAGTGTTCATGCATCACATTAAATTCCAGCAGTGGCTGAAGGTGATTTACTAAAATATTGATTTGCATTTGCATCAACCGACTTTAATATAAGAGGGAAAGGGGAATTCGATAGAGCCTTCAATATGATAGAACCAATTAAATTGAATTTTGAAGCACATAAAATGGTGCCCTTTATTTCTCATTTTTGTACTTGTATTTTATTTTAAATGAGGATAATTGAGATTTATGGGGAATTCATCGACAGTCCTAGTCCTGAGGTATAGTCTAATAATCAGTGGATATTATTTTTGATAATAGCTATTAAGGATCAAGACTCTTTGAGAGTAGGAGTCTATTAATCTTTAATTGATTAATGCCCTCACCATCATAGCAATGCATAATAGTCGTTGCCAACCAGATGGGTCAGTCCACTCTGCCCTATCAACTACCAACATGACAATTTTATGGAAAAAAAAGTAGTGGCATTAGCATCAGAGTTGGAATTAGCTATTAATTTAAGCTGTGCCTCTCTTTCTCAGTAATTAAAAATGACCAACTCCCCATTTTTTTTTTTTTTTTTTGGATTATGCTATTGGTATCTTTTAAATTACACCTTAAACTACGTAATATATTACAAATGATAAAAATACTCCTTATGTCTCACAATCTCGCCTAATTGCATCTAATCGTCTCGTGTCGTCTCATTGTCTTGAGTGAGGGGTATTTTAATGATACACTTACTGTTTCACCTTACCGTTTTGACTGAGGGATATTTTAAACATTTTAACTAAATTACGTAATTCAAAGTATAAGTTATAACGTATCAATAGTATTTTTATTTTTATTTTTATTTTTCAAATAAGGGAATTACTCTACAAGTTTTGGTGTGTCCTACAAGGGACAATATTATTGATTAATATTCAATAATTTTTGGTGCGTCATTACTCCAGAACCATTGGGGCTTATGGTACTCAAGTCTCTTGATAATTTATTGTTAGAAAGTTGGTAAAAACTTTCCAAGATTTTCAGCTGAGCACGTGAATAACTCCCAAATCATTTCATTGTACAAGAAATAAAAAAAACTAAAATATTATACTAAATTAAATGTACTTTTTGTTGTCTAAAAAAATAGAGTGAATTGAGTTTTTTTTTTTTTAATTTACAAATTTATTTCTTGTTGAAAATTCTTAAATTGTAATATTGATAATTGGTGATTACAACAAGAATAAGAACACTTAAATCAAATAACTACAAGGAAGATGAGAATTTTTATAGATATTTGACTCTAAAGAGCCATGTCATCTCTTTCAAGATTGTGTTTGAGGTTTCATTAGAAAAATATAATATTATCTTTTAATTGAAGTTAGAACTAACATATAATCATTTGCTTAAGGAAGAATTATTAGTGCACTGCTAGCAAATACAAACCCTTCACATAACAAGTGAATAAAACAATAAACTTTCAACTAAAGATAATTTCAAATAATTTATCAATGTTAAAAATTCCACCAGCTAGTACACTTTCAGTACTTTGAATTTTCTCACTCTTGTTTGAATATTCTTTCAATAGTTTGTTCTCCATATTTAACTTCTAAACCTATCTTATAAATATACATATTTCAGAAAACTAGTTGTTACAAAGTGAGGCAAAAGACAAATTTGAAATTTTGAAAAAAAAATCTTCAAGCTTTTCAGACTTCAATAAGTTTGGGTATCTTTGCTTACAAACATATCAAAAAAAAATATATATATATATATATATATTGTTCAAAAATTCAATCAAAGAACTCTGAGAAGACAATCTGATAACAAAATTAGCCATAAATTTTTTACTACAAAAAGTTTATGAGAGTTAGACAACAAAATCAAAATTTATAAAATTGAAGTCAAATCACATTTTCTTCAAAAAGAGATTTCACTTTTTGTATGAGTAGAGAAAATACGTATCAAAGTATGATTTTAAAGTATAAGAAGAAAGATATTTATATAAATTCATTTTTGAATGAGTAACAGAAAAAAGGTGTAGAAAATAAAAAGAAACATAAATGACTGTTGGAATTATAGGTGTCAAAAGGGCCGGCCCGAGTCGGCCCACTGGCTTTTTAAACGGGTCGGGCCGGGCCCGGGCCCTTTTATAATTGATAGGGCCCGGCCCGGCCCACGGCCCCCCTACAAAAGGGCCGGGCCGGGCTGGGCCGGGCCAGCCTGTGGGCTAGAGGGCCGGGCCAGGCCCTTAGCCCACAGGGCCTAGTGGGCCGGGCCCGGTGGGCCCGGCCCTTTTTTTTTAAATAATTTTTTTAAAAATAATACATATAATATATACATATATAAATATCAAAATAATACATATATAAAAATTAATTTATTTTTTTTAAATATTTTCTATCTTAATTCTTAAGTTTTAAATATTATTTCATTATTTTATATTTCAAAATTCTATATGCCTTATAATTTTTGTTGTGAATTGATATGAAAAATAATGTACGTATAAAAAGGAGAATGTTTATTTATAATTTAAATATATAAAAAATTTAACTTAAAAATTTTAAATAAATTAATTGATGGTTATTATTTATATATATTGCGAAATTAAATTTTTTAGCATCCAATATCAATAATTACCTAAGAATAACAAAATTAAAAAAAAAAATGAGTAAGGGCCTTACTGGCCCATAAGGGCCTCATGGGCCCGGCCCATAAGGGCCCAACGGGCCACGGGCCGGGCCGGGCCGGGTCCTTAGACGGGCCGGGCCGTGGGCCCAATTTCTTTGGCCCAGCCCGGCCCGGCCCGTATGAACAGTAACGGGCTGGGCCGGGCGGCCCGCGGGCCGCCCGGCCCTTTTGACACCTCTAGTTGGAATTCAATCGATTAAAGGTGTCACTTTGATCAACTTAAGTCATTCAACAACTTTATGCACAATTTCAGTTGAAAGGCCAGTTAACCTAAGATTAGAGACCACCCTTCTAGGCAATTTTGGTCAACTAAAGTTGCCATTTCGATCAATTTAAGTTGTCCAAAAATCTTTTATACAACTTAGGTCAAATGAAGTTAATCTTAGGTCGACTGAACTTACGCAAAATTAAATACCAACTTACTATCTTATTTCAGTCAACTTAAACAAAATCACCAGTCGAATTAAGATACAAAATTATGAAAAGCATTTTTACTTCACAAAAAAAATAAATATATATATTTTTAATAAAAATATTTTTATTATTATCAAAATCTTATTATTCTATCTTTGAGCTTAACACTTTTGATACTTAGGATTTGATTGATTACACAATGTCTCTCGAAAAATAACTCAAAGAGCGGGTGAATTAAATTTTAAGTTTATAATAATTTTTACTAAGTTATTAGCTCTTAAAACAAGTTTAGTATTTGATTTACTGATAAATAGATAGGGCTTAGCTATAATAATCTCAACAATCAAGCATAATCAATACACAATATTTTTATAAAGGTACGGCTTTAAGGATTTATGTCATTTCTTTTCAAGTTCAAAAACTTGAAGGTTTCACTAAAAATAGAAGAAATAACTCTAACTTTTGTACAACAGTTACAATCGAGATCACAAATAACGTTGCTAACAAAATCACACTTGTAGCAATTTAATACCTCATAAAGTGGGACCACCTCACATGGAGTAAAATACAAGTAACTGATTTGCAATTCTTTTAATCTTGAAACAAAGAAAAATAATTTTTGGCCACAAATCTTTTACACTTGAGTACCTTAATCTTTAAATGCACAGAGAGCTCAATAAGTAAGGTCAAATATTGGTTTGAAATGTGAACATTTTTATATGAAAAATAATTGTATTTTGATAATAAAATTATTTTATTAATAGTCGGTGCTCCAAATTACTATTTAAGTATAAATAATATCTAATGCCAAAATGTTGAGCTAACTTCCTCTATTTAATTAGTAATTAATTTTTAAAATTTAAAATAATATTTTGAATAAATATACAAATTGAAATATCAAATTATTTTGGATTAGTTTATAAAATTTTTTAATAGTGTATGTATTTCCAAATATATTTTTTTTCACTAAAATTATTTTTTAAGTAATTTTAATATGCATAAAAAATTATTTAATTTTTTTTCTAAAAGATGAATCTCTTAGATATAAAATCTCTCAAAATAATTACAAGACTTGGAAGCAATTTAATACGCTATGAATGTAAAGCCTTTGTGAGAAAGAGAAATAAATAAAACTATTTAAGTATAAATATTCAAGACAATGAAATATAAAATCTCAATTATCTTGTTAACTAAATCACATGCTTATTTTTCTAAAATCTCATTTATTTACATCAAAATTTTATTTTTCAATAAAGAAGATTTCAAGTTCAATTAAATTTTTAAAATAACCCTATTCACCCCTTTCTTGAATTATGGTGTCATTGCTATACAATTATAACATATTTCCCTAAGTAGAAGGCCTTTTTTCTTCTTTATTAAAAACATAGCTCAAAAATGATTACTCAAAAAAAGAAACCAGGTTGCATTATATATACAACATGTAAAGAAATCATAGATTTGTAAAAGAAAATATGTTTAAGAGATAAACATCTTTATATAATAGCAAAATAGGCTATAAAAGGCCTATAGGGGGCATAGCCCAGTGGTTAGGGTGAGCATAAAAAAAGGTTTTTCGTTCTCACATTTACGATGTGCTAGTGTTCGAACTTTTGTTGCTACTATTTCTTGATTTACATCCTCTGCTAGAATCATGGGATCGAGTAATGGGGCGTCCAATAAGTATTAGAAAAAAAAAGCAGCTCCAAAAATAAATAGTATTTTAAATAAAAATAAAAAGGCAAACTGTCTCATCATGTTTAAGTGAAAGACATTAATGATAAATAGGAAAATTAGTTTTTGTCTTATGTTACAAAAGAGAAAATATGATTGACCTTAAAAAAATTGGGTAGAAAGGCCTTAGATAGATTATTAAAGTGATTGAGAACACTAATAAATAAAGGAGAAAAGTTAGTTAAGGTTTTTAGAAGAAAATCATTTAGATAGATATTACTTGGTCGACCAAAGCTCACGTGTGATTGACTAAACTCCTTGAGAAAATAAAAAATATTTTGTGATGATTTGGTTTACCAATCTGGCTTTGTTAGATGGTCCTAAGGTATATTAGGGTCATTTAGTTGACCATAACTTTTATCTAGTCAATTAAACTAAGTGTCTAAAAAGATGAGATATATTATGTTTTCTTTTAGTTGACTAACATCATTTATTTGGACAACTTGATATATAGAGAAAATTAGTGATTTTAATTCTAGAACATTTGGTCAATTGAGCCCACTAAAGGAGTTTGGTTGACTAGACTTGAACTTTAGTCGATTAAAACTTAAATAGTTTCCAAATAAAGTTAGCTTATTGCCTACTTGATGTACTAGTCAGATGAGGAGAAAATAACATTTATTACTAAAAAAGACATCTATTGTTACAAGGTTATGCCTTTCAGGATAAAAAATACAAAAGTTGCATATCAAGAATGGTTAGCAAGGTCTTTAAGGACTTGAAAAATACCATGGAGGTGTATATTGATGATATGATCACTAAAAGTAAGAAAACTAAGTCACATGCGATGAAACTTGCTATGTATTTGAAGTGCTTAGAAAATGTAATATGAGACTAACCCTAGCAAGTGTTCATTCAAAGTATGATTAAATAAATTTCTAGGGTATATGATAATGAAAAAAGGAATCGAGACTAATATTGAGAAAATACAAGTTATCCTAAACATGAAATCCTAAGTATTTGAAGTGCTTAGAAAATGTAATATGAGACTAACCCTAGCAAGTGCTCATTCAAAGTCTAATTAAATAAATTCCTAGGGTATATGATAATGCAAAAATGAATTGATACTAATCTTGAGAAAATATAAGTTATCCTAGACATGAAATCGCCAACTCTGTTCAAGAAAGATTAGCGATGGACTGAGAGAATAGTTGCCTTAAGTAGATTTCAATCATAGTCATCAAAAAAGAGTGTTCCATTTTTTCAAATTCTAAGGACTGGAATATTAGTGATATGATCTAATATTAGATTTAGATGACATTTAAATTAATATTTTAATTTTTATTAGATTATTAATTAATTTTTTTAAAAATACATTAAGGGGTATATGAGTCATTTTTTCCTATCTATAAAATCTAAGATAAATTTATCTGAAAAGAAAAAATAAATTTATCTAAAAAATATCAAATAAGAAGTTATGTAACTTCTTTTTTAAGAATTGTCAGATAAATTTAATAGATGTAATAAAAACTATTTTTTTCTAAATATTTTATATACCTCACTTTTTCTAACTCATATTTTAATTAATAAATACTGTCTAAATATACAACGAGGACATAAGTAGTCAGGTTTTACTAGATAAACAATATCAAACTTACTTGTGAGCATGACCCAGGCACGGGGTCGTTGAGTTGGTGTCACGTTGACTTAACACAATCCTAATTTAAGCACTCAACCAATTATATTTAATTAATTGAATTAAAAATAAATTTTAATATTTATAATTTATCTAAAATTTTGAGTATTACATCGTTTACTTTCTAACAGAATTTGGTAAAAAAAAATCAAGGGAGACTGAATTTAGCAAAAATTAAAGTTTAATAATTGTAATAATAAAACAAAGATACATTAAATTCACTTGTTAATTTACATATATTTTTCATTTCTTGCTCACACGGTCTCCGGAAACTCAATTAGAATGTAGCATATATTACATATATTACTGAAAGTTTGATATTATATTCACTTTCTAATATTTTTTATATTATCAACTCCTAATAATTTAAAATGTAATAAAAAATTACTTAGTGATTTAAAATTAAAATTTTGACTCCTTTTTATAATGAAACCCTTCCTATTAATGATTCTAGAACAAAATTTTAAATTTACATATTATTTTTGTGTATATTTATACATAAATAAAAAAAATTAATATATGTTAAAACTGAATTATTAATATAATCAAAATATTGCATAAACAATGAAATATAAAATAATATGAAATATCAATACAATTAAAATTTTCATTTTCAATTAAAATAGTCTTGGAGGTTCGTAAATATACACATAAATAATATGTAAATTTAAATTTTTATTCTAAAATTGTTAATTGGGAGGGTACAAAATATCATTTTGATTGTGTAAGCAACATTTCGAATGCAAGATCTTAATTGTTGAATTAATTAAAAATTTTAATTTTAAATCATCATTAAATAAATTTTCTTTACCTTTTAAGTTATTAGACGTTAAGAATATAAAAAAAATTAGAAAGTGAATATAACGTTCAACTTTCAGTAAATATATATTTCATTAAAATAAAAACTTTAAATAAAATTTTTAATAATAATAAAATATTATACTTTTCATATTTTTTTCATGCTTTTTGCTCCTTACAGCATGTGAGGGAGAGACATAAGCAAAGGAAACGTCAATTGCCCATAATTTAAAATATTCATGATTTCAGTAATACTTTCATCGATATTTTCATAAATCAGGGGTATTGATATAGATAGAGGGTGAAATCTCTTATCTGTTAAAATATCTTGAAATATTCGCGGTATTTTCGTAAAATATCCTTTCCGTGAACTTGTAGTATAAATTTTACAAAATATTAAGAAAATATTATAAAATAACCGTAGAATATCTAGGAAATAACGAATAATTTTTTATAAATGAAAAGTGAAATTTAAGTTTTTCAAATAAGAATTTGTTAAGATTTTATCAAATAAATAAAATAAGTTTTCAATCCACTTGAGAAATCTCATTCTCATTAAGAATATAATTATTCATATTGCATTTTAGTAGTCAAGTATTTTATTATTCATATTCCATAAAATATTGACTAGGTGTTATCAGAAGAGATTACGAGTAGTAGTAGAGGTGTTCCATGGGACATGGGAATGTGAGGAAATATGCGTAGGTCCAAAACTAGTTTTTATCTAGATGATCATATTGATGGAATTGGTAATGAAGATACTGGTAACATCGCAATGCGATGAGAGGTGTGCAGGTCCACAACTAACTTCAATCAAGATGATCATATTGATGGAATTCATAATGAAGGCAATGGTGTTGATGATGGTGATAATAGTGATGGCGATAATGATAATGATGATAGTAGAGGAAATAATTATGCTTTTACTCAAAGAAACGATACTGATACAAGTGTGTCATTGAGCCCATTTACTTGTAAAGAACAATACACTCATTACACAAATGATGAAGACCATAAGTGTAGAGTTGAGGGTCCAAGCATAGGGACTATCGATAAGGATTATACAAGGAGAATCCATAAAATGCAATTATGGATGTTATCATCCAATGAAGATAACATTTCAACCACTTTTAAATCCATGAGTTTAAAGACTAGTGATGATGGCTACAGAGGTTTTGAGATCTCTAATAATCATTGCACACAATTTCTTATATATGAATAGATGGTAAGAAAAAATCAAGAAACTTATTCATGGCATGTTCGTGATTATATTCAAAATTATTTAAATTATATATCATGGTATCAGTATTGTATAAATTTAGATATTAGTTACACCATGTATGAACCATTTAGGACATTATTTTGGTATTAAAATTTGCATGATTTGTATGATGTAAATTAATTGAAAAGTTTTAATAATTTTTTTTAATTTTTTATATAGCTCGTTTATATATTATATCCATATTTATACCTTTTAATTATTACTTGTTAGATATAATATAGTTTTTAATTATAGAAATAATTATTTTAATATTATTAAAAAATATTATATTTTTAACTAAATTTTTGTACTTTTTATAAATTTTACATCAATATCCATTCATGTCCATATTTTCATCACATCATACTATCGACATTTTCGTACATATCAATATTTTTTATGAAATAATATTATTGGTATATCTTTGTGTATATCTTGGACTACACAAATGTGTATCAATGATAAAAATATTCTTCATAAAGTATATAGAGATACATGATGTTTTGATCATAATACCTCTTTTATAACCTAAGATGTATAAAAATGATTCACGATTCTTTTCTAAGTTGATGCTGACGCATGAGAGAGAGGGGAGGGGGGACGGGGGGACAAAGAAGGGGAAGCAGAGGAGAAGTGGTGCGCCTGCCACAATACACGTGGCGCGCCCCTGCTGGCACGGTGGACCGGGCCCAGCATGGAAATTTCCTTAACTTTCTGGGAAGAAATCAGTACGTTTTCTCTTCTCGGTTTTTCCTTGGGTGTTCTCCAGCAAAGTCATCCAAGTTGATCGCTTCTTCACTTTCCAACTGGGTCTTGTTTGCCGTTGCTCTTTCCAGCTAGTCTCTACTGACATTTCTCCCGATTCCTCTTCTTGACTGTTGTCTCTCCTCAGTTTTCTTTTCCCTATTTGCACCCCAATTCCGCTTCTTTCTTATATGAGAATCGCAGTCACTTCTTTTTGTTTTAGGCCTTTTCAGGCTCCAATTCCATCAGCAATCGAGGTTTAACAATCTAGAAGTTGCTTGAAGAAGGACAAGAAGAATGAATTGTTGTTGTTTTCCTTTCAAAAATTCCTCCAAGTCCCTGGAAGGCCAATCGGCTCCTGAGTTGAAAAAGCAGAACGATGAATCAGAAGCTCCGGCTACAAATCCGGTTATAAACTCAGCAGTTTCAGTGTCTTTTTCGCTGACGGGCTCAACGGAAACGTTAGAAGAGAAGCAGCGGGATTTGAGGGTTTTCTCCTTCTCAGAGCTCAAAATTGCCACTAATGGTTTCGACGAGTCCCTGAAGATTGGAGAAGGTGGATTTGGAAGGGTGTTCAAGGCTACAGTTAGTCCTTCTCATGGGCAAGGAGATCCAATTGTTGTTGCCATTAAAAGGCCTGACGAGCATGCCTTCCAAGTACTATTTTTCTACCCATGCAGTTTTTGATTTTCTAATTTTGCTTCCGGGTCAAATTGAATAAACTCGTAATTTCTTGCCACATTCATCCAGTTTAATCTTCAATCATAAATGTAATTTCCTCGGACAAGATCTTTAGTTCCTGGACTGCAAAGAAATGTGACCCCCTGAAAAACTTGTTAAGGGTATAAACTCATGTGGTTTCTAAATATTTGATTATATGGTTCTGTAGAACACATATAAGTTTTAGGGATATGACTGGTGGAATGATTATTTGAAGCTAAGAACATACTGGTGTAAACCGTGTAATTTGGAAATACTTGTGCAAGGATAAGGAAATAGCGTTCAGTGTAAGTAATGAGGACAAGAGAAAGGCTTGGGTAGCTTGTCATTCACAGATAATTTGGAAAGAATTAATAATTGGTAAATCAATGATCATATAAGCAAGAGGTGCGTAAAACCTGCTATGGGAGTTTTTCCTTTTTACAAGTAATTCAAATGCCTATGGCGTAATATAGTTTAAAGCTTAAATAATACAGCATAGTCTTGTATGCATGGGCTATGGCATTTGCTTGAGCTGTCCAGCATAAGTTTAAATGCTATTATTTCCTCAATGAACTTCTTTGCTTTACTTTTTGGGTAATGAAAGTTTAGCACTTCTATGCTTAGTTGCAAGAGTATTTTAGATCTGTACATGTGAGAACTTATGTTGCATCTGTAGTTGGGAGACTAGGTATATATCCCCGGGACTAATTATGAATTGTAGCTCAAATTCTCCTGTCTAACCTTCCCAGCAGTCATGGCCTGAATGTATATCTGAAGAAAAGAAAGGCAATATTCTGCAAAATATACTGCAACAAGTGCTAGCTCTTTTAAAAAAGTAGGGTTTTGTGGCTAGCATTTGATGCATAATTGGCTATTTAATCAAACTGTGAGTCCATTCTCATCTTGATAGATTTTCAGTAAAAAGAATTTTGTTGTCTTTTGATTTTTCATTATAAGGCTTTACTAACTCCCACTCATTTTATTTTTTGTTACTTTTGCACTGTCAGTTCATTTTCATCTTATGCTTATTTTTGTTTCTGATGTAGGGACAAAAACAATGGCTTGCTGAAGTTAAATATCTGAGCATTCTCGATCACCCAAACCTTGTAAAACTTCTAGGATACTGTTCTGAAGATTGGGAAAGAGGGCTACATCGTCTATTGGTATACGAGTATATGCCCAATAAGAGCTTAGAAGATCATCTTTTTGGCAGCACATTAGCACCTCTGGCTTGGAAAAGAAGACTACAAATAATGCTTGGTGCAGCAGAAGGATTGGCTTACATGCATGGGGGATTCAAAGTCCAGGTACTGTTTTTGATAACTTGTTGCCTTCAATTGGTCACACATTATTGCTTTGCAAAGTGTTAGGTATAAAAATTGTTGGAAATTCTGGGTGCATTACACTTAACTTACTGGCCTTTGGTTTGTGGATGCAAGTTCATTCCAATTTTGTTAGAAGCATGCTTATGGATATGAGCGTGACTATGGTCACAAATACAGTGATTTGAAAGAAATGAAAGTGTGGATATGGCAGGGATACTAAAAGGTTTACTTTTTGTTATATCTTCATTAATGACTACATGGATTATAGCTCTTTAATCATCTCTATTTATGACTATTTCTTCTTTAAAACAATTATACAGTGTATTATGATGCAGATTCTAGCCAAAATAATTAATTGCTGACAAGTGGCAGTGGGAGAATAGTAATTAGCTAGAACAATCTTGTTTCAGTTGTTGGTTATGATAGTAGTTTGTTAATTCAGTTGGCAATTATTGGCTGCTAAATCAGTTGTTAGTTAGGGGTTGCTATCTATTGTCCAGATTGACAGTTATGTTGGTCAGTTGGCTATTAGTTGGTAGGTAGAGATAATTGGAGAGATTGTTAGAGAATTCCCTCCAAAAGAGAACTCTTCTTGCCCCTATAAAAGCATTTCATTTTTATTCTCTTCTGGAATATCAGGGAACAAATTTCAGCTCTCTCTCTCTCCCCCTAGTTCTGATACTGGCATCACTAAAAGTGGGTGAAAAGCTGGGAAATCTTTTCCCGTAGTGTAATTTGACATATAGCAAGAACCACATATAGGCTGGTGGGTGCTAGGAAAATCATTGTCATTTATAAACACCAGGAACCTTTTTACATTTTTGTCAATTGGAAATTATGGGAAATCATTCCTTCACAAAAAAAAAAAAAAAAAATGTATTTGCAACTGGATCATCTCCGGCATTTTTGCTAAGAATTAATTCTAAAGTTTTCAGACACCAGGAATGTTTTCCCTCCAAAAAGAAGTGGTTAAATTTATAATTTGCTGGTTTGATTAAATAAAAGCATACGTGCTTCAATAACGACATATCAAGCCTTAGTCCCATCAAGTGGGGCTGACTACATGGATTCTTGCTCACTGAGCATCTTTATGATACGGATTCTAGCTAAAATAAACAACTGCTGACAAGTGGCAGCAGGAGAACGGTGGCATGTGGTAATTAGCTATTCCTAGTTTGTTTCAGTTGTTGGTTATAGCAATTCTCTGTTAATTCGTTGGCAATTAGTGGCTGTTAAATCAGTGGTTGGTTTGTGGTTGTTATGTGTTGTACAGACCAAAGGAGAACTCCTCTTCCCTACCCCTATAAAAGCTATTGTATTCTCTCTTCTAGAATATCAGCGAAAAAATTTGCAGAATTCAGGTCAATTCAACTTTGTTGACCTCTCAAATAACTACCCAAATTTGTAGTTTCAGTTAAGATTTATAGGTTCACTGGTCTAATTAAATCGACTTAATGACTTTTCAATTGACTGACTATTGTTTCATCGAACTGAATACCAATTTAAGTCAACTGAATAAAAGTAGAACGGGTTGATTTCAAAATCTGGGTTAACTAGTTGATTGAATTGGCAAGAATAGGTTACTTTCAATGGTTTTTAAGCAACATAAGAGGAATAAATATGAAATTAAAACTTGGGCTTTGATCACACTAAAAAGTAATTGCAAGGATGCAATCCGCTCGAAAAATGGATAACTCAATGAATAGATAAAATTATAGTGAAGGTTGGAATTGGATCTATGTGGAAAGTGAGCTACAGTAGGACACATGCTAATCAAGAGAAATCTACTTGCTAGAATTAAATGTGAAAAATAAAAAACTATTGGAAGTTTTATGAGAGGAATAAAGTATCATTATCTCATTGTTCCGATACAATATATATATATATATATACACAATCTCCTAAAATATAGGAATTGATTTCAACAAATTTATTTGAATTAGGACTTCCTTATCTGGTTTTGAAGCAGCTTTATCCTTCCTTTCCTTCATCGTAGAGATGTCAAAAAGGTTGGCCCACGGGCTTTTTAAACAGGTCTGGTCGGCCCATTTACTAAAAGGATCGGGCTCGGTCCGACCCTTTTTTCCGTGGGCCCGGTTTTTGCCTTGGGTAGGGCCCGGCCGGGCCAACCCGTGGGCTAGAGGGCCTGGCCGGGCCCTTAGCCCACTGGGCCTTGCAGGCCGGGCTCGGTGGGCTTGGCCCACAAGCCCTGGTAAGCTGGGCCCACCGAGCCCGACCCTTTTTTTAAATAGTTTTTTTTTTAAAAAAATAATGCATATATAAATATCAAAATAATGCATATATAAAAATCAAAATTTTTATTTTTTTCTTTTTTAAACAATTTTCTATCTTAAGTTTTAAATATTATTTCATCATTTTATATTTCAAAATTCTATATTTCTTGTAAATTTTCTTGTGAATTGATATGAAAAATAATGCACATATAAAAATAAGAATGTTTATTTATAATTTAAATATATAAAAAATTTAGTTTGAAAATTTTAAATATATTGATGGTTATTATTTATATATATTGCGAAATGTAAATTTAGCATCCAATATCAATAATCAATAATTAATAAAAAATAACATAGTTAAAAAAATAAATGAGCAAGGGACACTACAATTTATAGAGGTTCGAGCCATTCGGTAAACAAATGGCCTACTCCTCTCTTCAATCCATCACTTGAGGAAATTTAATAAAATAATTTTTTTAGCCTTTTTTACTTGAGCTAGCAACCATCCCTAATAATCCTAACCTTTTTTTAGAGGTAGGAAATTTTTAAATCTGTTGCTGCAACAAGATCATTATCTTGCGGCTAGCAAAAAACTCCCATCACTCAAATGACGATTGCCAATACTGATTGGTGAGGGAGAACAATAGTTGAATTAAATTTTTACATCTTTTCGATTAAATAAAAGAAAATTGTACAAAATTGCAAAGGTAAAGTGGCTTCAGGTAGTCATCAACATCATCTTCACTTGATTCATCAACTAACTCGATCCCTTGTTGTTTGAACTCCACATCGAGCCAATCTTTAAAGGAAACACACATTTCCAATATTTTTGGTGATAATCTTGATCTTTTTGGATCTAACAACCTGTTATCTGCAGAGAAAACAGACTCCGATGGTACTGTGGACACCAGAAGAGTTAGCACATCATGGGCCATGGCAGCCAAAACGGGATATGTGTGTTAGTTTAGGCGCCACCAGGCTAAAACATCAAAATTATTTATTTAATCAGCAGAAAATTGCATATCTCTATTTAAATAAAAGTCTAATTCATTAAATGCACTACTTGACGTTGTAGTTGTTTTCTTTTTTATTGTTTACTTCTCAAAAATTTTGAAAATTCAAATTTCCTTTGGATTTTGTTTGTTTTAATGAGTTTTCAACTTGTTGTCTAGGTTTAAAATGAAATTCGTACAAATTATACATTTTATATACTAATTGTTTAACTTCATATTTCGTATCATCTATATTAATGTTCATAACATCGCTATAAAAATCTAAAAAACCATCTACAACATTCCATTTTTTTGTGGGATTTAACGTACTAGCTATTAGGTAAAGTGGTGGAATTTGCGTCCAATATTTCCTAAATTTTGCTTCCATTAGGTCAAGAAATGACATGTAACTTTGATATTCTTTATATTTATTGAAACAATTTACTGTACTATATATTTCTCTTAAAAAAGGTGAGTTGTTGGGTATTTACAACCAGAAAATGTAACTATAGCACGATAAAATTGTTCTAATATAAAAATAAGTATATCTAACAAATTCCAATAAAGTTCAGTTATGTGATGAGATGGGGGCATTTTTTTATTCCAAAACATTGTTAAAAGTTCTCTATATGATGTTATCATTTGTAATAACAAAAATGTTGAGTTCCATTTAGTTTCAATGTCTTTTGGAAATTTTTTATAGGGCAGTTGATAAGCATGAACTAATTGTTTCCATTCTCTAAGTCTAGACGTATTAATGCGTATAAATTTTAAACAACTTTTTACTTTTTCTAATGACTGAACCTACACGAAGACCATCTTGAATACATAGATTTAAAATGTGACATGTACATCTATTGTGGAACAATTTTCCCCTAAAATTAAGGGCACAGAAAGTTTTAATCGTTCCATTGCGACATTATTATTACTAGCATTATCAAAAGAAATAGTAAATAATTTTTCCAGAATATTGTAATCTAATACGGACTGTGAAATCGCTTGAGCAATGCAGTTTCCACTGTGTTCTTCTATAAGTTCTTTAAAAGTAATTATTATTTTTTGAATAGCCCACGTGTCATCTATCCAATGGGTTGCCACACATAAATAAGATTATTTGTTAGTCCGTCATACCATATGTCGGACGTAAGTGAAATTTTACTAGTAAGTTGATTAAATACATTTTTTAGTTTATCTTTATATACTAAAAATAATCTCATTACTTCATTTCTAATAATGTTCCTAGAGAAACCTCTAGACTGTGATTTGTGTACAGTTTTACAATACCACTTAAAAGCGGGATCTTGTGCAAACAAAAAAGTGTATTCTGATTTAATTATCATTTTAGCTAAACACTCCTTGTTTAGTTCTGGATTATAGCGATGAATATTACCTGAAAGATTTAATTGAGTTTGTGTACTATTTTTTTCACTACAAGCCATTGCCTCCTCATGCTTTGCTTTGTGCCTTTTTAGATGATCTGTTTCATCGCCACACACAAGATGTTTTTTACATACCTTACATTGGGCCCTTTCAGCCTCGCCTTCAACCTGAACTATTTCATAATAGTTCCAAACAGTGCTTGTCCGCTATATTTTCCTAACAGCTCCAAAATTTGACAAACCTGCATCATCTTCTTCGTCCTCTCTGGGTGTTGGTGGGGGTGGAAAATCAATAGGCCTAGCAAAGTTGATGTTGTCATCCTCTTTTAGTGAGTCAGGTGGAAGTGTTTCATTCTGATCTGCATAATTTGTGTTATACAAATCAGGAATGAAATCCACTGGGGGTTGGGGCTAAGGACGGCGAGGTGGATGGATTATGGGGTTAGACATGCTAGACCGTGGTGGATCCATAGAACCAGAAGGAGTCCCACGAGAAAAACGGGTGGATTTTGAGCGACGAAGGAAAGACATTATTATTGATCGTTAAAAATAAAAAAAGTATAAATTGTTTAGAAATAAGAATAATAACTAACTTGTGAATGGATAAAACTTATAAAATAGAAAGGCAAAAATAAGTAAGAATTAAGAAGTCAAATTCAAGAACAATCGAATAACTAAATTGCATGGAATTCGAAAGCAAATGAAAATAACTCATTTGTTCTCCTATTTATAGATAATCAGTGTCAGGGGACTTGCAAGACTTCAAATTTGAATTTCAAATTCAAACGTTGGTGAATTTCAAATGCAAGCTTAGCACTTGTGACATAAAGCACCTGTCACAAGTGCTTGTGACATAAAAATATAAAGGTGCTTGTGAGTTGTGACATAAAGCACCTGTCACAAGTCTTGTGACATAAAGACATAAATGTGCTTGTGACATAAAGACATAAAGGTGCTTGTGACATAAAGCACTTGTCACGAGTGCTTGTGACATAAAGCTTATAGAAATGTCACACATGACATATAAGTATGGTCCACAGGGCCTAATTGGCCGGGCTCATAAGGTCCCAACGGGTCGGGCCCAGTGGGCCACGGGCCGGGCTGTGGGCCCAAATTCTTTGGCCCAGCCCGGCCCATTTGAACAGTGGCCTCGACCCTTTTGACATCTCCACTTCACCATCTCAGTTCAAACCCTCCTTAATCTTTTCCCATATTAATCTTCATCTTCTTCTCTTCTCGTTTATAGCTTGAAATTTCTACTTTATCTTCTCTAACACTCATCTCAAGCTGGTGAATAGATATCCGTCATTCCCAATTTAACTCAAATGGATTCAAACCCTTGCTTTTGCATTGCTTTAGTGAGAATATCTGCCTCTTGAAACTCAATAGAAATATAAGCAAGACTTATATAGACTTATATCTCCTCTATCAATTTCTTGTTTGACAAAATGTCGGTCAATTCTTACATGTTTCATCCAGTCATATTGTACCGGATTATTCACAATACTAATTGTCGACTTACTGTCACAATAAAGCCTTTTTAGAGAGGATACTAGTATGTGTAAGTCTTCCATCATTTTTTCCACCAAAATTACTTCACAAATGCCTTGAGCAATAGCTTTATATTCTGCTTTTGCACTGCTATGTGCCACTACTAGTTGCTTTTTGCTTCTCCATGTCACCAAATTACCCCATAGTTTAGTGTAATATTCGAATGTAGATCTGTTGTCTTCAATTGAACCAGCCCATTCAACATCTACAAATGTACTAATCCCTCTGTCTTTGCTCTTCTTAAACAAGATGTCATAGCCCAAGGGCTAGTATGTAATTAGAATGGTGTAGCAGGGTATAAGGGAGATTGATATAACTGTAATAAGCCACTTGGCACATGGCAGCCTACTTGGCACATGGCCACTTGGAGATTCTAGAGAGGTAGTTAGAGGAAGTCTTTAGTGTAACCAACTCCTATAAATAAGAAGTTGCTCACGAGGATGGGGATATGTGAAGATTAATTCACAAGTCCTTTCCTTTCTAATTCAAATCTCTATTCTCTCTTTCTCTATTTCTTTCTCCCTCCCTCTTATTTCCCTTCTTCCTGCTAATTCTCTTCCTAAATTCTGGAAGAGATTTTTGGTCAAATCCCGAGATCTGACATTTGGTATCAGAGATAGCGACCTATTAGAGGGTAGAATGGCCGACGGAACGCGAGCAAAGCAAGCGGAATCGAGGTTGGATGCCATGGAAGCTGAACTGCGCTGGAACCAGGCACAAGTAGAGGATCTCCTGGAAATTTTGGAATTAGGCATACGGAACACCCAGGAGGAGATTAGTAGGAGTCGATCGGAACACACGTCCAATTTGGATCGGATTGCAGACGGAATTAGATCGGAATTTGCGGGGTACGCAACCAACTTTGATTGGGCCGTTAATGGAATTAGGGAGGAATTCGCAGGGTTAAGTCAGCAGGTGAACGTCGCTTTGGGCATCTTTGCTAGGCAACCCTAGGCTAGTCTACCAACTGATTTTCCCCCGAGGGCCTAATCGGCACCAATTCTGACTACACCGCGAGTAAGGCCTAATGACCCAGTAGAGGTAGGGGATAGGCGGGAAACAGAGGACGATATAACAAATCGAGGAGGGGGATTAAACTAGAGATGTCAAAAGGGTCAGGCCAAAGAATTTGGGCCCACGGCCTGACCCGTGGCCCATTGGGCTTAGCCTGTTGGGACCCTATGGGCCGGGCCCATGAGGCCCTTGTGGGCCAAGCCGGTTAGGCCCACTGGGCCCGGCTCGTTGGGACCTTATGGGCCCGGCCGGTTAGGCCCTGTGGACCATACTTATGTGTCATGTATGACATTTCTATAAGCTTTATGTCACAAGCACCATAAAGTGCTTATGATAAATGCTTTATGTCACAAGCACCTTTATGTCTTTATATCACAAGACTTGTGACAGGTGCTTTATGTCACAACTCACAAGCACCTTTATGTCTTTATGTCACAAGCACTTGTGACAAAAGCACCTGTGACAGGTGCTTTACATCACAAGTGCTAAGCTTGCATTTGAATTTCCACCAACGTTTGAATTTGAAATTCAAATTTACAGTCTTGTAAGTCCCCCGTCACTGATTGTCTATAAATAGGAAAACAAATATGAGTTATTTTTATTTGCTTTCGAATTCCATGCAATTCAGTTGTTCAATTGTTCTTGAGTTTGACTTCTTAATTCTTACTTATTTTTGTCTTTCTATTTTATAAATTTTATCCATTCACAAGTTAGATATTATTCTTATTTCTAAATAATTTATACTTTTTTTATTTTTGACAATCAATAATAATGTCTTTCCTTTTTCGCTTAAAATCCACTCGTTTTTCTCGTGGGACTCCTTCTGGTTCTATGGATCCACCACGGTCTAACACATCTAACCCCATAATCCGTCCACCTCGTCGTCCTCAGCGCCAACCCCCAGTGGATTTCATTCCTAATTTGTATAACACAAATTATGCAGATCAGGATGAAACACTTTCACCTGACTCACTAGAAGAGGATGACACCATCAACTTTGCTAGGCCTGCTGATTTTTCACCCCCACCAACACCCAGGGAGGATGAAGAAGAGGAGGCAGGTCTGTCAAATTTTGGAGCTGTTAGAAAAAGATAGCGGACAAGCGTTGTTTGGAACTATTATGAAATAGTTCAGGAGCTGTTAGGAAAAGATAGCGGACAAGCGTTGTTTGGAACTATTATGAAATAGTTCAGGTTGAAGGCGAGGGTGAAAGGGCTCAATGTAAGGTATGTAAAAAATGTCTTGTGTGTGGCGATGGAACAGATCATCTAAAAAGGCACGCGGCAAAGCATGAGGAGGTAATGGCTTGTAGTGAAAAAGGTAGTACGCAAACTCAATTAAATCTTTCAGGTAATATTCATCGCTATAATCCAGAACTAAACAAGGAGTGTTTAGCTAAAATGATAATTAAATCAGAATGCACTTTTTTGTTTGCACAAAATCCCGCTTTTAAGTAGTATTGTAAAACTGTACACAATTCATAATCTAGAGGTTTCTTTGGGAATACTATTAGAAATGAAGTAATGAGATTATTTTTAATATATAAAGATAAACTAAAAAATGTATTTAATCAACTTACTAGTAAAATCTCACTTACGTCCAACATATGGTATGACGGACTAATAAATAATCATTATTTATGTGTGACAGCCCATTGGATAGATGACACGTGGGCTATTAAAAAAATAATAATTACTTTTAAAGAACTTATAGAAGAATACAGTGAAAACTACATTGCTCAAGCGATTTCACAGTCTGTATTAGATTACGATATTTTGGAAAAATTATTTACTATTTCTTTTGATAATGCTAGTAATAATAATATCGTAGTGGAACGATTAAAACTTTTTGTGCCCTTAATTTTAGGGGAAAAATTGTTCCACAATAGATGTACATGTCACATTTTAAATCTATGTATTCAAGATGGTCTTCGTGTAGGTTTAGAGTCATTAGAAAAAGTAAAAAGTTGTTTAAAATTTATACGCATTAATACGTCTAGACTTAGAGAATGGAAACAATTAGTTCATGCTTATCAACTGCCCTATAAAAAATTTCCAAAAGACATTGAAACTAGATGGAACTCAACATTTTTGTTATTACAAATGATAACACCATATAGAGAAGTTTTAACAATGTTTTGGAATAAAGAAATGCCCCCATCTCATCACATAACCGAATTTGATTGAAATTTGTTAGATATACTTATTTTTATATTAAAATAATTTTATCATGCTACAGTTCCATTTTTTGGTTATAAATACCCAACAACTCACATTTTTTAAAAAGAAATATATAGTACAGTAAATTGTTTCAATGAATATAGAGAACATCAAAGTTACATGCCATTTCTTAACCTAATGGAAGCAAAATTTAGGAAATATTGGACGCAAATTCCACTACTTTACCTAATAGCTAGTACGTTAAATCCCACACAAAAGTGGAATGCTGTAGATGGTTTTTTAGATTTTTATGGCGATGCTATGAACATTAATATAGATGATACGAAATATGAAGTTAAATAATTAGTATATGAAATGTATAATTTGTACGAATTTCATTTTAAACTTAGACAACAAGTTGAAGACTCATCAAAACAAACAAAATCCAAAGGAAATTTGAATTTTCAAAATTTTTGAGAAGTAAACAATAAAAAAAAAACAACTACAACGTCAAGTAGTGCATTTAATGAATTAGACTTTTATTTAAATAGAGATATGCAATTTTCTAATGATGAAATAAATAATTTTGATGTTTTGGCCTGGTGGCACCTAAACCAACACACATATCCCGTTTTGGCTGCCATGACTCGTGATGTGCTAACTCTTCCGGTGTCCACAGTACCATTGGAGTCTACTTTCTCTGCAGGTAACAGGGTGTTAGATCCAAAAAGATCAAGATCATCACTAAAAATTTTGAAAATGTGTGTTTGCTTTAAAGATTGGCTCGATGTGGAGTTCAAACAACAAGGGATCGAGTTAGTAGATGAATCAAGTGAAGATGATGTTGATGACTAGCTAAAGCCACTTTAGCTTTGCAATTTTGTACTATTTTCTTTTATTTAATTGAAAAGATGTAAAAATTTAATTCAACTATTGTATTCACTCACCAATAAGTATTGGCAATCACATTTGAGTGATGAGAGTTTTTTGTTAGCCACAAGATAATGATCTTGCTGCAGCAATAGATTTAAAAATTTTCTACCTCTAAAAAGAGGCTAAGATTATTAGGGATGTTTGTTAGCTCATGTAAAAAAGCTAAAATAATTATTTTATTGAACTTCTTCAAGTGATGGCTTGAAGAGAGAGGAGTAGGCCATTTGTTTACCGAATGGCTCGAACCTCTATAAATTGTAATTGTAGTGTCTCTTGCTTATTTTTTTTTTTTTTTAACTATGTTATTCTTTATTAATTATTGATATTGGATGCTAGATTTACATTTCGCAATATATATATAAATATTAACCATCAATATATTTAAAATTTTCAAGCTAAATTTTTTATATGTTTAAATTATAAATAAACATTCTCCTTTTTATATGTGCATTATTTTTCATATCAATTCACAAGAAAATTTACAAGGCATATAGAATTTTGAAATATAAAATGATGAAATAATATTTAAAACTTAAGATAGAAAATTGTTTAAAAAGAAAAAAAATTGGTTTTTATATATGCATTATTTTGATATTTATATATGCATTATTTTTTTAAAAAAGGAAAAAAGAGCCGGCTTCCCAAGGCCGGTGGGCCAGGCCCACTGAGCCCGGCCCCTATCCACGGCAAAAAGGGCTGGACAGGGCTTGGCCTTTTTAGTAAATGGGCAGGCTCGGCCCGTTTAAAAAGCCCGTGGGCCAACCTGGGTCGGCCCTTTTGACATCTTTAGATTAAACCACTCCAATCCTCAAGGGCCGAGGATGGACATTCCCCTGTTCGAGCGCGATCGACCTAGATTGTGGGTAAGACGTCGTGATAGGGTTTAGACGAACTAACAGGAGCAACCATCTTCTCAAAGTTGGATCTCACTGCTGGTTACCACCAGATCAGAATGAACCCAAATGATTGCCATAAAACAGCCTTTAGAACACACCAATGATACTATGAGTTCTTGGTAATGCCTTTCGGTCTTTCTAATGCCCGTGTCACCTTTCAAGCTCACATGAACCACATTTTTGCTCCCTATCTTCGAAAATTTGTGCTGGTATTCTTTGATGACATATTAATTTACAGCCCCAGCCTAAACCAACATGTAAACCACCTAAGGAAGGTATTCGAAATCCTCAAAAGCCATTAACTCTTTGTGAAGAAGTCTAAGTGTACCTTTGCAGAGCCAAGAGTGGAATATCTAGGCTATATAATCACTGGTCAGGGAGTTAGTACAGATCCCTAGAAGGTGACAGCTATGGAGAATTGGCCTAAACCAAAAATATTAAAGAAATTGAGGGGTTTCTTAGGGCTCACTGGCTATTACCGGCGATTCATCAAAGGCTATGGGGTATTGAGCAAACCCTTGACAGTTTTACTTAAAAAGAATAACTTCCATTGGGGCAGTGAGGCAGATAAGGCTTTTCAAGCATTAAAGGCAACCATGACTCAAGCTCCGGTATTGGCCCTTCCAGATTTCTCGAAAGAATTCGTGTTAGAGACAGACGCTTGTGACGTGGGAGTAGGAGCTATCCTAAGTCAAGAGGGCATACCAGTATCATATCTAAGCCAAACCCTGGCACCCAGGCACTTAAGCCTTAGCATATACGATAAGAAATTACTAGTTGTACTGGTGGCAGTGGATAAGTGGAGATACTATCTAGAAGGCAGGCGGTTCATCATAAGAACAAACCATGAAAGTTTGAAGTTCTTGTCTCAGCAACGGGCACACAACCAACTGCAATGTAAAGGGATAACTAAATTGATGGGATATGACTATATCATCCAATACAGAAAGGGTAAAGAAAACTTAGTGGCAAATGCACTATCAAGGAAGGTGGAGCTTGTTAGTTGCCACGCCATCTCAGCTTTGGTACCAGATTGGGTGCAGGAGATAACTAACAGCTATGAGCACACGACATGTATTAAGGACAAAATAACCCGGCTGATAGTACATCATCCTCAAGGAGATGCGGGATATTCCTTCCAAGGAGGCTTGCTGAAATACCAAGGTCGAGTGGTCATTGGCAACGGCGATCAACATCGAGGCAGGATCTTGCAAGCACTACATGATTCACCCATAGGGGGGCATTCAGGGCTAAATGTCACATATCGCCGGGTAAGACAACTATTCTATTGGCCAGGCCAAAAGAAGGACACCACTCAGTATGTGCTACAATGTCCCCCCATCTGCCAGCAGTGCAAGCATGAGCAAGTCCCATATCTCGGCCTATTACAACCATTGGAGATTCCCTCCCAAGCTTGGGAACATATCTCAATGGATTTCATTGAGGCCTTACCTAAGTCTGAGGGCTTTGACACCATCCTGGTAGTAGTAGATAGACTGACTAAGTTCAGTCACTTCCTTCTCTTTGCTCACCCTTTCACAACTACTGAAGTGGCCAGGAAGCTAATGGATGGAGTCTTTAAAGTACATGGAGTACCGAAGCCTATGGTTTCAGATCATGATAAAATATTTACAAGCCAATTTTGGAAAACCTTGTGTCAAGGGCTCGGGATAGGGCTGCAAATGTCATTTGCTTACCATCTGAAGACCGATGGACAAACTGAACGCGTCAACCAATGTTTGGAGACATACCTCAGGTGTCTCTGTTTTACAAAACCCATAAATTGGAGCAACCGTTGGTTATTGTTGGCTCAATGGTGGTATAACACCAACTTCCATACAACCCACAAAAGAACCCCATTTGAGGCTTTATTTGGCTATCCACCTCCTATAATTCTCACTGTGATACATTACACTCCAGTAGAAATATCGGCTGACCACTACCTACAAGCATGGCAGGGTGCTTTACAGGTGATTAAGAGGGAACTCAGCATGGCCCAACAGAAGATGAAACAAAGGGCAGACAGGCACCTCACTGATCGGACCTCTGAGGTGGGTGACAAAGTATTTCTGAAGGTAAAACGACTCCAACAACACTTATTCCAAAAGGGACCTATCTCTAAAATTAGCCCCAAGTACTATATTCCCTTCAAGATAGTGGCCAAGATCAGAACTGTAGCCTACAAGTTGCAATTACCTGATAGTGTGGGGTTACACCCAATCTTTCATGCGTCTCTTCTCAATAAGGTAATGGGAACTGCGACTGATGCTAGTAGGGATTTACCAGAGCTACAAGATGATACGGTAATGGAAGTTGAGCCTAAGGCAGTGATAGATCGACGAGTGATTTACAAAGATTCCCTGCCCATTACTCAAGTACTAGTCCAATGGACGCACCTACATCCGTATAACACCACCTGAGAATACCTTCCGAAGCTCCTTCAACACTATCCCAGAGTGGCCAGCTTTCTCTAATTTCTTGGGGACAAGAAATATTTCAAGGGGTGGGGAATGTCACAGCCCAAGGGTTGGTATGTAATTAGAATGGTGTAGCAGGGTATAAGAGAGACTGGTATTACTGTAATAAGCCACTTGGCACATGGCCACTTGGAGATTCTAGAGAGGTAGTTAGAGGAAGTCTCTAGTGTAACTAACTCCTATAAATAAGAAACTGCTCACGAGGATAGGGATATGTGAAGATTAATCCACAAGTGCTTTCCCTCCTAATTCAAATCTCTATTCTCTCTTTCTCTATTTCTTTGACCCTCCCTCTTATTTCCCTTCTTCCCGCCAATTCTCTTCCTAAATTCTGGAAGAGATTTCCAGTCGGATCCCGAGATCTGACACAAGAGTCCTTTCCCTAGTGTTCCTTTGAGGTACCTAAGGATGTGATGTGCTGCCTCAAGATGTTTATATTGCACCTTATGCTTTGGATAGTGCTTCTGTATGCATATACCTATGTTTATGTCAGACCTCTGAATCTGATAAGGTATTCACACTAGTTCGGTGAAAATTGGGCAAGAAATTAAGGGAGAAATTGAGAAGAATTGTAGGGAGGAATAGAAGAACAGAGAATGAGAGGGAGAAAGATTGAGTAAGAGGGAGAGAGAAAGTGTTTGAGAAGGAATCTGGAATTTTTCTATTGATATTTGATGCTTGGATAAGGCTGAATCAGGCCTTATATACTAATTACAGCAGTATAACTAATTGATTCCTTTCGTACAATGGCCTCGCCATCTTCGAGAACAATTTTGTTATAACTACCAAGGTACAACCCCTCACAGCCCTAACAACCACGGTACAACCCTTGTTAGCCCAAGGCACATGACAGTTTATATTGCATATTTGTGCATACTCATGGCGTATGTCTAACCACTCTAGTAATAGCAGGAATACCAGTTTAAAAAAGCATCTTATAAATGGAAACAAGATGCTCATGATTCTAGATATGCATAGACATGGGAGGGAAGAAAATAGCAATTATTTTTTATTGATAGCATCAAATGTGTTTGGTCTTGGCTACATTCTGTCTGAGTTCATTTTGTTTTTCTTTTCTTTTCTTTACTTTGTTTGGAATGCTGTATATGATTTTTGGCTATTATTTCGTGTGTAAACTTGAAGGTTATACATCGAGATTTCAAATCTTCAAATGTGCTCTTGGATGAAAACTTCAAGCCAAAGCTTTCAGACTTTGGGGTTGCTAGGGAAGGTCCAACTGGTGACCGAACTCATGTATCCACAGCTGTAAGTAGATAGTGTATAAATATTAGCGTGAAAAAAGATGTAGATAGTTGTATAAAATAGGACCACATAATGGTTGGTTGTATGTGGCGTAAGTATATCCTGGCTACTTCCAACTTTTTTTCCCTAATCATTTTAACATTTTTTTTTTTGAGACAACCATTTGTTGACATTTGATAGGCTCATGAACTTCTTTTCATTTTTGTTTCCCGTGATTTTGTATTCTTCTTGAAGTTCCTGCTTGAGAAGCATAGGCTCTCTCGATCCAGTTTGGCTTACACTGATTATTATAGTTGTGCTGGTGAAAACATTGTTTGGATTTTGTTAGCTAATTTTTTGATGTCAGGTGGTTGGAACATTGGGATATTCTGCCCCGGAATATGTTCAGATTGGCCATCTTACCGTCAAGAGTGACGTATATAGTTTTGGTGTAGTGCTATATGAGGTGTTAACAGGCAGGCGGACTGTGGATAGAGACCGCCCCCCAATGGAGTATAGGCTTGTAGATTGGGTGCGGCAGTACCCAGCAGAGAGCAACAGGTTTAGCGGGATCATTGACCGACGACTTGGAAACCAATATTCTCTCCCCACGGCTCGGAAGATTGCCAAGTTGGCAGATAGATGCCTTAATGTGGACTCGAAATGCCGGCCTAAAATGACTGAAGTTGTGGAGAGCTTGAAAGAAGCAATACAAGATTCTGGAGGAGGAAGTTCTCCGGAGCATCCGCACCGAAGCTGGTCATTTTAACAAGCGCTCGCCCCAAATGGGAATCATGGAAACTGTTTTTCAGTTACCTCAACCAAGTGATACTTCAATGAGGGTTAGTAAAATAAGAATTTATGAACCCTAAAGAGGAGAAAGAACCATTGACTATTGTACTTTGCTGACATAATTTCTTCTGCTCTTGACAGATAGGTATAAATGGTTGGACCTCAAATGTGTAGCAGCAGGAATCGTTCACGAGTGGATTGTGGAAGAGAGCAGTGTGGAAGCAGGAATCGTGGCTAAGAGGTTTGAATCTCAAATTCATGCATTTTACACGTCTATTGTAATTGTTTTGGGGTCAAGTGATAAACGTTATTATTCATGAAACGATGATGATGTTCTTTTTGCTTTTCATTTTGTAAGAGGTTATTCATTGATTGTGGAAGAGGGCAGTGTGAAAGGCATTAGTGACCTTGGTAGCATGAGTGGATTTTTGTGTACATTTTGACCGTAAATCATTAGAGTTGGAACTTGAACAGCTTATTGCTCTCTCCACTTTTTGCTAATTTAGACATGTTTTACACCTTTTAAACCAGACCTATTAATCACGGCCTTCATTAAGCAAGCAATTAGTATTGTTCATTATAAGTGATACCCAACCATTAAAAATTATTTTTCCTCTTTTCTGGAAACAGTTCCTGGCAGAATAATTGATTGTGGTCATTTTTTATTATATTTTTTTGTCCCTTTATTTGAAATAGATTAAAAAGGAAAAATGGATAAAAGAAATATAGTGTTCATGCATCACATTAAATTCCAGCAGTGGCTGAAGGTGATTTACTAAAATATTGATTTGCATTTGCATCAACCGACTTTAATATAAGAGGGAAAGGGGAATTCGATAGAGCCTTCAATATGATAGAACCAATTAAATTGAATTTTGAAGCACATAAAATGGTGCCCTTTATTTCTCATTTTTGTACTTGTATTTTATTTTAAATGAGGATAATTGAGATTTATGGGGAATTCATCGACAGTCCTAGTCCTGAGGTATAGTCTAATAATATCAAGACTCTTTCGAGAGTATGAGTCTATATTGACCTTTAATTGATTAATGCCCTCACCACCATGACAATGCATAATAGTCGTTGCCAACCAGATGGGTCAGTCCACTCTGCCCTACCAACATGACAATTTTATTGAAAAAAATAGTGGCATTAGCATCACAGTTGGAATTAGGTATTAATTTAAGCTGTGCCTCTCTTTCTCAGCAATTAAAGATGACCAAAGTCACCCCTTTTTTTTTTTTCAAATAAGGGAATGACTTGTAATAAAGTTTTGGTGTGTCCTACAGCGGACAATATTATTGATTAATATTCAATAATTTTTAGTGCGTTATTACACGAGGACCACTGAGACTTATGGTACTCGAATCTCTTGATAATTTATTATTGGAAAATTGTTAAAAACTTTTCAAGATTTTTAGCTACGCACATGAATAACTCCCGAATCATTGTACAAGAAATAAAATAAAATAAAAATATTACACTAAGTTAAATGTACTTTTGATACCTAAACTTTATTGATTTCACAATATTTCTCATAAAAATAACTCAAAGAGGGATTGAATTAGATTTTTAAGTTTAGAAAATGAATTTTATGGAGTTATTAGTTTTTAAAATAAGTTTAGTATTTGATTTTATGATAAATAGATAGTTGTAATAATCTTAACAGCGTAATCAACACATAATATTTTTATAAAAGTTTGACTTTTTAAGCCTATGTCATCTCTTTTCAAGTTTAAAAAAAATTGAAGGTTTCACTAAAAATAAAAGAAATAATTTGTACAAAAAATATAATCACGATAAAAAATAACCTTGTTAACAAAATCACACTTGTAGGAATTTAAATACCTCAAAAAGTGGGATCACCTCACATGTAAGTGAGTGAGTAAAATACAAATAATGACTTGCAACCCTTTTAATCTTGAAACAAAGAAAAAAAACTTTGTTGCCACAAATCTTTTATACTTAAATACCTTCATCCTTAAATGCACAAAGAGCTCAATAAGTAAGTTCAAATGCTGATAGCTGAGCCGTTTTTAAAGTCTTTTCTTTGTGGTTCTATTTGTAGGAGAACATGGCATTTTGGTTTGAAATGGGAACATTTTCCTAAGTAGAAGACTTTTTCTTTTTTTTATTAAAAATATAATTAAAAAAGAATTGATTCTGTTATATTGCATGTGTCAAGCAACATAACATTTCTGTCCGTAAATTGAGAGAAAGAGAGGAGCCCATTGGGGGTGGGACCCACACACCCACCCCCGATGGCAACAAATCATTCTTGCAAAAAGGATTAGTCAAAAAAGGCAATCATGTTGTATTAAATAGACAATATTGATAAAGAAATTATAGATCTTTAAGAGAAAATATGTTCAAGAGATGAACATCATTATATAATAGCAAAATAGGCTATAAAAGAAACAATCATATTTGATAAAAGATGGCTGGCCACAGGAGATATAGTATTTAGGATCTCAAAGAAGCATTAGAAAGAAAAAAAGCAGCTCCGAAAATAAACAATATTTGAAACAAAGAGAGAAGGGCAAACTGTCTCATCATGTTTTAGTGAAAGACATTAATGATAAATGGGAAAATTAGTTTTTGTCTTGTGTTACAAAAGAGGAATTATGATTGATTTTAAAAAAAATCTGGTAGAATAGCCTTAGACAGGTTATTAAGATGATTTAGAACACTAATAAGTAAAGAAGAAAAATTAGCTAAAGTTTTTAGGAAAAGATAATTTAGATAGAAAGTACTTGGTCGGGCAAACCTCAAATTTGATTAACTAAACTCCTTTATGGGAGAAAATAAAAAATATTTTGTGATGATTTGATTTATTAGTTTGGCTTTGTTAAAGGGTCTTAAGGTACATTGGGTCATTTGGTCAACCATAACTTTCATTTGATAACCTATACTAAGTGTCTAAAAAGATGAGATATATTTTATCTCCTTTTAGTCAACTAACACCATTTATTTGGTCAATGTGATACATAGAGAAATAGAGAAAATTAGTGATTTTGATTCTAGAAATATTTGGTCAGCTGAGCCCATTGCTTTGGTTGACTAGATTGGTTCTTAAAGTGCTTAAAATCTTTTAAAGGAGTTTTGTCGACTAAACTTCAACTTTAGTCGATTAAACTTAAATAGTTTCTAAACAAAAATAACTTATTGCTTACCTGATGTACCCACCAGATGAGGAGAAAATAACTTTTATTATTGAAAAATGCATCCACTGTTACAAAGTTATGCCTTTCGAGATGACAAATGCAAGAGTTGTACATCAAAGAATGGTTAACAAGGTCTTTAAGGATTTGAGAAATATCATAGAGGTGTATGTTGATGATATGATCACTAGAAGTAAGAAAACTAAGTCACATGCGATGAAACTTGCCTAAGTATTCGAAGTGCTTAGAAAATGTAATATGAGATTTAACCCTAACAAGTGCTCATTCAAAGTATAATTAAATAAATTCCTAGGGTATATGATAATGAAAAAGGGAATCGAGACTAATATTGAGAAAATATAAATTGTCCTATATATGAAATCACCACTTTTGTTCAAGGAAGATTAGAGATTAAACAGGAGGATAGTTGTCATAAACAAATTTCTCTCAAAGTCAGCAAAAAATAGTCTTCCATTTTTCCAAATTCTAAGGGTTGGAATGTTAGTGATATGATCTAATGCTAGATTTAGAGGATATCTAAATGAGTATTTTGATGTGTTCTTGTGCATAATAAAATGGCAGTTTATTTTCATTCATGACTTCTAATTTTATATGAATAAGTCCCTAAATTTTTTGTTAAATATCTCATTTTTAAGTTATTAAAAATATAATAATGAGATTCTTTAGTACAAAAAATCTTAAATTGTTCATAATTCTTAGCTTCCTTAAATGGGGACTTTAAGCAAGTGGGTATGGATTAACATAAATGTTTACTACTTTGATTAGTATGAGGTATTAATGATAAAGGGTGGTGAGTCACATGTCACAAAACATGAGATGCTTGTAGTAAATGTGTGAATGATTGTTGGTTGAATAACATACCGAACATGACATTGATAACAAATTACATAGCTACAAGAATTAATAATTTGTTATTAGTTGCCATTGTTAACTGATCATTTGACTTGAAGCAACACGGTTGTCTTATGTATTGATATGTGAGATTTGTTGGTAATGTAGATTCATCCAATTGTAAGGTTGGAATGTTCACTGTATGGTCTCATTTGATTGATATGTAGAGACAGGAGTTTGTCAAATAATATCCATTATCTTCTTACATGAGGTAAACATCCTATGTAATCTTCTATTGGTATGTGGTAGAAGAAGACTTTGGCCAGGGTATGAATGATTGAAAAAGAGTTTTCAATGTGTCATCTCATCACTCTGGCTAAGATCTATCATATAAAATCAAGTTAGTAAATTTGATTAGTCCATGGCTCTCAATCAGTTGGGACATTAGTAAAGGAATGATTGAATTATATAGTAATTATCAACAAAATAGGTTTACTATGAATTGACTTCATTCTATTTATATTATCTTGATATGTTGCTAGACGCACTTAAGATTGTTAGAATATTTTGAGAAAATGAAAAGATTTTTATAATAGATTGAAGAGTTTAATTAACATAAAAGGAATTTGATATTTTTTTATTGCTATTTGGCGATGAACTTAGAAAGTCACATACCTAAAATCAAAACATCTCAAAATAAGAATTATGGGGCTCGTGTTATGTTCTTGATACTATTAAAAGTTAATGGAGGGTCTACTTGTCATTAAGAGTTAATGATAGATTTGTATGCAATTGAGTAAGGGCCTTATAGCAACAAAAATCAAATTGTCTGACTCTTTTTATGAACTTCCGACAGTTTTTCAGAAATTAGAAACTGTCAATTACTCGATGAATACTATCGACAGTTTATGTTTAATAGATTGTGTATGGAATGTAAACTTCAAGGAGTCAATGAAAAGTCCACTCACTCTCATGCTACATGGGTTTGAAGTGAATTAATCCAGAATCCACTAATTATCCTTCCACTAATGCATATAGATAGAGAGATTAAAGATAAAGAAGGTTTTGGTTCTAGCTAATTTTACATCTTGTTCTTCTCGGCATCTCCTTCGTGTTCATGTGAGTGCAATGTTATTAAGAAAAGATGACAAGATAGATTAACTTGTGTACTACATTAGTAAAGTACTTAAATACCCTTACACCAAAGGATTGCACTGTCATTAATCACGACTTCCAAAAAGTTAAAGACTATTTTCAAGCTCACTCCATTATAGTTCTAATCAATCATTCCAACAAATATTACAAAGGCTGAATGTTCAGGATGACTTACTAAATGTGCAATAGAGCTTGGTGTGTACAATATTCATTTCTAACAATGACAGACCATCAAAAGACAAGCTCTAGTACACTGTATCATAGAATGCACGCATGATGAGGAACCCTTAAAGATTGAAACATCAGAGTAGAGATTATTTTTAGATGGGGCCTCAAGTTCACAAAGGAGTGAAGTTGGAGTGGTTCTGATATCCCTCGAAAATGAAATCTTAGAATATTCATTACGTTCTGCCTTCCCTAACTCAAATAATATTGTAGAATATGAAGATTTAATTATAGGGATGAATTTAACAAGAAAATTTGAAGTAGAAAAATTAACAACACATAGCGACTCACTGCTAGTGGTCCAACAATTTCAAGGGTAATATAAAGCTAGAGAACCAATAATGGGCTCAATATTTAAAGAAGGTCTAGGCATTAACCCAACTTTTCAAGAACTTTAAGTTATTATAAATCAATAGATTGCTAAGTAGTCACACTAGAGCTCTATCTAAGTCAGCATCGGTAAAAGAAATAACTAGAAAAATGATGCATGTGGAGGTCCTTCAAAGACCTGACATTAAAGAAAATGAAATGCTCATTTTTTATATTGTTGATAATTGGAGAACCCTAATTCAAAATTTTCTAATAACTGGTGAACTCCCAACTAACCCAATAGTTACAAGACAAATGAAAGTCCTAGGAGCACAACTTCCTGTCATCAATGGGGAACCCAAAAGGATAAATATAGTTTAGTAGAAGTTCATAAACGAATTTGTGGGGAACAATTGAAATCATGAGCATTGATTGCTAAAATTCTCCGAGCAAGGTTTTTCTGGCCAACATTGCAAAATAATACCTAGGAAAAAGTTAAAAATGCAATAAATGCCAAAGACATGCTCTTATTCATTTTGCCCCTATATCTACAATTTAGAATACTTTTCAGCCAACCGTCTTTCCACAATGGGGTTGGATATTTTGGGTCCTTTTCCATGAGCAATAATCCAACTTTAGAGACAAAGGCCCTAGCTAGCATTACCAAGAAGAAAGTTGAATCAATGGTATGGAAAGATATTATATGGTGATTTGGTCTACCCATATTAATTTATTAACATAGATCACGACAAGCAACTCAATTGGGAAGCCGTCTCTATTGGTGAAACACCATATAACCTTGTTTATGGGACAAAAGCTCTCATTCATGTCGAGATTAGGGTTGGATCTCTCTAGTTGGGTGACTTTAGTGACAAAGCTAATTCAGAACCCCTAAAAGAAAACATGAACCTATTAGAAGAAAAATGAGATCAAACATGTATTAGAATAACCACATATCAATTGAGGGTGGCCAACTCTTATAGCTCAAGGGTAAAAACCCAACCTCTGGCAAATAGAGATCTCATTTTATGAAAGTTAGCTGTGACTAATGCCTTCCAAGAAGGAAAATTTTATGCTAATTGGGAAGACCCCTATAAAGTCCAGAAGATGATCGGGCCAAATACATGTATACTATAGACTTTATAGGAAAGTAAAATAGGCAAAACATGGAACATAAATCATTTAAAGTTATATTATCCTTCTAATGTATGATGCATTTTTTAAATTGACTAAATAAAAGCTTTCACCTTATTGTAATTTCTTTTTTGTGCAAGTTTTGTTTTCAGGACAATAGATGCATGAAAAGGGTAAAAAGGACGGATGGCTAAGAAAAACTAGAAATAGAAGCACAAAATGTGTAAAAATAATCTAGAATTAGAAACACCGAAAGCATAAAAAATTAAAGAACTGTTAAGACAAACAGTGAGCCCGTAACTCATCATGTGATGCGCATAATATAAGTACATTAAGAACTCTTAATACATGCTATGAGCCCATAGCTCATTATCATGCACGCAGTATAAAAACTAGAAAAATTATAAGACTTGGTGTGAGAAACTTCATATCTTGTGGTTAAACCCTAGCCTAGTTTAACCTAGCTCAAGATTGATTTAGTCTCCAATCCAAAGAGCCATTAAGACGTTCACAGGTTACTTCTATTGAAAGAACCAAGGACTTGTCTTAGACGCACGCAGATAAACATGTAGACATGTTAAGACATCTAAGGGTCACTTGTGTTAACCAAGAACTAACCTTGGATGCAGTTGGATGAACATGAAAACCTATTAAGACATTCATGGCTAACTTGTGTTAACGAACCAAGAATTCGTCTTAGACACACATAGGTGAACACGAAGACTCGTTAGAACATCCAAGGGTCACTTGCATTAGCGAACCAAGGACTCACCCTAGACACACGTGGATGAAGACAAAAACCCATTAAAATGTCTAGGGGTCACTTGGGTGGATGAACCAAGGACACACCCTAGATGCATGCAAATGAACACGAAGACTCGTTAAAACGTCTAGGGGTCATTTATGTTGACAAACTAATGACCCATCCTAAACGCACACAAATGAACACAAAGACCTATTAAGACGTCTAGGGGTCACTTGTGTTCATGAACCAGGAACTTGCCTTGGACACACTCAAATGAACACAAAGGCCTATTAGGATGTCTAGGCGTCACTTGTGTTGACAAATCAATGACTCACTCGAGATGCACGAGGATACCCAATAAATAGCAAACACGAAAATCTTTTAACATAACAAGTCATCTCAAAAGATTAGGGAGCAAACATTATTAAATAGCACGATAAGAAGTAATGAGATGAAAAAGGAAAGTCATTTAATTATATTCAAAGAAAGGAAATGTACATAGCAAAAGAAAGAAAAAAATACATCAAGAAAACAAAAATGACTACTCTTCAAAAGAAAAAAAAAAAATACATCAAGAAAACAAAAATGACTACTCTTCTAATTAAGCTGGAGCGAATCTCCACCTAAGGAGCAGAAGACAAAAAATGGACACTATAAGGAACTGGGGTCGAGGAAGGGTTAGCTATATCAACATTAGCTAGCACCTCAATAACATAAAGAGAGGACGGAGCTAGATTCTCAACAACTATTGTAAAGACCTCTACCTTTAAGAGATTCTCTAAATCGTCATCTAGGCAAGAATCTAGGTAAGCCTCCGAGCTCATGGGATTTAAATCGTAGCAGCGCCAATCTAGTGCTTTGAAGCCCGTAGCCTCCTAGGTGTAGACTAACTCATTAAATAACTGCTCAAGGCATTTCTACTCAAGAAAGGAATGAGCTAGGTGTAATGCCCCACTTTTCCAAATACATAACAACGTGAAATAGAAGCAGACATCACCTAGGGTGTTATGGAAACCCTTGCCAATAGAAGCGTTGCGAATCTGAAAGCTTAATCAAAGCTAAATAAAAGGGGGTTTCCACTATAGTTCCTTTACAAGTATGAGAAATGCTCACGACCTCCAATATGCCAAAAATAATACATCACTGAAGGTACAATTGCAGGACACCCCCACACACACTTCTTACAACCTTGAGTAATCATAGCTGCTATTCACAATGCATCATTGGAAAACTTCCAAAATTCAACAAACAACTCTTACCACGTTCAATATATAGTAACCCCGACTTACACCCTCAACAACATATAAGGTGAATCCAAGCCTTACATAACCCCTGTTTACACGAGTCTCAAATAAATTCAAAGATTACATAAGATCCATAGCACATGAATAATATGAAGTTAAACAAAACATCAGGCTCCTCGTAACCTTTTCTCTTGCTTGTCTCCAGGGTACTTGGCATGCTAATATACCTAGGACATTGAATGTCCCAGGGGTATGAAACACCCAAGTTAGATAATGACATCTAAGTGAGTGACTCAGAAAATAAGAGTACATGAGTGTAAATGCAATAATGCCATTATGAAATCCACCCCTGTGGTAGTAATGCCAAGGTGTTGCAATCACCCCTGCGGTCATCAGTCACCCCTGG
Source organism: Diospyros lotus (assembly GCF_014633365.1). Lineage (NCBI taxonomy): Eukaryota > Viridiplantae > Streptophyta > Magnoliopsida > Ericales > Ebenaceae > Diospyros > Diospyros lotus. Next base: position 9,905,719 of record NC_068349.1, on the reverse strand, counting down.
CTCACCGTAAGAGCACGAGTTCTTCCATGATGGCCCAACAACTAGCCATAGTCACCAACACAAACATGATATATGACAAAGCAGAAGAAATATGCATAGCGAAGGGAAAATATGACATGTAAGCCACGAAGGCATGATATGCAATCCATCATCCACACACAAGTGAAACAACAAATGCTCAAAGTGTCACACAACATGCAGGAATCACTCACCTTGATCGGTTACCTTAGGAAGCACGGTTTACAACGAGCGGAATGGGTTTTCTCACAGTTTTTCTTTCTGCTTGGCACGAACTTCAAGAAATACCCAAAAATTCTATCAAGGCTTATTCTCTCTCGACTTTTTCCCTTCTTTTCAACAGCATTTCCTCTCTCAAACTCCCTTCCTTCTCCTCCTTACTTGGTGCCCAAAATGAATAACTCCAAAGCCCTTATTTACAGGAAACTTCGACGAACCAAATCGCACCACGTGTCGCGTCATCATTTCATCCTTAAGCATCCAATTAAAATATGCCATGTGTCCCTAGGGATTTGTGCCTCCACATGTTTAATTAGATTTTCAAGATTCCCCATCATTACATCCCACATGGTAAATTACATTTTCTACATTTTCCATCATTACAACTACATCCCACACAGTTAATTGCATTTTTCACATTTCTCATCATTACACTTCAAATCCTATCTCCAAGTGGCCAATGAATGCTTGCCACATGTCTTTAGGGATAAGGTTTGGAGACTTTTGCAAACTTGGAAGCTAAGTAAACTTTTCTTTGGCCAATCACGCAATGCCACCTCAATGGGTCATTATGAGCCATCATGTGACCTTATCTTATCTTCTAAGTGGCCAATGGTTGATTGCTATGTGTCATTGAAGATAAGGGTTCATCATTTCTCCTATGTGCATCCAATCCAAATGCACCATTCGTCTCTTAATTGAATTTAATAGAGTTTGGAATCCAAAGCTCCATTTGATTTGAATTTGAAATCCATGATACCTTGAAAGGATATTTTTAAGGTTTCAAGAACTACACCTTGGCCCAAATTTTTCGAATAATTTGCACTTAGACCCTTGCAACTTGGTCATCGGGCCATTTTTAATTGCACTTTTTGGTTCATGAAAAATAGATAAAATTACACTTAGCACCCCAAGATTTTAGATAAATTACACTTTTACCCGAACTTCAGTATTTATGATTTTGCCACTAGTTCAGAAACTGAACCTTTGCCTCAAGGCTTCTATAATCCCTTAAAATGACCTATTTCCTCAAGTATTAGAACCTAATAACCTCAGGTATTACATCATATTTGAGTTTAAAAATTTAGAGTGTTACACTAGGTATAAACTATCTTGATAAAACTGCTTGCATGTCGCTCATTCCTGTCGTAGCAATCTTGGGACAATTAGTATTTGCAAATAATAGAATAAGACTGCCTAAGACCATCTCCAACGCAAAGCTCCCATCCTTGTCAAGTCAAAATTTAGAGAGCATCTCTCAATTTTTTTGCTCCAACGCTGTTTATCAAGTCACTCCTCAAATTTTTGTGGAGCTTGAAATGGCTCCCTACAGTTGAGGAGCCATATTTTGCTCCCTACATTTTTCCAACGGTTCTATTTGGAATATAGACCGTTGTTGAAATCTTTCAATAGAATATAACCATGTAGAATATGACCGTCATTGTAATATTCCATTGGAATATGACCGTTGTTGGAATTTTAATTTTAACATATTAAACTATTAATTTTTTAATTATAAAAAATATTTTAAATAATTTTTTTTTAAAAATATTAGTAAATTTATTTACAAATATATTAAATATTATAAAAATTTAATACCGTCATATTTATTATTAAATTATCAAATAACTAATAAATTTTATAATAATAAAAATTATAAGTGAGGTAAAATAAATAGAATTGAAATTTATTAATAAATAAATGAGATAGGGAGTATGGTTAGAGCACGCACAATTTTCTAGTCAAAATCAGAATAGGGAATGAATTATTTATAATATAATAGGGAGTGAAACAAGTAGTGCAGTCGGAGATGGCCTAACGTCCTTTATAGTTTTCTTTAGTTCTAGTTTTCTTCAGTTCCCTACTCGCCCTCTTCAGTTCCTAAACCTTATTCTACGAGGCATAATCAGTGCTGACATTTGCCTACTACTCGTGAAGAGCTTTATAGTCCCTTTCTAATAGTCCATTTCCTACCATTCTTTCTCTCATTTTTCCTTCTGGGCAGGCTAATAAAAAGCTCGACTTTATGCTTTCACCACTACCATCCTTTGCACACATTGAAAAAAATCTATAAAGCAAATATCAGAAAAAAGAAAACATCTGACAAAAATTTTGAAATCTTTACCCGAATGATCTCTTGCTCAAGCTCATCCAATACTCGGGGAAAGTTGCTGAAAATCCTATGCTCATCCCAAGAAAGAATGGTGGAATAGATTAGATGAGCGTAATCCTTGAATCTTCCACAAAATCAATATTAATCACCCCAGGGTAAATTTGTTAGTGAGCTCCTTACAGTTGTTGCCTATTAGGAAATTAGATTGAGCGGGAGCTTTGAGGGTTAACCTCAAGAAGGATAGGAACAGGCACATAGATGGCTCTCTTTCCCTAAAATCCTCTGATCCTTACAAAAAGAAGAATAGGGGTAATTGCACTTTGTTTGACTTGACGATGATGCTTACCTAGATCGAGGATAGAGGTGGCCTCCTAGCCCATAAGGTATGGAGAAAAAGGATCTTAACAAGAACTCATGGTAACTGCTCCTCGGGAAGAAGGAGAAAAAACAATTGGAGGCTAAGAAGAAAGAGAAGAAACTACAATTGCAGTATAAGAAGGAAAAGAAGAGGTCGTTGATGGTTGAGAAAGAAGATAAGGAAACCCATAGGCCATTTCAGCTTGGGTAGAATGACCTATTGCCTCTTGGAAAAGATAAGTTCGCTTACGCAATGCTCTCTCTTGGGATGCCATGCATATTCAGGCCCCGTTAGCCTCAATCCTCTGATGGCAGCATCCCCAAAATGACCTATTCTTGCAAAGTCAAAGAAAACAAATTTAAAGCATCAATAACTCAAATCATCACAAAAAACAAGGAAACACACACACACACACACACACACACAAAAAGGGAAAAAATACCCTCAAGAGATGGGTGCTCCTATGAGGATGTGGAGGTGTACAAGTAAACCTCATCTCTACTCATGCTCCTCATCTCCCTTCATTTGCCACCAGAAAAGGAGTCACTAGTAGGCGGAGAATTGGAGGAATTAGGAGCCCTGTCGAAGTCAAAGGGAGAGTTGCCTCCCTCGTTTGAAGAATAATCGGGGAGCCTTTCTCCATTACTAGAGGCACCGAAAGATCTACAAGAACTTGTGCATCTCTATGTTGGGCACCACTCCACACTAGTGGCATAGGATTAAGAAAGCCATTAGTTGGGCCCACTCGTTAAGGTGAAGTTGAGTTGAAATTAGATGACTATTACTCAAAAAGTTCATCCCCAAATTGGAAAGTAAGAATCAAAGACTGGCAGCCAAAGAGGCCTCGTGAACTTCTATATAGTCATCATCCACATAGGTAGTACAAGTGTTCCTATATCTAAGGAGTCTTATTTCATAATTCTCAAGGAAAGGATATAGAGAATGGGCTCTTGCAAGATCAATCTTTGAGAAATTAAATCAATTACCTAAGATCAGTCGCTTGTCTTGAGGAGTGACAAATATTCAAGTTTGTTTTACCCTCATCATAATAATAAGAGAACTCACCACAGGATTTATAAAAACTACAAAAATCTAAAAGAGTCAATGAGATAATCAACCAAAGTTCACAAAAGAGCTCAAGAGAGTCTTTTGAAAGACTTAAGTAAATTCATAGATCATTCTAGTAAAAAAGTAAAAAGAAAGAAAAAATAAAAATTGAGGTCCCCTTTTTATAGGGGACTTTGGAAGACAAAGCGATAGAATACACGATAATTCAAATCGACATGTGAAAAGTTTATAGAATACCTCAATCGTTGGATCAAAAGAATTAGAGATCTAGTAAGATAAAATCCATGGCAAAAGAAAAAGTCATCATCATAAAAAAAATAATACTCTTCTTTTTGGGAGACTCGAAGAAAAGAATGACAAGCCATTGATGTATATTTGGACCAAGGCCCATGAAACTCAAATTCCAAAGCTTAAAAGCATAAAAGCCATGGAAATGAAACTATGCCAAAAGGAGACCTGGGAGACCTTTTCAACTTAAAGGCCCCCCGAGAGACTCCCTCTTAAGCCTCTTGATAAAAATGACCAACAAGTCTTGGGAAAGTCCCCAGGTGGTCCCTCGTAGGGTATTTCCATGACAAACATGCAAACATTTATCTCTAAGATTTCTTCCAAAAAATCCTCAATAAGAATTATTTACAACAATTATAATCTTGATATATCAGGGATTATTATCACGTCCCAACAATTCCATTTATAAATACAAAGACCTCTAAAGTTTTTAACTAATTCAAGAGCTTTACACTCCTTATACAATCTCTAAAAATTTTACCTGAGCATTAGTGTTTGTTTGAAAATTGTCTTGTGCTTTCTAATAGTTGCATTTTTACACAATTCTCAAGATTCAAAAACGATTCTTTCTGATAAATAAATTTTATTATTATATTTGAGCGATGACAATATGACTTTTTCTTTTTAGATAAAATGCGTTAGAAATGATCTTAAAAATAGCTAATAGATTTATTCATATTAATAGGAATTAAAACGTATTCTGGAAGACATAAAAGCCCTTGTCAAGTACATAGGTCAATCCACTCCTCGCCCAAATAAAATAATTAATTCAATGGAAAAAATAGGTATCACCACGCATAAATTTTCTTTATAATAAAAGACAAAAACAAAGAGTAAAATAAATATTTCACTTGATGATTTCGGCCGACTCTTGTGTTTTTTCTAATTTTATTTATATATATTAGTCATATGACCCTTTGAAAGAGTAAGCAGTAGGGAGTGCGATTTTGTTCACCCCTTTTAATGGAGGTGAACATCACCCTCACAGCTTTTGTGAGGGTGAATAACAATGAAATAGCATGCCATCTAAAATAGAGTGCCGTTCCATTACTCTTCACCCTCACAAAAGCTGTGAGGGTGATGTTCACCCCTTTAACGCGAGGGGGTTCCATTGCTCTTCACCCTCACAAAAACTGTGAGGGTGATGGTTCACCCCTTTAACCCCCCGGGGGTGAACAAAATTGCACTAGGCAGAGGTCTTCACGTCACCCCCATCCCCGCCTCTCGGCCATCGCCAGGACCATAGGTTTTCAAATATTTTGTTTATTTTACCGTCTGTGGGCGGGTCAAATAATTTTTATTAATTAAGAAGAAGTGGGCGGTGAGGCGGGAGAAGGTGAGATTCATCGTTCATGGTTCACAAGTCAAATCTCTTATCTTATCTTCCTTAACAAATTTATCTGAGTCTCTATCTGACTTAACAAGTCAAATGTGGAACAAAATCTGTCAAAGGCCCAACTGTCCATTTTACCCTCATATTTTTACTTTGTCAGCTAACACAAGAGAAAATTTGGAATTTTAGTTTACACTGTTACCAGACTTTTTAACTAAGAGACATATTATTAAAATTATACAGATATATATATATAAATTATGGAATTCTATATAAAACAGCGTTAGACTTTGACCTTTATATATATATATCATAAACTACTTTAAAATAGGGTTAATTATTAAAAAAAAAAAACTAAGATTTACCTATTTTTTTAAGTAACCCTTTAAATTTAAACCTCCAACTCGGAGGGTCCCACGGGGGGCGCGGGCGGGGGGAGACCGTACGGCCGTTCTGGGTCCTCACAATTCTTAGTTGGTGAGATGTCCGCGTCGGAGCAGCAGTCTCGTAAGTGTCTTATTGCCAAACCAAAACCCACGCAAACAAACCACGTACGAATACAGAAAGAATACTCGATCAAATTCATAAATGAAAAATCGTGACAATGTGAACGCTGACACCTTTTTCTTTCCTCGGCCTTCCCCGGAAAATACCAGTCAGTTGCGTCATCGTTTTTGTTCACTTTTCCGTTTCATACACGACTCCGTGTCCCGTGTCCTTATCTCCAACCTTAGCTCATGCGACGTTGAATTTCTGAGTCCCATCGCTTTCACCACCTCTGTTAATATGTTATGGGGTGTTCTCGTCTTATCCCCTTGATTTGACAATTTTTTTCTGATTTACTTTGGATTTCCCTTCTGTACCGCTTATCCTTGCTTACTTTTCCACCTGGTCAATCTGTTTTCTTCATTTCCCATCGGGGTTTGCTCCCGTCTCTACTCTGTTTATTTGGGTTTGCCTTTTCCCTTCTGGCTTCCCATTTGGGTCTTTGCCCATTTTTTTGCCATTCACTGTTTTCTCGATTCCTCTTTTGAATCCGTCTTCCTTATGGTCAGTTCCTTTTCTTCATTTCTCATCTGGGTTTTTTTTTCCCCTGTATATTAAACCAAGTTTTTTCCCCCTGTTGTGTGTTTTTTGGCTTTTTGCCCTTTTGTGCTATTCATAGTTTTTCCAGTTCCTCTTTTCCATCTGGGTTTTCTTTTCCCTCTTTGGTCCGCCCCAGTTTTGTTCTTTCTTTATTTGTGAGTTGCAGACACCTTTGATTTGGTTTAGGCACCAATACCGTCAGTGAAAGAAGTTTTCTGAGTCTAGAAACAGCTAGAAGAATGAAGTGTTTCTTTCCCTTCAAGGATAAGTCCAAGTCCCGGGAAAGGAAATCGGCTCCTGAACTGAAAAACCATACTAGTACATCGGAAAATCCGGCACCAGATCGGAGCGCAAAATCATTAGGTTCAACGTCAACGCCACCACGGAGCATACCAGAACTGTACAGAGACAATCAGCAGAATTTGAGAGTCTTCTCCCTCACAGAGCTCAGAAATGCAACTAATGATTTCAACAAGTTGTTAAAGATTGGAGAAGGTGGCTTTGGGAGTGTATATAAGGGTACAATTAAGCCTTCCGATGGGCGTGGTGATCCCATTGTCGTTGCCATTAAAAAGCTTAACAAACACGGCTTGCAGGTATTTGCCTTTCTACCTATCTAGGTTCTTATGTTTATATCCTTCCTTTGATGTAAAATTCAATAAGCTCTTTAGTTGCTTGTCTGCGGCGGTTAAGTTTATTCTCCTATTATTAGGGTAATTGGCATGATAAGATCTTTTCTTGCTGTGTTGGGAAAAAAATGTGAACTCAAGAAACACGTTGAGGGTATAAACTGAAGTGATCCCTACAAATTTGGTTGTATTGTGCTATAAAAAGGTATATATGGTTTAGGGATATGAGTGGTGGATGATATATTTGAGCCCAACAATGTATTGATGTAAATCGTGATAGGTCACTGGGAATTTGGTTATTAGGAAAAGAATTTGATGACAAAATAGGAAACCACATTCAGTGTAAAGTAATGGCTACCTTCTCATTTGCTAATAGCTTGGAATGTATCAATAACTCCTAAAATAATGGTCATAAATTCACAGAGGTGTATACGCGCTATGGAATTACTCCTTTTCAGTAGTAACGATCAGAAATGCGGAATTTCTCTGAATTGCCTAAATAATGATAAAGACAAAATTTTTATGATACAGCATTTCTGCCTACATGCACTGGAGGGGACTCAACCTTTGGACTATTGGTATTGACGATCTCAAAAATAGGGTAAACTGGCCTTTTACCTAGCAATATGAGCTATCAACACTGCCTAATGGACTATTGCATTTGCATGGGGTGTTAGTGTCATTTGACGTATTTTCTTAAATAGTATGGCTTATTTTTCTTGCTTGGGTAAATTAAGGTTATCACTGATGCCATGAAGTATGTGCTTCATAGTTGTCAGATCTTATGCTTATTTAGTTGGGAGATTAATATTGTGTCCTAGAACTGATGATGGAATGTAGCTCCCAACTTCTTATGTCTTACCTTCACATCATTCATGGCCCCTATTTATTTCGAAGAAAAGGATAAACCATTTTCTCCAAAATATACTTAAACAAGTGTTAGTTCTTTCCAGAAACAGGATGAGCTTGCTTAGCATTTGATGGCTAGTTGGCTATTAAAATCAAATTGCAAGTCTATTCACATTTTTGGTTAACATTTAATGAAAAAAAAAAATTGTTGGCTTCCTATTTTACCTTGTACGACTTTGCTAACTTATGCTCTGTTTTAATTTTTGGTTCTTCCAACCCTTGGAAAGCTGGGATCCTCATGCACTAGGGGTGCCTTTTATCTTACACTTATGTTCGTTTCTCATGTAGGGTCATAAACAATGGCTTGCTGAAGTCCAATTTCTGAGTGTTGTCAATCACCCAAACCTTGTAAAACTTCTAGGATACTGCTCTAAAGATGGGGAAAGAGGGATTCAACGACTATTGGTGTATGAGTACATGCCCAATAAGAGCTTAGAAGAACATCTTTTCAGCCGCACAGCGGCACCTCTGCCTTGGAAAACAAGATTAGAAATTATCCTTGGCGCTGCTGAAGGATTGGCTTACCTGCATGAGGGATTGGAAGTCCAGGTATGGCTTATGTTAATTGCCACTGGTTTATCACACATTATTACTTCGGAGACTATAAATTAGTTTTCAGAAATCACAACAAATAACGCTGATTCATCATAAAAAATATGTTATTAACAAGTGAAAAGATATCATAATTTAATACATTGTTACAGTTTGAAAATTATAGAAGGCCCAAGGAAAAAAAAAAGTAAGCAAAGAACGAACTTGGAACTTTGCAATAAACCCAACCTTCACCAACTTACTATCATATTCTTTTGGATGTTCAGCAACTTATTGTCATTGGACTATATTGATGTGTTTGTAATGTACTTTCACGTGTCCTGTAAGTTATATCAATCCACATGGCATGCATGGAAGTATATTGATACATTTGACAGGGCTGTGTAATGCATATACGCTCAAATATGGATGAGTTCCCTGTTTTGGAGGGAGTATGTGCTTGCCAACCAATTTCTTAATAAGTACTAAGGTATAGCCAATGAGAAAAAATAGTGACTTAGCAACAAAAAGAAAAGAAAGAAAAAATAGTGAATTAATTGTTAGTAAAACTTGTTGGTACTTGTGCCAAGTTTTTCATGATGATGATTCCCTACTGTTTTCCAGGCCCGAAAATAGAGGATGTTATCTTGGCTGATTAAGAGGATGCAAATGATCAGCCTCATGTTTGCACCCTCAATAGCGGTCTACAGTGTATGTCCCTAGATGATAGTTGTATGCACGTGCCTCTGTCCATACTGTTCATTGGCTCACAAACTTAACAGTTAACCAGTCCACTAATAGCAAGATTACTAGTTTAAGAAGTTCCTTCTGAAGTGGATATGGGATGCTTGAGAAGGTGTATGGAATGTAGATAAACTGAAATAGGAAGATTAGCATTCACATGGGCAAGACAGAAATAGCAATTAATATTTATTGATATTACCAATTATGTGCATGCACCGGGTACATTCTTTCTGGCTTCATTTTTATTTTTCAAAATCACCTTGTCTTGAATGTTATATATGATGTGGGACTATTTTTTCCTGTTAAACTTAAAAAGGTGATCTATCGAGATTTCAAGTCGTCAAACGTGCTCTTGGATGAAAACTTTAAGCCAAAGCTTTCCGACTTTGGGCTTGCTAGGGAAGGCCCAGTTGGTGATCGGACTCATGTATCAACAGATGTAAGTACTAATGTATCAACAGATGTAAGTAGACAAGTATGTAACATAGGACCACGGAATGGCATTGTTTTATGCAGCATAACTGCTAGCTTCGGCTCCTTAAACAAATAATGTGAAACAACCAGTTGTTGACGATTGATATGCTCATGAACTGCATTTGGATTTTGTTGCCCATTTTTTTTTTTTTTCTTTTTATGTCAGGTGGTTGGAACATTGGGATATGCTGCTCCAGAATATGTTGACACTGGCCATCTTACGATCAAGAGTGATATATATAGTTTTGGCGTAGTGCTATATGAGGTCATAACTGGCAGGCGTACTTTGGAAAGAAACCGGCCACCCAAGGAGCAGAAGCTTCTAGAATTGGTGAAGCAGTACCCAGCTGACAGCAACAGGTTAAGCATGATCATTGATCCACGGCTCAGAAACCATTATTCTCTGGTCGCAGCTCAGAAGATCGCCAAGCTGGCAGATAGTTGCCTTAGAAAAAATGCAAATGATCGGCCTACAATGAGTCAAGTGGTACTGAGCTTGAAAGAAGCGACACAAGATTCAGAAGCAATTTCTTCGGAGAATAGGAGCGAGGGCACGTCTGCATCCAAGCCGGTTGCTTTAAACAAGCCCCCACGCCGCCAAACGGAAATTACAGAGACTGCAACCAGGCCAACTCAGTTACCTCAACCTAGACATACATCGATTAGGGTTGGTAGAAGTAGAAGAATTTTTATGACCTTAACATGTAAAGGATAACCGACTCTTATTGTGCATCTGACTTTTTGTCTACCTTGGGCCTTGGCAGGTATAAATGGCTGAGCATCAAATATGTAGCAGATGCAGGTCTCTTGCAGCTGCAGCTCTGGGCTAATGAGGTTTGGACCCCGGATCCATGCGTCTCAAAGGGAAGGGACTAGAGTCTTTCTTGGACCTAACATCACCCCGGATCCCGGATCATCGACTGGCCGGGCCTGGCCTGGCATATCCATCTATCTATCTATATATATCGAGTAGTGTTTTGGAATGAAAATATTTAATAACCAATTTTTTTATTCGACAATGTTCATCTTTTGGTTCCCCAGCCTTCTCTATTCAGAGGTTATTTGTTTATTTATTTATGGAATAGGGTGGCGGCGGTCTGAAAGGATGGCTGGAATTTCATGCAACTGAGTGAGGGAGGGGAGGGGAGTGGATTGTATGCGTCATCTTGACTCTAAATTACGGAGTTTTGAGCTTTGATATTTTCTGCGGCAAATTACTCTGCCCTTCTCTCTCTCTCTCTGTCTACCATTTGGAAAAGCGTGCTTGTCTTGACCCTAAGAGAAGAAAATATTCATTATGCAACCCCCCAAGCATGTGTCACGTAAATAATGTTACCAACTCTCTTCTCTTGTTGCAATACATCATATAATATTATTTATTTATTTGGGTATGATGTCATGTTAAGGCCTTCATTTGATGTCATCGTTACATTAAATGTATTTTTTAAAGAGAGTTTGATATGACGTTGGGAAACGCATTTTCTCGCATCAATGGTTCATTTATCCATGAAAGGTGCATTGATTAGTGAACCCATTATTACACCTAATGAAGTGGTCGCTACGTGTCAATTTTTTATTGATTTAATAAAATTTATTAAATCCTGCCACATTAACACTTTTAAGCAAACTGTCACAACCTTTGTTATAATTTGAGTTGTTTGTACAGATGACTTAAAAATGTTTTTAAGAATTTTTAACAATTAATCTTAATTAAATTATATTAAATTAATTATAATGAAAATATAACATGAAATTACAATTATTTAATTTATTTTTGAAAATTTTATTTTATTTAGGTTAAAATTTAATTTAAAATAATATAATTTGAGTTAATTAACAAAATTTAGGTTAATTAGTTTTGAATTAACGTAGTTAGTAATGGAGTGGTTATCCAAGTAAAAAAAAAAAAAGGTAAAGTAAAATATACTTAAATTTCTTGTGGTTTGGTGATTGAAGGAGATACTCTAGTGGCTTAGAAATATATTTCTACTAGTCTTTATATTTAGTTTTTTGGTGAAATACTCCCTCCATTACTAATTTTGTTATATTAGTTTAAAGTATTTTAATTAATGTTTAATTAAGTTAAAATAAATAATAATTAAAAATAAAAAGAAAGATTGTGGCATGACAACAATATAATTCAATAGGTATTAATTAATTAGTTTTATTATAATTCATATAGTTAATATTGAAAATAGGATTAGCTAAAATTATTTATATAAAAAAAGAAAATATCTGTTCCCTTTAAATTTGACTGGGTTTATATATATATATATATAGAGATGTGAAATGAATAAACTGGTCTACGTTAAATTTGGCATTTTCTTGTTTTGATAAATCAAATTTGTACCAAGTGACTTATATTAAAAAAATAAACATGACTAAACTCATCGACCTTTAATAAAAAGACCGGTCATGCCACCTATTGAGCCACCCTTAGTCTTAGAGGGCGGCTATGTTTAGGTTAGTCCATATAATTTTTTTAAAAATTTTATTTTTATAACAAATATTTACAGTTACTTTAAAATAAAAAAATATTTCAAACATTTTTGTATTTATTAACAAAACGTTAGATAAAGTCTCAACCATTTTGAAAGTAGATATTTTTCAAATTTGAAATTTAAATAATAAATTTTAGAATTATTTATATTTATTTTATTTATTTATAATAATTTTTCTCAATCAATCGTTAAATTTATCAATTTTACATAATCCAAAGCATCTTCTACGCTAAAACTGTGCAAAAAACTACGCTAGGGGTTGCGATATTATGATACTTAATTAGTGTAGTTTCATTAAAAATATATATAATATTTAAGTGTAAAGAAATAATAAGTTATTGAATCAAATAAAAGAAAAGCAAATTGATAGTGATACCTAACATGATGATATTAAGAGGGCATTTGGTATGGTAGAAATTTTAAGATTCTTAAGAATGTTAGATTGAGAATCTGTATTCTTATGTTTGGTATAACTTTTTATAAAAAGGATTCTGAGAAATATAATTCTTGGAATTGATTTTTAAGCAACTTTCTCACAAAAATATTTCTATTGGGGGTTGAGAATCCAAGTTTTCCATGGATTTGAAAATGTTTTTAACAAATAAAAAGACTAAAACATCACTTACCTTTTTATAACCCAATATAAGCATATTATATATTAAATATAAAAATATATATTATAATATATTTATTATAAAATATTATATATATATATATTAAAGTAGATATTCATACAAACATATATATTATATATATACACATGTATATATATAATGTGTAAAAAAATGACATTTTTTTGATTTCCTAAAATGTTGTGGGTCCCAATATTTTTTAAAGTAGAAGGAATTTATTATTTTTAAATAAAAAATTAAATAAGGGTAATTTTGAAAAAACAACATGAATTCTGAAGAATATTACATTTAAACCAAATATAGGAATATAACATTTTCAGAAAAGAATACTCAACATTCCTGATAATGTTTAAACCTAACCAAATATAGAATTGTATAAATTCTGAGAATCAAAAATTTTTAAGAATATTCTCAAGAATCATGAATCTCAAAAATTTAAAAGTTTCTCTCGTACCAAACGTACCCTAAAAGTATCTACAAATAACTACTTCTAATATTGCTCCTAAGGATACTCCAATACTTAAATTGAATGGTGTATTAAACTCGTAATTTTAAAAGTAAAACTTAAATTTATTATAATCAATTATAATACTACTAATTAGACTAATATGTAATATTTTAATGAATAATGATTAAATAAGTAAATACGAAATATAATATTAATTTCAAAAATTTTAATTTATTATAACAAATTAACTTATTAATTCCTGGGGATAACTGTTAATATTTGATTTTTTAAAATTTTGTTAACTTGTATAATTTTCAAAAAAATATATATAGTTTAAATGGGCCAAATGGATTTTGTCATGAGTAGATTAGGATGAGCCAAACCATAAGGTCAAAGCATGCAATGTCAAATTGATATGTCATATCTTGTTAAGTCATGGATCGGATATATCTAACTCGATATATTTTTATATTTTTCTGTGGGACTAACACAATTGTTTACTATAATAGATATAGTGATAACTTAGAATACAAGATTGAGGAGTCGATAATATCAACCAATTAAGCCCACATCCACGTGCCGATATTAAGTCCTCCATACAATTGTTATTTAATTTATACCTAATCTATTATTATTTTTAAGTTTTCCTTAAGGTTATGAGTACTGATTAACTTGTCATTTGTTTTCTTTTATATTTAAATATATTTTGGTACAGTTTTAGAGACCGTATTCTTAGAGAAACTTTTATCAAAGTTTAGAATTATTATTAGTCAAAGGAAGTTAATTTTTGTTTTCTTTAAGTTTCAAAAACACCTTATTGGTTCAATTTGTTATTTTATTAGGATTATTGGTGTAAGACGGTATTTGTAAATCTTCAAATTAGAAGAAAGACTTATAATTATACAAAACTTTAAGGGTGATTAATTTAATTATCCCTCGCTTTAGTGGACGTTTAGTTGATTTAGTAGATTTTAAGAGAAATCAATGATAAGTTAAAGGTTTTGGCTAATAAATTAAGGTATTCCATTTCTAATCGATAAACTAAAGAGTGTAGTATAGTCATTATTCAAAGTTAATTGCAATAAGATACGGATATTTTTGTAAAGAGTTATGCTAATATTATCTTTACGAAAATGATTAAGTTCTAGTAATTGTATCTTATTTTATAAATGATGTAATAGATAAGTATTTTTTAATTTTAATAAAAATTTATAAATTAATTATATCATACTTTAAAATATATTAAATATTAAAAATAAAATTATTCATGAATAAAATATATTTATTATAATTTAAAAATAGTTAAGGGTGTACAAATGATCGGTTCAGTTACTGAAATGACTGAAATTTAATAATAAAAAATAACTAATATGGGATAAAAAAACCAAATAAAAAAATTGAACAAACTAAAAACTAAGGTAACTGGAAAAAAATAAAAAAAATTGAACTAACTGAAATAATAAAAAAAACATAAAAAATAGAACAAATCGATAAATGAAAAATCTAAGAAAAAAAAAACCAAAAAAATCAAAGGCCAAAGAGTCAAAAGATAAAGACAAACTAATGATACCTAAATTAGAATCACTATCTCCATTGATAGTGGTTAATCAATTGGAATCGAAAGGCAGAAGGCCAAAGAGTTAAAGACAGAGGTGAAGGCAAAAGGCGATAGGTCAGAATTGTGAGTTGATAGTCCAAGAAAAAGAAGGGTTCAAGGGTAGGTAAGTTTAGTCGTTTGTGATTCGCCAAAGGTGAAGGCAGAAAGAAAGGCCAAAGATGAAGGGAAAGGCAATGATGATGATGGTTGATAAGAGCAAAGAAAATGTGTGGATCTTCGTTCGAGACGACAATGATTGACAAAGGTAGTATAAGTAAAGGAATGGATGAAGGCAATATTAGATATGAGTCGTAAAGACCAATTTTAGTGACATAAATGGACTCGATCTTATAATTTTTTAAATATTATTTAAATAGTAAATTTATGTTTTATTTAAATTACAATATGGTTTAAATTATAAAATATACATTCATTAGTATAATAAGGAGTGGATACCATTCTTAAGCGTTAAGAATACGAGTTACGAATAATCTACAGTTCGTTATACTATAAACATGTTCTTGATCGTAGAATTTCTAATTTGGATAATAGCAACTCGTAAAAACCAGCACATTGTCTTCTTCCTTATTCAGTATGAGATACTGAAAGATAATGTTGGTGAATCTCGTGCCATTATGTATGAGATATAGAATAAAAATGAGTGGGTGCTCGTTGCAAGAACGAGTTCACTGAACGTGACTGTTAACATTAAATCACATGAGTTACTTCTCATGGGTCCATGATTTAATGTTACTTGCGATTTTGCAATTAGTTCTTCGACCTGAAATGATATGAATATCTGTGTATTGGTGGATTAGGATATCAGAGATATTATGTGGTTGTTCTAATCAAGGATAATCATACGTATATATGTGTCTGATTCAGTAATACATGAGGTATGTGTGCATTAGACATGCAATCTATCACCTCAAGATTTATGAGGAAGATATCCTATGCAATCCAGTAATCACTTGACGATATATCATTGGCCGAGGTAATATGACGATGGAATTTGTTTCATATGGGTTGTGTCATAATTAGTCAAGATTGATTTTAGATTTGGTCATATGACGAGATTAAGAGATTCGACCTACTGATTATGATCTCATATCTTGTCGGGATATAAGATGATAGAAGGACCATATTACATGGTAACGTAGTAAAAGGTTCACAATGCTCGCTTCACAATAAATTGGGTAATCATGACATATTGTTATATTTAACTCGTGATTTACGAGAATTAATTGTTGATTATTCTTGTTGCCAATTTATTTGTGAACCCAGAAAGTCCCACCCAAAAGAAATCACTTTCAAAGAGAAAATAGATAAATTAGTAATTTTATAATTACTAATAATAGTACATTATTTATTGAATAAATAAGAATAATTAAATAATTATATTATGAATATAATTATTTTATCATTAATTGGGTTGAGCCTTTTGCTAGCACATTAGGCTTGGTCCAATGACACTATTGGATTTAATTTAACACTATTGGATTGGGGTTGACCCAATTACGTTAAATGGAATGGGCTTAAGAAGCCCAACCCATTTAATGTATATATAAAAGCTCTCAATCTCTTTATTCACTACACTTGAGTCTTCTTGATTCACTTGAATGTTGAGAGAGTTTTTGGAGAAGTGTTATTGAATCCAAAAGGTAAGTTAAAAATTTGTGTGAAAAATTTCTTTTACTTATCTCTCTCTTTAATATTCTTGGACATAAGTGATTTCGGGTGGACCGACTCGGCATCCTACACTTGGAGGATTAAAGGGTGAGAAATCTAACGGTGAAATCGAATTTCATCAAAGAGGTAATCTTTCGTTTTTGTTTCCAACTTGTTAAATCATAATTTCTGAAAAACAAGATACCTGTAAATTAAATTTTAATTTTGCTACGTATATGATAAGATTTATGTAATCCAAATAGGCGAAAGAGGAAGGTGATGATGACAACAACCAATGAGAGCAAAGAGGATGTGTCAAAGGAGGCCAAGACGGTAATAATTGATGAGAGCAATCTAAGTTAAAGGAGAAAAAAAAGGTCAAATGTGAAGGTACTAGGGAGCACCCCAATTCTACATCTTTCGTTATGTTTTAGTGTTCATCACTTATTCTTTTCTTCTTCAGTTTGGTAAAAAATGACGTATTTTGTTTAATTTAATTATTTTAGTTTTTTCAATACAAAAACCCGAATCAAAATAATCGAGATTTTCAAAATTTATAACCGAACTAAACTGACCTTTAATAAAAACTGAACCAAATCAATAATTTTGGTTAACTCAATTCAATTTTTTTTGATTAAACCAAAATTTTAGACACCTAACATAACCCTTTTGTTAAAAAGCCATATGAATTTGGCCCAAATAATCGGAATTTGTGGGTAAAGAAATTGGGTTTTGACCGAGATGAACCCTCGCGAGGCCCCCTGCATCCAACTGGAGAGCTGTAGCAACGGAGAAACGTTCCACTCTTATCCAAACAATCGCCGCCGCCGGCGTCTTTTCCACCGTTTCTTCCTGGTTATCTTCCTCTCTCTTATTTGAATCTCGTTCGCCCTTTCTAAAGGTACGGCTTTATATCAAGGAGCTCGGCGACTTGATTGGAAATCTCCGTTGCGTCAATTTCGATACTGGCTCTTCACCGCATTCATAGAAATTGCAATTTGCCAGCCTCCCTCCCGCTCTTTCTGGCATATATTTTTCTTTGCTTGGCTTGGGTAGTAAAATATGCTTTATACATGTCATAGCAGTAGCATTATTGAAATCAACCTGTTTTTTCAAGCTGCAAGTCTTCACGCTTAAAATTACCTTTACGTATTCGTTACTGATGTCTTCACGGCTCATTTCAAAGCAGAGGGTTGCTTGTATGAGAGCCAAAATGGGAGAGAGTAGGTAGAAATTTGTGAGATTGATCGATAAAGGTAGGTTTGCTAGAAAGGCTATTCGCCGTGATATGTACGCAAAAGATGATTATTTCTATGGACAAATTTTGGGATGATTCATCATAGTTTTTAAGTCTCTCTGGCTACATGCACTCCATGCTAGGGATGCTGCTAATTGAATTTGAATATGGTGTTTGACCTTATAGAAAGACTTAAATTGAGCACATGATATCGCTGTTAAATATCAATTGTTACCTCAGCTAGGTAGTAGCTGAAACTCGTTAAACAGATTAATTCAGTAAGTGAGGGGGCTTTGCTGGTGCAAGTCTTTGTATTTGGTTTAATATCTTAATCCATAATTTCTGATCGAACATGTGGTGGTGGTGTGTTTCAGGTAAATTTGGACTTGCAAATAGGTAATTTGTACGGAGAACTTAAAAGGGAACTTGAAATTTGAGAAAACAAATTTATAATGTAAGGAAAAAAATTGTATTAGGACCCTAGTCCTAACTGATGTTTCTTTAGAAGATAGAACTGGAGAACTAGCAAGAATTGAGGGGGAAACAGACAAAATATTAGGCAAAACAAATTGAAATTAGGGAGAACTGACAGAAATGAGGGGGAAATCAAAAAATAATAATAAGGGGAAAATAGACAGAATTGAGGGAGAATAGAGAGAGTTCAATAAATTCTTGATAACTCACAACATCATCTGCATTGTGGGGTTACAGGTTTATATAGAAAGCTAACCAACAATTATTTGTAATAGTTACAATATCCTCCACTGCCAATAACTACTCCTAAACCACTCCACTATCTCCTTACTTTCCATAATTGAAAATTAATTGTAAATAATACCCAATTACTCCTAGAACATAACTGTAAAATTACTGCAACTGAATAAAAATATTACAACTGCCCCTAATTAACTAGCAGGTTGTGACATTCCCTCTCCATTAAAAGATTTATTGTCCCAAAGAAATCTTAGCTTCTGGCCTCACTTCTTCATCCAATCCTTGCTTTTACCATCTGATTCATCCTTCTTAGATTGTAAGGTGTAGGATCCTTCATGGTGCCCAAACGATTAGCCAAGTCTGATACCAGTCGAGGATGAATGCTAACTTATTTTTCCTCCACCTTGCTGGCTCTATCCAGTAAATCCTCCATTACTATCTTTGCATTGACCTCAGGTAATGGAGGGGTACCCATTTTGTCAAGAATAAGAGGCTTGAAATCTTCAAGATTCGGAGTTGATGTAATCATAACCTTCTTCAACAGCACAACATCTTTTGTTGCCTGCTTGCTGGTGTACCCCAAGGGTCCATCTTCAACCGATATCTCTTCCAATGGTGTTGCAATGATTTTTCCCACAACTGTCATTCCTTTCTTGCCATCCAATTCAATATGTTTCTTTGCTTCTTGTAAATCAGAAATCTGAGGAAGGACCCCAGTGCTTGCTTGAATCGATTCTATAGTAGAACTTGAAAGAAATTATACTGATAGACTGATCTAAAACCTCTTTGAAATCATAATCATTAAGCTGTTCAACTTTTTATTTAACTCTTCTTTGAATACTATCACGTTCGTCCCTTAATAGCAAGAATTTTAATTTCTTTTGCATTGTAATTTTCTGATTTGCTTCACTGCTTTCATTTTCTGGTTATTATTATAATTCCTAGAATCAGTTTGTTAGCTAAGATTCCCCATGTGGAGAGGGGGGGGGGGGGGGGGGGGTAGAATAGGACAAAACTTTTGGTTACAACCGTTTGGGGGGTGAGGATCGCCTGTGGTCGCGGCCACCCAGCTATATCAGCCCCCAAGACTCTCTTGGAGAGGCATCGAATATGAATTCTAAATTCTGATTTCTATCTATCTTCTCTCCTCCTTGCTCTTCCTTCTTTTCTTTCTAACTCTCTCAATCTCTCTCATTTCTCTGTTTACGCCGATTACATCTCTTCAATTCCATCTGGATTGTGAGTGTAATCCTATTGTCACCCACAACTGTGACAAATACTTTCTCGAGCAATTGAATTCTCTCAAGAATTCCTTCAGCCATCTGCATAGTCCAAATTCTTCAAAATCTACTGCATATCATTACTGCAATAACTACCTTGTTTTGATCGAAAATCAACTGGTAGGAACCCTAAATTACAGTCGAGAAACCGCTGCTCTGATATCAAATGTCAGGACCCTAGTCCTAACTGATGCTTCCTTGGAAGATATAACTAGAAATTGAGGGAGAAATAGCAAGAATTGAGGGGGAAATAGATAGAATATTAGGGAGAACAGACTGAAATTAGGGAGAACTGACAGAAATAAGGGAAAAATCAGAGAATAATAATAGGGGAAAAATAGACATAATTGAGGGAGAATAGAGAGATTTCAATAAATTCTTGATAACTCATAACATGATCTGCATTGTGGGGTTACAGGTTTATATAAAAAGCTAACCAACAGTTATTTGTGGTAGTTATAATATCCTTCACTATCAATAACTGCTCCTAAATCACTCTACTACCTCCTCATTTTCCATAACTGTAAATTAATTGTAAATAATGCCCAATTACTCCTAGAATATAACTGTAAAAATACTGCAATTGAATGAAAATACTACAACTGTCCCTAATTAACTAGCAGGTCGTGACAAACTGCTAAAATAGGAACAACATGCTTGCATTGATCTTACGTAAAGATCAATTATTAGTAATTTCCATGCTTGTATAACATTTAGGTTTTCTCCTTTCAAAATCAGGAGATAGAAATACAATTTTGTCTTGTCATCAAATACCTTCAAAAGCTTAGCAAATTATGCTGAATTTATAACTGTTTGGGTCCTTTTTAATTTTGTTTTTTCACTAGTCTATATACTGGACTTTTTACCATTATACATGAACATGAGCGGATGCTGCTATATGTCTTTACACAAGAGCGGCCTCCTTTGTCTTCAAATTATTATCTTTTATGAATCCAATGTAGAGGTTTGTTCTGCCCGTGTCACTTTCTGGAAGTCTTCTGCTCCGACCTCCTTCTGACATGTTCTTCACAAAATCCACCATTTGCCTCCAGTTATCTGCTTCAAATAATTTCTTGTTCATCCTTAAATATGTGAATGCACTCAATCCATTTCCAGTATCTGATCTGCTTGTTGCTAAAACTTGTGCATATGCACCAGTATCATACCTCTCCAATGCATTCTCTCCAGCAAGTTCCGTTCCTGCAGTTTTAGTTGCCTTCTTTACTTGTCGAACTAACCCCTCTGGTGAGCAGTTTGCATTCTGTGGCTGTTCTGCATCTCTCATTTCCATGCATGTGAAGTTCAGAATGACTCCGTGTTTGCCCATCATCCTTGCTATTGGTAGGTAGCCATCTCGATGCCTATTATTGTAGTATCCAGCAGTTTGTTCAGCTGCATGGGATCTAGTTTTATAGTGCCAATGAATCCCTGCTACTTTTCCAGATAGTTGAGCTCCAGTTCCTTGAAAGATTCTTTTCGCGGCTGCTAGGATTCTGTCTCCATGCTCTAGTAGCATCCTGGAGTACCATTCCAGGAAGAACTGTCCATACTCACTGTTCCAAGTTCCATCCCCTCGGAAGAATCCAGTATCTTCAGGAAATTGGTTGTACTGGCCAGAATCATGAGGACCACTTCTTCCCCAATCTTTCTTACCAATTGCCTCTGCAGATGCTTGCAATGAAGCCTTCACGTACTGTTTTAACAGTAGCTTGTTAGGGAAAACTGTTTACAATAAGTCTTAATTGTGTTGATGATATGTTCACAGACTTTATATTATGTTGCCTTGGCTTGTCCTTTCACCAACATTTTTCATGTTATGGGCCATTAGTTGAAATGCCTTAATTTCAGGTGCCATCATATATGAAAAAGTTCGGTTATACAAAGGAGTTACCTTGTCATAGCATTGAAATTCTCCAATTCCTGGAAACCTCCATGTTCCATTGCTTTCCGGGTAGGATGGATATCTGAGCTCTCCACAAGGGCCCATCCCCACTTGAATTTCCTGCATTAGAAGAGCGGAGCTTGAGAGATAAATCTATAAGATATGCCTCCCTATCTTTGGAAAGAAAATTTGAAGAAGAATATGGGTGGGTCCTCAAACGTGGTATTTTAAGCATGGCTTGAATATTGTTGATTGGGGGCAAATGCCCTTCATTGCCTCTTTTGGCTCCATCTTTCATCTTATCAGTACTACCTTTTCTCTCTCCCACTCTGTCTGTAGAAATGAGAGATGATTGTCACTCCCCTTTGCATGCCCATTTTCATGGGTCTCCTTATCTTTCAATTTTTTTGCCCTTTCTCAAAATATGATATGTGACCTTTACTGTCTTCTCATGTTGCCATACATATGTGAAGGTTAGATCTTCAAAAACACTGGTATAGTTACATAGGGCTGTCTACAGGTGATTCTATTTAATTGTGAATCCTGTTGGTTTTATTTTCATAGAGGTCAAGTTTCTTTCTTCATTTTCTTCCTTCTCTCCTGTTTGCTTTGCATCAAAAACTTGTGTATCCTTATAGAAACATTAAACAATAACCTTTGGTCCTTTGCCAGGATGTTGACCTAAAAAACTTGGGTTGATAAGAATCATCATAAGACAAAGGATTCAGAAAATGGTTCCAGGAGTTTTGCAATTGTTTTTCTACTTAAGAAATGGGAAGTAAAAGAACAGAAAATCTATCACTTGATAAAAAATAGGATAATGAATGCAAACGTTCAAATGAATAAGTAAACAATAACATCAGAAAGAAAAATAAATTGCAGAAATCCATTTCTTTTTCTCCTAAGACCTTTTGAGGAGATTTGGAATTTCAAAATTTATTATTTGTTGACGTCTAGCAAAACAATCTAGTTGCAGTCTGAACATCTTTATTTTTAATTTCACTTGTTATATTTGGTCTTGTCCCTAAAATTATTGTCAAGCATGTGATATGAAAGTTAATCCTTACCACAATAACTTCCCCTAGGTAATCCCTGAATCTGTCACGGAAGTTGCTCATGTAATCTGAGTAGACCTGAATTGGTGTTCTTCCTCTAAGCACCGGTAATGTATCACAACCCAAGGAGATATATTCAGGATTTCTCCGGCCAGATCTGTCTGTGTAGACAAGGTCAGGATTCCTACTGATTTCTTCAAGTACCCATGGTGGTAGAGGAATGCTGAAAATCAGAGAGAAAAAATGTTTATCACTGGGTACATCTGGTTTACTCTCTCATTAGGTTTAAAAGTAAAAGATTTTAATTTATAAGCTGATATGTGTAATCATAATGGTTCTGAACTAGGCTATCACTGAAGGAGGGGGACAGCTGGTGATTAGAAACAGTTTCTGTTTGTACAATCTGAACAGGCTATCTCCTTGGAGGAGGGATGCTTGATGGAGAAGATGGAAGTGAAATTCAAATGACTGGGTTCAAAATAAAAATATGTCAGCTGGCTGCTTTAATTCAAAAAGAGTGGAATGTTAAGACATTCAGTTAATGGTCTTGATTAATCCATATGCTAAAAAAGAAGAAGAAGAAGACGAAGAAAAGAAAAGAAAAAAAGAAAAGAAGGAACAATTACAGGAAAATGTTTTCATACCTGCAAGAGTCTCCGACATTTCCCCCACATTGATGAAATGACATAACAACTTGGAGCTTCAATCCATGCTTTTGCACCATATTCACAAGCTCTGCATACCCCTCCCAGTTATACTTCAAAGGTCCCTCTTTTTCTACCAGTCCCCACCAAGCATCAACCATTACTCCTTCAACTCCTGCACTTTTCAAGGCCATCAAGCTGGCATTCATTGCTCGTGGCTTGTTTAAGTTTCCTCCAAATGACATGGTGTCGAGTGGTAGCATAACAAACACAGGCACCTTGGAATCATTTTTCCCGTAAGTTTCTGGTAGCCTGTGAAGCCTTTCCCATTTCTCATTTCTCTCTTCCAAACTAGGGTTTCTCTCATGTGCGAGTTGAGCTTCTTGCATCAAACTTTTTGCCTGGAGACTGCGAGATGACCTGATTTTTGCAAAACAGACCTTGCTCGAGAAGTTATCAAGAATTTTGAAACTTCTGGTGTCTTTTAAATTGCTAAAAGAAGTTGAAGAACGTAGTGTCAAAGCCATTTTCTATTCTTCTTGGTTTCCTGAAGGGTAGAGAGATGTGGGAATTGATGAAGAGAAGTTCATGCCACTATATATAAAAAGAGAAACTTGTTTGAAGGAGACATTGGTGGGCTCTTGTTCAAAAGGCAAAAGTGCAAAAAATCAAGACTATTCAGCGCCGCCCCCCCCCAAAGTTGTTTTCCTTTCACATGTTTACACCTGTTTGCATTCTAGTCAAATTCAGGGATTGGACAAGGAAAAACAAAAGAAAAATAGATGTTAGGAAATTTGAAAATTCATGGATAATTTGGGAATTCGGTTATCTGCCATTGACCTGTATCGTTAAAGATTGTTTTGAATCATAAGATTGTTAATTAGTATGACAGATTTGAATAAGAGAATTGGTAATACTAATTTGGTATTATCTGTGAAAATTGTAGATATTCTTGGAACTCAGGGAGCTTGCCCTATTTGCCCCCTCCTGCACCTGCCAACCTTTTAGATGTCTTTATTCACATATAAGTTGCTAATTATTTGGTATAACTTGATTGTAATATCCCTAATAAACTTTGCAACTTAGGTGTAGCACATACATTTGATTCCCACATACTAGTTGTTTATTATATCAATTGCTCTCTTCAGATTCGCATAGTGCCTCCTCTTCATATTGATTTGTCTCTTCTAATGCTGAATTTCACCGCAAGCTTCACTTGGTCTTAATCGTTCAGATATTGAGTGAAAAAATGGGAAAGAAAGAGTGAACTCTATTCGCTAGTCTCTGGAAATATAACTGTTAGTGCCTTCGTTTCCATAAAATTCTTATCCATATATATTGGTGTGATAACTAATGGGTGGCTTTGTTTTGGCTCAATCCACCAAATCCCACAAACTCAGCCCTACTCCTCGTTATGTGTTTTGCTGCACACGGCAATCTATGTGGATGGCAAAAATCCCTTGATTTTGAACATACTTTGGTTTTAATTGGTTTAGGATAAGAAATTGGAGTACAAAAATGTAGGATGTGGTTGTAAAAATGTAGGAAGTATGTGGCTTTTATTTTTATTTTTTGGGATTTTATTGTGTTTTCTACGAATTGTGAACTCAACTTACTTACCTCCCGGGTTTATGCATTTCCTATTCAGACCAGTGTCTTGAAAGGCATGCAAATGGATGCTTTGATGCTAGATGTAATCCATATGAAGCTCCTAGTACCATGACTATTCTTCACCTTTTTTGATTCTTCTCCAATTTACTGGCTAAATTTATTGCGTCAGTTGTAGTTGAATTACATCTTGTGTTATGAAGTTGAAGAATACTAGTCAATTACTAATCATTTATAGGGGAAGTTTCATTAGACAGCATTATATGTGGTCTAGTCCATTTGCTGAAAAGATAACACCGAATCCCTTGCCGCTCAAAATTGACAGTTTGGTCTTTGTTCAAAGTGCAGCTTACTCAGGGTAGCTGCTGGCCATCTAGTTTTCGTGTCCCTATCACGGCATCTTTTGTGGTGGCAGTTGAACCTTATCCTCTATTGCTAGATGTAGAGCATACTCGGTGGGTCTGGGAGGTGACTAAACATAAAACTTTAAAGATCAATTATGATGCCGTAATGTATTTGCCAATCCAGGGATGAGAAGAATTCATTTTCATTACCACCAGTATGAGAAGGGCCCCAAGTGGTCCACCATCAGGAAACCATACAGAGATACATTATTATCTTCATTGGCAACTTTGCAACCGTAAAGCATGCCTCATGTATAGGCCCCATTTTTTGTTGTTCCTCTTTGGTGGCTAAACTTCAATTCGTCTGGAGCAGAGGTGGCATCAACTTGTAGTGGTAGGCACCTCTCCCAGCTCCACCTCTCTCTCTGACCCCCTCCACGTAGATGATATATTCACACATTTATCACCAATATATGACAAAAGTGGAAGATTTTGGTTGCATTGGTGTCATGGCCGAGATTTTGAAGGCCCTAAACTTACAATTTTATTAGAGCCTTAAACTTTTAAGATTTTAAATCGAATATAATATTAACGATTCATAGGATTGACTTTCAAATTTAAAAAATTTAACTAAAAAATTTTAAAGATCCAATGATTAAAGTATTAATTTTTCTTATAAAATTTTGATACATGGATGATATTTATTGTTTAAAAAATATTAAAATAAAAAAAAATATTAAGGTATTAATTATTTTTATAAAATTTGTAGGATTAGTATTTATTATTTAAAAAATATTAAAATATAAAAAATTCAAATGTGCCGGTGGAGTGACTTGACCTAATGACTTAATAAACTTTTGATTTGTAATCCTTTACTCTACTAAGCTCAAATAAAATTTGTATAAATTATATATTTTAATATGTATTTATTATATATTTAAAATATATATTCAAAATTTGAACTTAATTTTTAAGAGTCCTTGTATGGTTGGGGCCTACCTCAGGGCTGAGCTGGTGTGCAAGTCGCTCGGCATCAAGTTGTGCTTTTTTGATTGAATTACGTCAAAGATGTTATCTTTTAGCGGTACTATCTCTTCTTGCACACAAATACACACCCGGAGAGTATGGTTTCACTGTCATCATCAGTACAATTACATGATCTATCCATCTTCCAAAGGAGGAATTAGGACAAACAATCGACAAAGATCTCTACTTTTGCCTACCGGTTTCACACCTGCAAATTACACTTTTTTGCAATCTGTCTGTTTGTCTTGACCCATGCAATGGTCCCCAGTATGCTTCCATTTTCAGGTGATCCCCACTTTTCTCTCTTCAACTAGTGGTTGTTCTTACACCATTTGAGAAGCTCGTGGTTGTTCTTACACCATGTTAAACGCCGGTACGATATTCCCCACATAATTGGCGGTAGTGTCACCGCCATTCCTCCGCCACCGTTGTCTCTCCTTGTCATGTCCCGGACAAAACTTCAATGGAATCTTTTTCTTTTCTTTTTTTTCCCCTTTTAATGTCCGTTGTTTTGTCGGAAAACTATTTAGAAATAATTTTTAATTTTGTATAAAAATTACTTGTAGAAATATCAACTTCCTTTTGAGCGACGTCTTAATGATATTTTCTTTGCACCCAATAATTAAGGACCAAGAAGTGAGTTATCGATAAGGGAGCATAGTTTTCCATTTTCAAGAAGTGAATTATTGATAATCTGGCACTTCTCCAACGCTCGTGCTTGATATGCTGCTCTCGGTTGCTTGCGGGTGCTGCTTCATTGCTTTTCCATTTTCTCATGGATGCTTCTTGGAGTTGGAGCAACGATATTTTGGTTAAAATATAATAAAAGAGGGCCATACATACAGGAAGGAAGGATCTTTTTCTATCATTTTCACGTCTACTTCCTACTTCTTGTAGTTTCCTTCAAGCCAGTTGGCCAACTCAAAGATGGAAATTTGCCAACGCGGAATGATGTGTAATCGAAGAAAAATTTTGTTTTTAATATTTTATTGATAACCTTTTATAACATCAAAAGTGAGTTTGAGTGTTTATATAATAGTTTGTTAAGGCACTTTGAATGTGTCGTGTCTCAAATTGTCATCTAAGCTCTAATCGTTTTAAAATGAAGACAAACTAGGCGAATTATAAGTACGAAAATAACATGTACCTACCCCGTGTATTGAGTTGCTTTACAAGCTACATACAAGTTGCTTGCAAGCAGAGCGAGTAGAAAACATACAGCATACAGCAACACTTATTGCTGTTTGATTATACTTTTGTACAAGTAATGTCTTATCAAAGCGCTAATGCCCCAACAATTTTTCATGTGTTTAGAATTTGTTTATTTAATAAAGAATCCATTTTTATTGATTTCTTTCCCTTGCAACCCTCTTAATAATGGAAGTAAATTAATATTTTGTTCGAGAGTTTTCATGAACAGAGAGAGAGAGAGAGAGACAGATAGATAAAAAATGTTTCATCGATCTCAATTTATGATCCCAGCCCTTATATAATAAACCATAGTTTCAGTAATTATAGAAATGCCATTGTACAACTAATACAACAACTCGAATGTATCACCCCCTTTGTAGCAAAATAATCCTGAAATTTGAGTTCGGAGCATTATTTGACCTAAATTTTTTCACTTTTGTGTTAAATTATGTTTTCACCATGGAGAAAAATTTAGGAACAACCCTAGCATCAAATTTTTGCCGCATCAAGAAAATTCAAGTGAATTGTGTGTAATCATCAGCTATGGTGAGAAAGTATATATAACTAGCATATGTTGGAACATAATATGGTCCTCAAGTGTCACAATGAACTAAGTCAAAGGCATGTGAAGATAGATAGTTATTATAAACAAAAGATAACCCTTATCTATTTGGCTAATGGACATATGGAACAAGAAACATTCTCAGTGTTTTTATAGTTTAGCAAATCTTTCAAATTCTCCATCTTATAAAATGAAATATGTCCGAGCCTATTATGCCAAATATGTTTGCTTACAACATGGGACGTATGAGTAGAAGAAATACATATTCTATCTACTGGTTGACATTTAGAATCAATAGAATCAACATCAATGACATATAAATCTCTGTGAAGATTATCCCCGCCAATTATCTTCGAATATTTGACATCCTAGAGAATACACGTGCGAGAGAAGAAATTAAGACTCATACAATTTTCCTCTGTAAGTTCACAAACAGAAATCAAATTAAACTTGAACTGAGGCACAAACAAGACATTCTTAAGCACTAAACAGTGACTAAGCAATACAGTCCTAGCATATAATACAGAAATCCGAGAGTGGTCTAGCAGAGTAATATATGTGTTCTGAATTGGTCTTAAATGAGCAAATGAAGACTGATTGAGGCATATATGACTAGTGGCCCCATAATCCACTATCCAATACCTAGGATTATTTAGAACTGAACTATCAAAATAAAAGAAAGGTATCTGATGCTTGGTCTTGGGAAGCATCAGGTTTTGCCCGTGTCTTAGCCACGTTTAGATGAGTGTTTAGCATGCTCAACAAATGTTGATATTGTGTAGGACTCAATGTCTGCATAAAATCTCTCATAAACCTGATTACTGCTAGACAAATTGTGATGAGTCTCACAAACTTGATTAATAATAGTATTCACTTGATTAGGATGCATTTGGCTAGGGTTTCTCTGCTTGAACTTATATCTAGGAGGATACCCGTGCAACTTATAGCACTTGTCAATGGTGTGACCATGAAACCCACAATGTGTGCACAATGATCTTTCTTTCTTTGTAGACCGACCATGACCAGTTTTATGCACATCATGTTTAACATTGAATAGAATAGAATCATTTCCAATAGTCTGATTAACTACATTCCTTTGATTTTTTTCTTGAGAAATTAGAGCAAAAATTTTATTAATCAGGGGAATAGGATCCATTAATAATAATTGACCCTTGACTTAAGTGAAAGAATCATGCAACCCATTAAAAATGACATCACATACTCCATGTGATATGCTTTACTAACGCCCTAGTTCCTTCACATGAACAATTTCCACATGTACAAACATGCCTAAAATTACCAAGTTCATCCCAAATAGTTTTCAATTTGGTAAAGCAAGCACTTAACTCTGAGTTAGGTTCATTAATTCTTGCATCAGTTGAAAAATTTGAGGACCATTACTCTACTGGTCTTTTAAGGCTCTGTCTAGATATCTTGCGCTGACTCAAAGTATATGATGCTTGCAAAAATTTCGTTAGATACAGAGTTAAGTATCCAAGATATGACTATATTATGGTTCCTTATCCAAGCATTAAGTAAAGATTCATCACTTGTAGGTTTTGATATTGAGCCATTCATGAACCCTAGCTTGTTCTTCACCAACAAAGCGATCACCATCACACGGCTCTAGGAGGCGTAGTTATCTCCTGTTAATGGCTGAGACACCAAGTGTTACGCCCCACTTTTTTGAGTGTTAAATAACTTAGGAATTTCGGGAATATTTTTTTTTTCAATATAGATAATTTCCTGACAATCCTGTTCCACCTTCTCGGCATATTAAACAAGAATTAATAAGCTAAGACAAGTAATTATCATAAATGCGGAAGCTTAAAATTGAAACCCGATATGGTACATATTTGAATTCACTTAATCACATCATAAGAATCTGTACCATCATATCATTAAATACTTAAATACATGGAGACTTATCTGTACAATTTGACGATTCCTGAGAAATACATAACAATTATACATGATCATCAATATAGTATAATCTTTTAAGAACATGTCCTGAATCCTCAAGAATGAGCATATACCCGAGCAACTCACCGAAACCATTGGCCACGTCATCAATCATTCCTTTGCCACAGCTGCAAATCTTAACTGGAACGTTTGAATGTTCCAGGGGCATAACCCATTAGAAGATGAAACTTCTAGTGAGGGTTCAAAAACATATATATATATATATACATGATACAATAACGTGAACAAACATTTTCCCTAGTGTAACTTCCCTAGCTTACAAGCCCGGCACAGAATCCTAAACAGAATCTTGGCACCTCTGGTAAGATAATTCTAACGTTATCCCATCAATTGCTCTTGAAGAATTATGGCTATACTCTTAGGGTGACATCTCATTTCAATGCACAAATATCAATATGATAATAATATTGTGCCATGCAAATATCACGACTTTTCATGCAATATGACAAAATGAATCATATCTTTCATAAATATCATGCATATATTAGCAATCATATCATATAGGATAGGATAACTCACCTTTAGAGATAAATTTGAATAAACTCAAATTTCTCGAAAAACATGCATTGCCTCGACATGCGTGCCCAACCTTGATTTCTGTGCCAACTTGCACCAATCACTTTTCCTTGAGCACATAAATCATAAAAAACATATTTAATCACTAAATATCTCAATATTCCAATTTCTTTCATTTTTCCTTCATTTTCTTCCATTTTGCTTTCTAAAAATCCCAATAAATACCCTCGAGATTATTTTCTCGAATTTCTTTCTACAACAATTCATAATATCCAATGAACTTCAAAGGAAAATTACTGAATTTACTTGGATATTGCGTTTTCATGCAAAACGAGGCTGTTTGGTGTGAAAACCGAGACATCGGGAAGCCCAACTTCAAAACTTTTTGCACAAACCCTCATAAATTATTTTTCTCGATTTTTGGGACATTTTTTCAATATTTTCCAAGCACCCACACGCCCTCATGCGCTGGCGCGTGGTTTGTGCGTATGACCAACGTGTGCAGGTCAAGCGTTGGTTATCTTCCCCAACCACGACACACCAGAGATTGGAGATTCCGATGCCATTTTGTAGCCCTCTTTGAGTCGATCTAGATGGCCAAGTTTTAGCTCGAAAGGAGCACTAGAGAGCCTCTGACCAGCTGCTTGAAGTTTAGACCTAAGCGGACCGCCTTCTTCTTCGGCGAAGCTTGAAACCCTACCAAACCTCAACCAAAATGGCTCAAATTCTCCAGGATGAATCTACTCCTCATGGGCAACAAAAGCCCTTTAATTTGGTCTCCCAATTCATTCGAAAAAGCCCTCGATTTGAAGGTTTAAACTTCTAAACTTTCGGCCACTTCGTGCACTATTTATAAACGAAATCAAAGCTTGAAATGGCCTTGCTCGACCAACCCAAGGCCCTTAGAGCATCTACCTATCTTGGATCGACCTTGAATCACCCTCACCTAACCGCAAAAGCAAGTTGCAGGTGTGCGATAAACTGACCAACTTTCTGGTTTGTTTTTCTTCAACTTTTGGCCATCGCCGTGGCCTCTGTCGGTCCAGCCTTTACACAAAGGCTTCCTCGACAAGTCCTCGTGCTATCCTTGTGCTCCAGATGGCCAGTCGGCGACTGCCAGATG
Organism: Diospyros lotus; assembly: GCF_014633365.1. NCBI lineage: Eukaryota > Viridiplantae > Streptophyta > Magnoliopsida > Ericales > Ebenaceae > Diospyros > Diospyros lotus. Next base: position 9,873,938 of record NC_068349.1, on the reverse strand, counting down.
GGTTGATCGAATCCTATGGCCAAACTTTGCTAATTTTGCACTTTGACCCTTCTAAGTTTGGGTTTCTAGCTTTGACCCATTTTCACAGTCTCTGAACTTTTCATAATTGCTTTCAAGACCCTCAAGTCCTAAAACATCCATTTGACCCTCAAAAATTCTGAAAAAACCCTTTCTCCGGTAATTTTAAAAAACTGCACTTAGGACCGAATCTTCGTTTTGGTCCTAAACCCTTTCATTTCTTCCTGAAACCGCTGAATGATTGTTACTTATGAAAAACCAAAGCCCTCTCAAGTTTCTGTTGACTTCTCGAAAATCGCCTCTAAAGATTCAATTTTGCAGCCTAATTGACAGTTGCATTTTAACTGTACCGAAAATCGTTCCCGATCCGATTTCTTTCGATACAATAAATCCTATCTCAGAACGCTCGTTAATGCCACATCGTTTTTCTTTGGCATCTTGGCTCCAAGGCACTCCCTTCAGTTGATTCGATCATTCATACGATAATAAATTACCTTTATACTCTCAATTTATCTAAAATTTCACTTTTACTCCTAGATAATTTATTCTTGAGCCCTTTTAAAATTCTCGAGTATTACACCAAGACTAGGCTAGAGTTGTCAGAATGATATAAGAAGAAAGGACTCATTCCGTCGCCATGGATAAAAAATGGAAGAACAATTTTGCATATAAAAAATAAATGCAAGATTAACGATTTCCAGAAGAGATCGTCGATAACAATCGTTGACAACAGATCTTCAAGCAAGGAAGAAATGTTTCAGATCTAAGAAAAAAAAAAAAATCAAATCTCTCAATTTCTAAACAAAAGAGAATCAAAGAGAATACGAAAAATCAAAAAGAGAATCCGAACAAAGGAGATATTCACAACTCACGGAATCGTCGATTACAAATCTTCGTATCACAGATCTTCGATCAAAGAAGAAGCGAAGCATGCGATGGAAGATAACCTAAGACTCGACAGAAAGGAGCCCTAAGGTTCCAGAATCGCTTTGATACCATTTCGTGAACAGAGAGAGAGAGAGAGAGGGGGAGAGAGAGAGAGAATGCTTCATTGATCTCAATTTATGATCTCAGCCCTTATATAATAAACCATAGTTTCAGTAATTACAGAAATGCCATTGTACAACTAATACAGCAACTCAGCAACTAAAGCAGCAGCTAATACAACAACAAAGTATAAGTAATACACTAAAGCAACTAATACAAGTAATACAACAACTAATATTCTGTTAAGAGTAAAAAACGATTCTCCTCGTACCCCTGAAGAGACTTGTTTAACTCAAAATGAGCAAATTTACAAAATGCAGAACACCTTGCGCAACCAAAAGTCTTAGATTTACAGAGACCACATTTGACCATTCAACAACCATTTTAACGTGAGCATTACAACTTCTTCCGGCTCAAAACTAAATAAGAAAAGGAAATTTATTTAACCACCACCACCGAAAGAATTGTTACAGCTGAAATCACACAACAGCACAACAATTAACAAACCCAAACTCTTGCTGCTGCTTAGTTTTTTCTAAACAAGAAGTCTTCCCCCTTTACTGTACTGAAAACGGAACTCTTTACTCTTACAACAGCGAGACTAACCCGAGTCGGTCCCAATGAAAACAAAAAGCAATTTCCAAATATGCCGACAATAACAGAGTTGAAGGCAGCATTCTGCAATCTCGTTAAATCTTCAACGAAATTAAGAGCTCCCACATGACGACTACGGAGCCTCTGATGGTAGCAGTACTGGCCGAGCATCGTCAAGAACCCTCATTGGTTTCCAATCAGATTCTTCTCTAGGCTGTCTTAAGGCAACAAAATGAAGAGCGTCACTTTTCACCTGATAAACGTGACATGCCCAGGGATATGAATCGGGCGCTGACCAAATCTTTTGTTGTTCAAATACGGTCTCCTCGGCAAGTGATACTGCCATGCAGTACACGCAATCCAGTTCTGGCTCTGTAAAACTGGATACAGCAACACATCCAGGAGAAACAAAACCCTCTGGGGCGCGTGGGTGCCACATTGATACTGGAGTTACGTAGTCATCTGGGCAATTCCTCCAAACCTGTACACATTTCCAACGTAAGAATGCAAGTTAAAAAGAAAACTTCGAAAAGTAAACCGCAGAAAGGACAGAAAAGAAATAAACATGATAAAGATCAAGAATTTTAATTATTGTAAACCTTATAATTCTAGTTTTATAATGATTTATTTAGGATTTTCCTACTTTAGTAAGGATTTGTGAGCATATAAATAACCCAGCATTGAGGAATCATTTAAATTTGGATTTTGATGGTTTCCAAAGTGTCCAGAGTGTGGCTCCAACAACCTTATGCGGTACCCTGTTTTTACAACTTTCGCACTTCCCCCCAGGCTGGATAGTGTGTGTGTATCATATAATCTCATCCAACGAAGAGTTCCTAAGACAATTACAACTTAATGACTTGGTAAAAATATCTTCCAGTAGATCTTCTGATTTTATACCCAGCAGCCATGTCCACTCAATAGCTTGTTTAGCATGTCTATTTTACTTCTGCTCTAGATCTTGCTACCATGAACTGTTCCTCTTTCATGCAACTAGACTACCCCCCACCAAAAAAAAAAAAAATATTACAAGTGCATTTTCTATCCAAAGGACATAGTGCCAATCAACACCTGTAGAGCTCAGTTAAGCTACGGAATAATAATAGCATTCCAGTAAAGTTCCAAGGAGCTTCAATAAGTTCACCCACCAAACAAGAAGTGGCCGATCTGATAACATACGTTACTGTCCTTTGGCAACTACAAGTCAATCCACCGTATCAGTTTCCCTAACTAATAAAATATATACATCCTCTTGACATCTTTGATCTTGCAACTTGAATCATTATCAACAGCACCTATCCTAATCAAGTTATGATATGTAGCATGGCATTCATAATGTTTCATGACTTATAAAAGTCACATTGATAATACAATACATGCAAAAGAACAATGTGCAAAACTTTTCGTTGCATGTCCTTCCTGCTGCAACCCTTAACAAATAAATGATAAAATAAAGTTTCAACACTATCTTTATATGAAAAAGTTTCATGTCATGAGGTTGTCTTTTATAAGTGCTCTATCACGTAGTTAATATTGTAAAACCAAAATGTACATCATGAAAAAATGACTAGATCTTGGAACTTAAATACCAAGAAAAAATTGAAGTTTTCCTAAATCCTTAATACAAAGTCTTTGTTACTAAAATCTCATTGTCAGTGATCAGAATAAAGTGGTGTCTAAGAAAAGAATACAGTGCTGCTCCATAGTCCCACAAACTTACAACGTCAACAAAGTGCTAAATAATATATCCTATGAAATCTCTTTTTGCATGTAAGTTGGAGAAAGATGAATCAAACTGTAGCGCACCAATGCACATAAATAAGATTGCATACTAATCATGAACACTGGGAACAAATAGTTTATGTTTTCAGTTTTTGTACTCAGTTTTCGTTCTTATTTGATAATTTTGATCTCTTTTCGGAATTTCTTTATTTTATTTTATTTTTTGTATTTTTTTTCTTCTCCCTAGTCCTCCCAGCAATAAAGAACTTGCTGGAGGGGTCCCTAAGAGTTTGGCGTTGGCTGCTGTTTACAGGGAGGGGGAAGGAAATGAAACAGAAAAAAAAAAAAAAAAAAGTTAAAACATCTTTTTCTTATCTTTTTTTTTTTTTTGTTTTCATGTCATTAGAAACATTTGAAAATTTTTTGAGGAAAAAATGCAATCAAAAACCTTTTCTATTTTCATTTTCAAAAATAAGACTCCTTCAAGGAGTTGAAGACACGAATGAAAAATAGTCCACAAACCGTGGCTTTGATACCATGAACAAATACCGTAGGAGAACTCAACTTTTCTCCCTTAATCTTCCATTAGCTAGTGTTAAACTTATATACAGAAAATTCCTACAAAATTTCCTATAAAATCTCCTAGATATTCTCCTAATTTACAGCAGTGATAGTCTTTATCTAATGTACAATACAAACTTAAATTAAATAAGAATATTATCTTAAATAAAATCTGCATTATCTTGGGTCTTCTCCTTCTTGAACAAGGAGTCTTTTCCAACAGTATTGTTTATTTACTTTATTTCCTATTTTAGTTTGTTTCCTAATTTTCTGTTGACTTCTTTTAATATATTTTTGTTTCCTTTAAGAGATTTTTGTCTATTAGTTGTTTATAAATAGTCTTTTAGATTGTAATTGAAGGAAGCTTTTGATTATTGACATTGATAAATGTATTGATCTGAGTAATCTTACTCTCATGTTTTGGTTTTGTGTTCTGCATCGCTTGGATTTCACAACCAGTCTCATTTGGGAGATTAAACATAAAGAACGACTAACAGGAACAAATTCAAGTTTTTGCACTTCCAGTTGTCTATCATTTCTAACAATGATGATTTTAGATAAACTTCTGTTCAGAAATCTTCCTGTGTGGTCCATTCCCAAGTGAAATAATCTAAATTGAATTTAAAATATTTGAAAAAGATGCTAGTACAGTAGTACCATTAACATAGTCTTCTGAATTGAAACGTACCAGGTCATAACCCACTGGAAGTGCAAATAGTTTGTCACTGTTACGATACACAGAAGCAACATTTGGAGGATGGCTTCCAATATGAGCTATATCTCCAACTGAGACATACCTGAAAAATGAAATCCCCAGTTCAAGTTTCATTGATGATGCATTAAAATTGCCAGCATGTGGCTGTACAAAAGGCAAATTCTTTGAAGTTCCAAAAGTAAGACTTCACATTATGTGGAGCAAATTTCATGTCTGACCAAGAAAATATGAGAACTTCCATCACCTCGAGTATACAAATATGAGAACTTTCACAATTTTTATTGAAACAGGAAGATAATCTTCTGGGGCATCTACATTAAACTGGAAACCTATTATAAGTGTGTAAGTATATAGTAAGGTTATTTTTGTAATTAAAGTACTTAGTATACTCTTGAATATATACCTTGTCTATACATTTTAAAGAAATATAAAGATTATTTTATTCCTCTACATGGTATTAGAGCCAAAACTTAACCCTAACTCCCAGTGCTTCACGCCTGCTTTGCCGCTGTTGACTTCATTGGCGTTGCTCACCGGCTGCCATCGTCTTCACTCTTCACTGGGCTGCTCTCCTCACCACAACTCCCAGTGCTTCGTGCCTGGAGATCTGCTTTCCTCACCGACACCATTGACTTCACTGGTGCTGCTTGCCGTGCCTTCCAGTGCTCCCTGCATGCTTTTAGTGGTCTTCAGATCTGGTTGAAATTTTGCAACCCCTTGATTGACTTTGACTCGATTTCTGGTTCTCTCTTGCTGATTATCAGATTAGGGTTTGAAATCATCATCATGTCTTCATCAACTCCATAGTCTTCACCCACAACTATCTCATCAACATCAAATGTTACCATTCCCAGTTCTTGGGCACATCAGTTATTACCACAAAAAAGTTTAATGGGAACAATTATTCTGCATGGTCTACAACATCTGAAATCTGGTTTCTTGAATTCCGGTTTCTTGGGCATGGACTCCAAGATCATTTTAACACATACCATCTCCAACATTCCTGTGAACAATATCAATCTCTTTGGCAAAAGGTAGACGTGCAGTTACTTAGTCTGATATGGAAGACTGCTGAGCCCACTTTGATACCTACTTTTTGACCTCTTCCCGAGTGTAGTGCCCTATGGATTCATGCCTATGAGCTGTACATGAGTGACATGACTCGTATATATGATGTGATTGGTACTCTGTTTCGTCTTCAACATGATTTAGACATGACCACCTATCTTGGTAAGCCTTGGGCTTCCAATACTGATTTTTTATAAAATAATGCGGTTTGATGCCAATGTGAAAAAGCAACAAGAGCAACGTGATAAGATGTTTATTGTTCTTTGTCTCCATGGGGTTCAACTAGAACTTGAGCCAGTTAAAACGCAAATTCTAGGTAGTGCCTCTCTTCCACCTTTGACAGAGGTATTTGCTTGGTTATTATGAGCCTCTCCTCTCTACCTAGAGACCACTTTGCTCTTGCCACTGCCTAGACAAGTTCCCCCTCCTAGTTGGGAGGGGGGGGGGGGGGGGGGGGTGTAACTTATGTCTTGGTGGTGGTGGTCGTGGCGGACTTACTTAGCTCTAGTGTTCCTTTTGCAATCATATTGGTCATCTTTGGGAGACTTGCTATAGCGTACATGGTTGCCCATCTCAAATAGCTAACACTACCCACATTGCTATTGGTACTTACTTCAAAGGGTTAGGAGGCTATAACCCCTAGTGCTTCTTCACCAATGACTATCTCTGAGCGAGAGTCTACTTAGTTTCTTTAATTTCATGTAGCACAATAGGCCATTCCACTTGTTGCATCCCTTACTCGCAGTGGTAATCCTACTGCTTTCTTTACAAAGTCCTCATATTCTCTTGGTTCACTCTCCTCACATCTCAACACCTTGGGGTTTGTACTTATTGTTACCTTGGTTGATGTTTCTCTACCCCTTCCTAATTTACTACGGTCATTTGTTACATTTCCCACGAGGTCTTTTTTTTTTTTTTTTTTTTATGACCCAGGTGTCCGGGCTTAGCCCGAATAATCCTGGGGAGAGTGGCCTTCCCCATTGGTTCGCACTTCGAGTAAATCCAGATGTGGTCACAGCCTATACACACTCGGAGTGAACTTTCGAGAAACGACTACCCTCCTCGTGGACCCCACCTTTACGTCGTGCGGACGTGACCCCCGGAGGGGCGACAGGGTGCACCATGACCCTGCCTCCATGTGGACGACTTGCCTTCCATCCTTATTGCTGCCTTCCAACTAATGCTACCTTCTAGCAATAATTTTGCCTTCCAAGACGTCACAAGCATTCAAACCTCCGATGCTCCTGTTATCCTCATTGTGCTTTACCGCTGCGCCATGCTTGTGGGGGCTACCATGCCGTCTTTTTAATTTGCTTTTTGTTAGTCGACTAACTCATAATCGAAATTGTTCCATCACCTTTTTGTCTAATTCTATTTTTGTTCAAGATCAGAGGATCGAGCAGATGATTAGGACGTGGTATGATTCTCACGGGCTCTATTATCTGTCTTGATCTACTTCACTAGTGGCCTGCACGACTACAACTTCACTATTGCATATCCATTGTCGACTAGGGCACCCATCTCTATTTCGTCTCAAGAAGATGGTTCCCAGTTTGTTTAGTCTTCCTATTTTAGAGTGTGAGTTTTGGTGGTATATGTTGATGATATAGTTCTAATAAGTGTTGAATTATTATATTAACCACCATTTGATCTAAAAACTTAAGTTTAAACTATTAGATAGAAGGTTAACTTTATCTTTTATACTATTATTTTACTCTCAACAATAGGGAATGATGATGTTGGTATCACTAAGTTGAAAGCTCACATTCAATGACGGTTTCAAACCAAGGATTTGGGTCCCCTACAATATTTTCTTGATATTAAGGTGGCTTGAACAAAGCAGAAATTTATATTTCTCAAAAGAAGTGCACCTTGGATATGCTTGAGGAGACATACATCCTTGGATGCAAGCTTATAGAGACTCCTGGACCCAAATATCAAGTTGCTTACAGGGTAGGGGGAGCTTATTTTTGACCCTAAGCACTATCATTGATTTTTTGGCAAGATTAATTACCTCACAATCACTCATCCTGATATTTTATTTTTGTGTGGTAAGTTAGTTTCTAGGTAAAAATTCACCTTGTGATAGCCAATGGGATGATGTGATTCATATTCTTTGATATATTAAAGGTGGCCCTAATTGTGGTGTGATGCATCTAGATCATGGACACAACTAAATTATGGGATATACATAGGGTTGGATCTCCTGCAGATAGACAATCCACATTTGGATATTGTTGTATTTGTTGGTGGCAATTTAGTCTCTTGTAAGAGTACGAAACAAAGTGTTGTTGCTAGGTCCAACACAAAAACTGAACATAGGGAAATGGCAAGTGTGACAATCAGGTTGCTATGCAAATTGCTTCTAATTTTGTATTCCACAAGAGAACCAAGCATATTGAGACTGATTGCCATTTTGTTAGAGAAAAGGTGATTTTTGGGGATGATGTTACAACATTTGTATTAAGTCATTTAGAGGTCTTCATGTGATCAGTTAACTGATTTACTCACTAAGTCATTTAGAGGTACTCGTGTGAGTGACATTTGTATTAAGCTGGGCATGCTTAATATATATGCTCTAACTTGAGGGGGATTGTTGAAGTGTATAAGTATGTAGTAATGGTATTATTGTAATTAAGGTACTTAGTATACTCTTGTATATACTCCTTGTCTATACATTTTAGAGAAATATACAGATTATTTTTGTCCTCTATAATACAAAACTCCTTTTAGTTTTCTTTATATAAAGAAAAAATGAGAATGCCAATATCTGAACCTAAGATAAATCATTAAATGGTCATTACTGTGTTAAATCTAGACTGAATCAGGAATTCCATGTGTCTGCTTAAATAAAAAACTTTGGAGGGAACTGATAGCCTCCAACCAGTTAATTATCAAAGTAATTTCTGGGTTCAGCATCTTAGCAAACTATAATAAAATCTGATAAATCCAAAACTTGAGGTCAGGATCAACAGACCAAAATATTTGAGCGAGCTTCAAAGCCAGAGAGTACAGGCTTAAAATTGCAACAACACAAGTCACTGGAAAGGGGGGGGAGGAAATCTCAAAACAGAAAAAAAGGTGGTTACCCGTCAGGACAGACTGGTCTCCAAATGCTACAGATCTGAGCATCTTCCAAAACCTGAAAGAGTTGATACATGTAATTTATACATACAATAGCATCAGGCACCCTAAACCGAGAGATTAAGTGATTAGAGCAAGGCCAATAGTGATTACCTGTTTTTTGCACAAAATGCATCGACCTTTCAATTCTTGTTCACTGCTCCAGATCTTTACAAAATTTATACTATGTTTAACAAATCTCCTTTCATCAGATAAGGAGCTGGATAATAAGAGCTTTCTTGACTTGACCACGGCTTTGCTCCGGCTTTGTGGGTCCCTCTTATCAGCTTCACTCCAAGCAAAGGATACGTGTCTCTGGCTTGAAGGAACCTGCACAAGAAGCATCTGATATAGATAACATGTACGCTCTTTAACAAATAATTCTATATCCATGTACAACTCTGACCTTCAATCTCAAACTTTTCACACGAGATTGGTGTGCTTTCCACATCTTACGCACAACTGAACACATCCTGACTGCCTGTATTTCTCTTCCCTGTGTTTCATCTTCCACACTGCACTTTATGATTCTGACAAAGACGTCCGATCTCCTAAAACTTTTGAGATGGAGAAGTACGTGAGAAGGCACAGCAGATCCTGCCTTTGCCAACTCAACTGCCATAAGCTCTTCCCAGGGCACATCCCACATGATTTTACAAGGTTTTTTATCCAACTTGTCAAGGGACAGGGACTTTGCAAGCAAAGAGGACAACAAAGTCAATACAAAGAACTAGGACTTATTAAAAAACTACATAGTAGGAGTCAAAAGAAGTAACATGTGTCCAGAGCAAATATAATACACCAACCTGAAGCAGCATGACTCGTTTATTAGTGACTAGAACAATCCTTTGATAGGGCACGATAAAATGGTCTTCATAATAATCAGTCCAAGCAAATTTTGAAGGCTCTTTGAATATGTCAGTGCATCCAAAATGCCGACTTGCTTCAGCAAGGTAAAGTATCATCTAAAAACCAAAATAAAGGATGAGAAAATGCTGAACCTATACCAATGGGTCTAAAGAACTGACGAGTACAAGGAACTGATGCATGGTTCTCTTTCAAAATAGGCATTATTTTCTACCACTCAACTATTCTTGCACGAGAAGCTAAATTTAGTTCACCCTGAAGGAGAAACAAAAGTCATCTGGTCTCTGTACCATCAGATTTCAAGTATTTTTATTTATTAATTTATAAGAAAGAGTATAAATAATGGACAAACCCTGTATGAGCAAACCTGATAAACTAATTACAAGGAAAGGTCATAAAAAATAGAATTAAAAACTCTATAGAGAAGGGAGATCTCATCCACAAAAAAGGAAGGATGACTCCCTTAATGGCATACAAAGTATTGTGGCACTTTGAACAGCCATTCAGCAGGATACTCTACTACGAATCATGCTTGATACTTTTGAGGGCATTGTTTGGGTAGGATGAAGCAAAATCTAGGGGCATTACAATGGTTCTATGGTCTGGAATGGATGAGAATTTGAATTTGACAAAGGAGTAGGGTAAAAGAAGAGTTTGGCAAGAAATCGCCAAGAGACGAAAGAGGAGTTTCTCCATTGAATTCAAGAACACTATGGCAGCACTCGATTTGTGAAAAAACAAACCATAAGAGCTACAATTCCTTCTTGAATCTGCTGAAGTTCTGCACTTGCTCCAATTGTTAGTACAGCAACTTAGTTTTTAACTCGACCTTTAGTTCAACACTTATCGTTCATTTAGATAATCATCTTACCATCGAAAGGTTTCCATTTTCCGTGTACTTCTTTGCAACTTTTCTTTTAGTTCCTTCAGAATTCACTCATCTAAATGAGAATTGGGTTCAAGATTAGATTTTTAAGCCTAGGATTAAAAGATTGGGTCATTGTGAGCCAGTTATTATGCCTAAACAGAATGGGAGAGAGAAATTCATGGGAGGAGAAGAAGAGAGAAAAGAAACTGAAATATGACTTTCCTTATCCTAGAAAATGGATTCATCAGCTTTTATACTAGAATATTGGAGGGAACTCTTCAACTAATTCTTCAACTAACTACCTTTCAGCTAGCTAATTGTACAAGTAACTGACAGTTTATAACACACTGACAAATAACAAAACTACAACCAATGGTTACTGCCACCTTCTTGCAACTCCTTTCTATTACCAATGCTTCTAGCCAACTCCAAGCATTTGTACCATCATATGGGATCATGCCTTCCCATAATATAATGGGTTTATCACTAAAATACTATAACTTTTAAATAATATTACCTAAATAATATTAGGGCAAACTTACTTACCAAAACAATAGTGAGGCTGCCACCTAGGTAATATTATTTAAAAATAATATAATTAGTTAAATGCTTTCATCATTGGTACCATTACACGAATATGAGAACCAAAAAGAAAGAGAATATGGTTTGTGTAATTTGACCACATTGAAGAGTGCCCTCCAATCCATCTTAAAGCTCATTTCTAAGTTCAATACTCACCTACAAATGAAATAAAAAAATCAAATAACATTTCCAATAGTTGATAAATATGCCTGAAGTAAATGGCTATTTGACATAACACTCATATACTTCAAGAAAAGAAATCATCATTTCATTTGTGATTAGAGCTCCTATCATTTTAGAAATCCATATTGTCTATGTTGGCCAGAATTTCTTAGTTGCATGCCTCTGGTGATGGGTAATTATTGCCTCCACCTAGCAGCAGTGATTTGATTCTGGAAAAGTTGAATAGTATGATGAGGTATAACAAAATGGATTGGTTTGAGTCCATTCATAATCCAATAGTAAAACCTTAAAATAAGTTTCAGAATCTTGAGGTATGACCTTTTTTCATTTCAGAGCATGAATGATAAGCTACTCCTTTTCCAAACTTCAATCATAAACCAATACAGAGCAGGCGCTTATAGAAAATAAATAATAGTAGAAGGTAAATAAAAAACAAGGTGTGTTTACTGAATACTAAAGCATCATACTGACAAAAATGTAGACAATAATGTTTTTTTGGGGACTTTGTTTCAGATCCGCACAAGATTTGGCTTATCCAAGCATAAAATGCAGGAAAATTGTCAGCCTAATACATGGATTTTATGGAAAAGGAAGAGAAAAAGTACCTGGCCAACAGCTTCTCTTTCGCAATACTCTCTAAGTATATTATCAGCACGGATAGCCCGGGGATTTCTAATCCTCTGGAACGTGATTTTGTTATTCAAAACCTCTAAGCACCTGGTACAACTTGCCCCTATGCCATCAACAGTCAATGAGAAGAAGTCTAATGCTCCACTCACTGGTTGTACAATGATTCCAAGGAAAGCTCGTCCCAGTCCATGAGCAAACCCAAGAAGCCCATTTTGCCTGGCACTCTCCACGGGTTTTGTCACAACTCCAGACACCCCAAAAGCAACACCTTGCGCAAGAGCTTCTGTTCCTTGTATGATTCCATCACCTACACCTGTTATTCTTCTTGACCATACCTAACCCCATATTCCATTTTCAGGTTTGGATTATACTGTTGAGGTATTTAAGAAAATAAATCAGTAAATACTTACCTGCTTTGAACGTAGCTGTAGAAACTGGCCATCTGTTGAGAGTTCAGCAAATCCTTTACCAAGAGAAGCTAATGTAGAGCTTGCCATACCAAGTACATCTACTGAAAAAATTAAATGCAAAGGATTATGGATTAAATCTCTCCATATACTGTTTCCAATGGCTGGAATGACTGAGCTTTTCCGCATGAATCTATCTCTGTGCATCACGCTCCTTAAATGCACCTAAAAGAGTTGTTACATTGAGTGTGAGCATCATGCCAATTATACATGGTTTTATATCTGATATTTCTCAATTTTACTTGACAGAAATTATTGAAAAATTTCAGAGAAATAGACTGACTTCGAATTGAGAAAGAGACTGAAAAGACAGCAATATGAACATATAAATTAACTGGAAGAAGTGATAGGAATTGGATATGAAAAAGAAAAGAAAAAATGCAAACACATTAAGAGAAAGCACCAGGTAACCAGACAAAAAAATGCAAGGACTGAGGACTTGAAATTTTAAATATAAGGTTCATAAGAATGAAATCAGAACTTGACTTTCTAGTTTTAGATTCCTTTTAGGATAGGGAACTCAACTCCAGATGTACAAATTTCAGGCAAAGTATAGGATAGATACAAAAAGCCCCATATGTCATCATAAAATGATTACGGAGAGAATAATTGTATCTCCAGGCCCATATGTTCTCTGTTTTGCTTCACATATCAGTATATTTGCCACTGAAACAATTGGATGTCTATCTAACTAGGATCACGCTATTTGTACAGAAAAGGGTTCATAGAACACTTTACAGGCGCGATATATCGCGATTTTGTTCACCCCCTTCTCTTTCTCTCTCCCCGCCCGCCTCACCCTCGCCTGCTCTTGCCACTGCCTCACCTCGTCTCGCCGCTGCAACCTCACCGCCTCGCCTCCTCTCGCCACCTCGCTTGCTCTTGCCTCTACGCCTTGCCACCTTGCCTCCGCCGCCTCACCTTCTCACCGCTGCAACCTCCAACAACCGGCGACCACCCAAACCAACCAAGGATGCAGCAGGCAGTGAGGGCGAGGCGGGCGAGAGAGAGACAGAGGAGAGAGAGTGTTTTGGGTCATTTATCAGAGGGATAAATTGGTCATTTCATTATTCTATAAAGCTTTCTGTACACTGCCTTTTGTACAAATAGCATTATCCATCTAATTATTGGCTTTGCACAGATTTTGTAAGGTTAGATGAACCACGATCAGATTGGAAACTATACTATACCAACACTAGCTTTGCCTAGGTAAATCATTGCAGCAGAATTAAATTATTTTTACATGAAATCTTGTGTTAATAACTGAGTTCAAGAATTTTATTTTTTTTTTTTTTAAATTGAAGCATGAAAGGAACTGTATGATGTAAGAAATAAGCAATTTAAAGGTCTAAAATCCTTCACCAAATTATATCATGACAAGTTCAAACAATTAGGCGAAGTGAAGGGTAAAAGCTTTTATAAGCATAAAATATATAAACTATTAAAAAGCAATCATTAAAAGGAAGGATGAAAGGTCTGAACTCTTCATTGAATATGCTGAACTCTTCATGGAGAAAAAGATGTTGAACACTTCATTGAAAGATGAAAGGTATAAACTATTCATCTTCTGCCAGAAGAAGTCCAGGCATTTCTAGGAATCTGGAGTTCTCTCTCTCTCTCAAATATATATCTGATTTTATTCAGATCTTTTTAAGATCCAATAATAGATTTTTTTTTTGAGTAAGGGTTCCATACAGCAGCCACAACATATCACAAATTTGATTGCGCTCAACTATAGTTGTTGAGCTTTGTCCACAAAAATCTCTGAAGGAGTTACGCTTAGCCCTTTGCACTTAAAGTGTGCTTTTTAAAACACTAGCGTATATATATATATATATACATATATTTGTGATAGGCTTGGCCTAACATTGTCTCCTAACTGTGCCTAGAGACAGATTTCTCTTTCTGTGTAATATGCTTGATCTAACATTTTCTCCTAACTGTGCTGTTCAAGATAAACTAAACAGACTGCTTCTACTAAGGATGATTTGCCCAAAGTTGCAGTGTCTAATTTGAGGGGGAAGGTAGAGATAAGTAGTTTTGTTTGTTATTAAGTAGTTACTGTTGAATTCAGTTTGTTCGTTAGGATTTATCCATTTGTTCTTAGGATTTGTCCGCTTGTTCTTGTACAGCTGTACAAATTAGTTGTATTTTTACCTACTTGTATTTCTAACAGAATCAGTTGAGTATTCAAGTCTATATATACTCAACTGATTCTCTGTTTTTAGCAATCATGGGATTATTCTTCAGTAAATCCTAGCTTCTGTTTTCTCTCAGTTCCTTCTCTTTTCTTCATAGAAGCTCTCGTTTCAGTGGTAGAGGTGCTGGCTAAACAGCCTTTCTGTAATTACAGTTGTCACCCTGAACATTATAAGGAACCTTGTTAGGCTCTCCATGGTTGGCCTCCTAAGGCCAATCTTGCAGCCCTTGAGAGTGCAGAAGAGCAATCAGTAATGCCTGATACTTCTACTCACACCGAGAGACCAATCCCTACTTATAATATCTTTGTTGAGGAGTTGGCAGAGTATCGCCAGCAGGTGGCTAGACAGGCATCCTCTCCTGTAGTCTTTGTTGCCCAGGATTCTTCTTCTCTCACTTTGTCATCCACTAGTAACTCTAGTATGCCATTCACAAGTCTCTCTTAGTCCTAGGATCCTTGATTCTATCACTTCAGAGTATATTTCTGGTAATCAATCCTTACATTCTTACTTTGATCCATTTGTTCAACTTCCTCCTATTACTATGGTTGATGGTTGTAAAAAAAATCCCCACAGGCACAGGTCCATATAATCTCATTTCCATTTCGCCTCACTCAGTCCCTTCATTGCCATGTTATTTTTTATTTTGATTTCCTTCTTATGTAGGATGGGGAGCCTAGTCTCTTTTTCTCTTCACCATCTGGTACTTCTTCCCATCTTGATGATGTTCTTCCTGTTCCATCTTTTCATCCTCCAGTTCCTGTCCCTATTCCAGCTCCTGTTGTTCCTGCTCCTTTTTAGACTTATCATTGCCATTCTAGACCACCACATACTCCAGTGCCTTTTGTAGTAGATCCAACGCCTCCTATTGCTGATGGTGATGTTTCTTCAAACTGATGTCTTCCGACAGATGGTGCCCGAAGAAAGAAATAATTCTTCTCTTGCATTGAACTAAATATGAACTTTATAACATATACTAGAGATTCAGAGATTATATCCTAATGTCTTAGGAAATATACAACAGGAAAAGAAAGAAAAACAAGAAATTTGACACTCCCCCTCAAGTTGGTGAGTAGATATCTTTTATTTCCAGCCTACTTGTTATTTTTGAAAACTAGGCAGTTGAAAGTCCCTTAGTTAGAACATTTGCTAATTGATCACACGAAAGCACATACGGAGTGCTAATCAGCCCACTGTCAAGTTTCTCCTTTATAAAATGTTTGTCAATCTATATGTGCTCAATTCTATCATGTTGGACTGGATTGTAGGCAATGCTAATGGCTGATTTGTTATCATAATACAACTTCATAGGTCCACTTCATTTAATCCTCAAATCATTTAGCAGTAACAACTCAAAAATTCCACGAGTCATCATAAATTCAACTTCAACACTTGATCTAGCAACCACAGATTGCTTCTTCCTCCTCCATGTCACAAGATTGCCTCCTCGGAACATGCAATAACCTATAGTAGGCCTTTTATCAACGGGTGATCCTACATAGTCTACATCTGTATAAACTTCTAGGGCTAGCTCACCACCTATTTGGATTAACACTCATTTCCCAGGTGTAGCTTTGAGATAGATATTGAAGTATTCTTTGAACAGCTTGTGGATGCTTCTCCCTAGGATTATGCATGAACTGACTTACTACACTGACATCATAGACTATATCTGGCCTTGTGTGTGATAGATAAATTAGTTTCCCAACCAGTATTTGGTAGCTCCCTTTATCCAAAACACTACCGGTTTCTTCTTTGCCTAAGTTGTGATTTTGTTCAATAGGAACATTTGTTGATTTGCTGCCAAGTTTATAGTCTCCTTAGAGTAAATCTAAAACATACTTCCTTTGAGAAATAAAGATTCCTAGTTTGGACCAAGCAACTACAATCCCAAGAAAATATTTCAATTTTCCCAACTCCTTAATCTCAAATTCACGGGCCAAGCAATCTCTAAGTTTCAGTTTCATCATTTCCAATTACAATTATATCGTCAACATAAACAAGTAAGGCAGTAACCTTACCTCTCTTGGTATGTTTGATAAGCATCATATGATCCACTTGACTTTGCTTATATCCCATTTGCGGCTGTGAATCTCCCAAACCATGCCATAGGTGATTGCTTCAACCCATGTAGTGCTTTCTATAGCTAGCACACCTTCCCTAAGTCGTCCTCATCCCATGCTTGGAACTTAGGGTCATCACTGCTTGGACTAGTCCCATCTAAGTGGCAAATTTTCCCTTTTCTCTTAAAGAGCGTCATCATGATCTGCGACCATTGCAGATAATTCTTCCTATTCAAGCAATAAATGGCATTGATGCTTTGAAGCTCTCCACTTGAACCAGTTGATGGGACATCAGGAACAACTCTAGGATTGGATGTCATGTTCTCAGAAGTCTCAGACATATTCTCATCGAATAATTAGAAAATAATAAAGGAGATTGAAGGGAACAAGAACAAGTTAGAATAGTGGTTAGCAAAGAAAGGTCGACATGACAGGATTTCAGCAAGCACAAAGAATAGATGCGATAAAGGTCAACAAGAAACAACACAAAGGGTTACAGTTCTCTGAGTTGCTCTGATACCATAAAGAAAGAAATAATTCTTCTCTTGTATTCAACTTAATATATCCTTTACAATATATACTAGAGATTGGGAGATTATATTGTAATATCTTAAGAAATATACAACAGGGAAAGAAAGATAAACAAGAAATCTCCAACAATAGGAAGAGAACATATTTAGGAAAGGAGACATTAGGAAAGAAGCCATATTTAGGAAAGGAGACATTAGGAGAGGAGCCACATTTAGGAAATGAGACATATTTAGGAATAAATTCACAATCTTTGATAGTGCCATTGTTTCGTCTCCCTTTGGTTTTGCCCAAGCTCCTATACATCAAGGTACAAGTTCCACTTAGAACCCTTATCCCATTTATACTTTTGTGAGCTATTTTCATTTGTCACCTGTCCATTTTGCTTTTGTTTTTGCTCTTCTTCAGTTTCTATTCCTGAGACAAATGCAAAGGCTCTTTCTCATCTTGGGTGGCAGGATGCTGCTAACGAGACATGGGATCTTACACCTCTTGGGAAGTCTATTGTTGGTTGTTGATAAGTGTTTACTATTAAGGTTAGTTTTGATGGCACAATTGATCATCTAAAGGCTCAGTTGGTTGCTAAGGGCCATACTCACATTTTTGAGTTAAATTATGGTGATACATTCTCTTCAGTGGCTAAGATTGCTTCTGTTCATGTCTTTCTTGTGATAGTTGCTATTTAATAGTGGCCTTTTACCAACTAAATATTAAGAATGCTTTTCTTCATGGCAACCTCCAGGAGGAGGTGCATATGGAGCAACCTCCTAGGTTTGTTGCTTAAGGGGAGTCTAAACTGGTGTGGCTTGAAGAAGTCCTTGTATAGCTTGAAGCAGTTTCCTCAGTGTTGGTTTGGTCACTTTTTATCATATAGTCCTTTTCCATGACTAGAAGTGAAGCTATCATTCGGTTTTCTATAGCCATTCTACTAATCGAGTTATATACTTGGTGGTGTGTATAGATGATATTGTTATTACTGTCTTGAATCAAGACTGTGATTATGTGTGTGATTGCTCAAATATTTTATAGATTCAAAGGCTATAGCAATCCCACAATCTATGGGATTGATTATTATCAATCTTAATTGTTGGGATTGATTGATTGATGTAAATTAGTAATTGATGTAATTAGGGTTCCTTCTTTTTTCCCCCTTAGTTATAGGGATTTGATTGATTTCTTTCTCCTGTATATATTGTAATCAAGTGGAAGTGGAAAATATACAAAGTTTTCAATTTTCTTCTACATGGTATTAGAGCTCAAGAAATCCTAGGACTCTTATTTTCGAGCCTTCATCGTCGACTATTCTTCTACTGTCTCTGATATCCTATCACTAACCTTCATTATTGCCCAACCTTACCCGCTACTACAGCCATCACAAGTAGCATTCATTACTGCAATAGTACATTATTTCCCATTCCTCCCTTGGCTCTTCCCATTAACCGAAGATGTCAGCCACCACTGATGAAGTTAGTTCCCATGATAAGAAGGGAAACACTGGCACCCATGCTGCTTTAGTCGTCAGGAGAACCGTAGTAAATCAATGCTGCTGACCAGTTGGATGAAAGGAATTATCTTAAATGGTCCTAGTTGATTCGAACCAATTTGAAAGGGAAGGGGAAGATTAACCATATTATAGGAACTAGACCAAAGAAGGGAGATCCAGCCTATGCAACATGGGATGAAGAAGATTCTATGATCATTGCATGGCTGTGGAGTTCCATGGCTCCTGAAATCAACAATACCTGCATGTTTTTGTCAACAACAAAGGAGGTTTGGGAGTCTATCTAACAAACCTACTCGAAGGTGAAGGATGCAGCCCAGATCTACGAGTTGAAGACCAAAATAGTTGCAGCAAAGCAAGATAATAGAACTGTCACCGAGTATGCCAATTTCCTAAATGGACTATGGAAAGAAATGGATCGCTACAAGGTAATTGTGATGAAGAACAGTGATGATGCAACCACCTTGAAGGCTTTTATAGACAAAGATCGCACCTACAATTTTCTTACAGGCCTAAATGTGGAGTATGATCAGGTGAGGGTTCAAATCCTAGGCAAAGATGACTTACCTTCCCTTAATGAAGTGATTTCAATTATTATAGCTGAGGAAAGCAAGAGGGGTGTCATGTTGGACCCCAAACCAATTGAGGCCTCAGTAATAGTGACAAAAGGAGGAGGAAATCGTGGGTTTAAGAAGGGCTAACTGCTTGGAGAAAATGGAAAAACAAGTCTCAAATCCATGGGCAATGACAACTATGAGAATATGTGATGTACTTTCTGTAAGAAACCACAACATACTAGGAAGATGTGCTGGAAGCTACATGGAAAGCCACCAAGTAAGGAATGGGCAAAACATCAGCATAGGAGCCATGGGCAAGTTAATATGGCAACTCCACAGGAGGGAAAACAGTCCCATGAACTTGAATTCAACAAGGAAGAGATTGAAAGGCTATAGTACTTTTTAAGTACCCTTGAGGCATCATCCTTTTCAGGTACATGCTCACTGCAACAATTAGGTAAAACCCCAATTTCACATGCTTTAAATGCCTTTGAAACATCCTTAAAGACTCATGGATTATTGACTCTAAAACCATAGACCATATGACTCCTTCCTCCCGGTCTTTTCTTTCATACTCACCCTATTCTAGCAATATATATAGGAGAAAGAAATCAGTTAACACTAACCTTTGATATGCTATATCTGGCCATGTTTGAGAGAGGTAAATTAGCCTGACGACTAACCTTTGATATGCCTCTTTTTCTGTGTCTCTATCTCCCTTAGCTTCACTAAGTTTGTGATTGGCGTCAATTGGAATGCTAAATGGTTTGCAAACCTATTTTCCCTATGTCTCGTAAAAGATCAAGAACATACTTGTGTTGGGATATAAATATCCCTAGTCCGAACCGTGCCACTTCAATACCTAGGAAATACTTCAAATTTCTTAATTCCTTAATCTCAAACTCTTTAGCCAAACATCTGCCCAAGTTTTGCCTCTCCTTTTCATAATTTCTTATCACTATAATGTCATCAACATAAACAATAAGAGCTGTGACAAGACCTGAACCTGAGTGTTTTATGAATAAAGTGTAGTCCCCTTGGCTCGGTTTGTAACCCACGACCTGCGTTACTTTGAAAAATCTCCCAAACCAAGCTCTAGGTGTCTATTTTAGGCCATATAGTGTCTTCTTGAGTCTACAAACCTTAGTCCCAAGTTTATTTTTGTTGAATACTAGGGGTATGTCCATATAAATTCCCTCCTCAAGGTCTCCGTGCTAGAAAGCATTCTTCACATCAAACTGTAACAAAAGCCAATCAAAATAAACTGCTAGGGATAAGAGAATTCTCACCGTGCTCATTTTGGCTATCGGGGCAAAAGTTTCTTGGTAATGGGAATAGGAGAGATCAAAATCAGCCCTTCCCTGACCCTAAAAAATGTCCTTCATGTGCCTAAACTGTTCACCAACTTAATCTCTATATCCAAGCTATCTTATAACACTAATTGCAAAGTGTTTTTTCTTCCTTCTTCTTGTTGGTTTTAGGACAAGGACTTGGGACTGATGATTGGACATGCTAAGGAACGAGATAGCCTGTACTATCTAGAGAAATTTGAGAAATTATTTATTGGCAGGTGGAAGCAACCCTTAACATGTCTTTCAGAATCATATAACCCCCCCAAGGACACTATTTGGTTGCATCGTTACAGGTTGGGACATTGATTCATAGATATCAAGGGTCATCAACCATTCCAAATGTTTCTAGGGCACGTTGATTTGTTTCGTTCATTGATAATTGCACAAGGGTTACATGAGTCTTTTTTCTTAAATCTAAATCTGACGTGAGCAATATTCTTCCCAATTTCTTTTCTATGATCCACAATCAATTTGGGGCACAAATCAAACGATTTTGGTTAGACAATGCAATGGATTATTTCAACTAAACCCTTTCCCACTATTTTCTTCATCGGGGAGTTATTCATGAATCCTCATGTGTTTCTGCCACTCAATAGAATGGGATTGTAGAATGAAAAAACAAGCATCTCCTAGATACTACTAGGCCATTGTTGTTTCACAAAAATGTGCCTAAAAATTTTGGGGAGTAGCTGTCCTCACAGCCACTCATGTCATAAACCGATTACCCTCTCGAGTGTTATATTTTCAAACTCCTATGGTAGTCTTATCCCTCTTCTATCTTGCTCTTCCCACTGCAAATCAGCTTAGTCCTAAAGTATTCGAGTGTGTTTCATTTGTTCATGTTCACAACCCTCATCAAGGGAAGTTGGATCCTAGAGCTCTTAAGTGTGTTTTTGTGGGCTATTCTTCTACACAAAAAGGGTACAAATGCTATCATCATTCGAGTAAAAAATTTTTGGTTTCTGCGGATGTTACCTTTGTTGAAACTGAACCCTATTTTAGTCACCATTCTCTTCAGAGGGAGACCTCAAGTGTGGAAGATAAGGATGGGTTGCTCCTTCCTAACTTTCTGTCGCTAGCCCCAGTTCCTAAACCTCTACTTGAACAACTTGCATTTGACTCAGCCTCACAAGCTCATGAACCTAAATCCTCCCTCCAACCTGTCGGGGAAGAGACCACCACTGACAAACAGTTTTTCCAAATTTACTCCAGAAGAAATAATCTAGAACCTGAACCAAGACTACGCCTATCATCAGTTCCAATGTCTGGAAATGAGGTAACATCTATTGACTCACCTTCTAATGTTGATTCCATGGCTGATATTGACCTTCCCATAGCACTAAGAAAGGAATTAGAGAGTGCACAAAACATCCCTTATATCCACTCTCACTTTGTATCCTTTAAAAGATGCTCTTCATCTGATAGAAGCTTTCTTACAAACATGCACACAACATCCATTCCTACCACATTATCAGAGGCTTTAAATTGTGAAAATTGGAGGAATGCCAAGAATGTTGAAATGCAGGCTCTTAAGAGGAATAATACATGGGAGATTGTGGATTTACCAAAAGGGAAGAAACTTATTGGGTGTAAATGGGTCTTAGCAATCAAGTATAAAGCAGATGAGATACTTGAAAGATACAAGGCTAGGTTGGTAGCTAAGGGTTTTACCAAAACATATGGAATAGACTATCGAGAAACTTTTGCCTCGGTAGCCAAAATGAACATGGTGAGAATTCTCTTATCCCTAGTAGTTAATCTCTTATCCCTAGTAGTTAATTTTGATTGGCTTTTGTTACAGTTTGATGTGAAGAATGCTTTCTAGCATGAAAACCTTGAGGAAAAAATTTATATGGACATACCCCTAGGATTCAACAAAAACAGACTTGGGACTAAGGTTTGTAGACTCAAGAAGACACTATACGGCCTAAAATAGTCACCTAGAGCTTGGTTTGGGAGATTTTCCAAAGTAATGCAAGCTATGGGTTACAAACCGAGTTAAGGGGACCACACTCTATTCATAAAACACTCAGGTTCAGATCTTGTCACAGCTCTTATTGTTTATGTTGATGACATTATAGTGACAGAAAATGATGAAAAGGAGAGGCAGAACTTGGGCAGATGTTTGGTTAAAGAGTTTGAGATTAAGGAATTAAGAAATTTGAAGTATTTCCTAGGTATTGAAGTGGCACGGTCCAGACAAGGAATATTTATATCCCAACACAAGTATATCCCTGATCTTTTACGAGACATAGGGAAAATGGCTTGCAAACCATCTAGCATTCCAATTGACCCTAATCACAAACTTGGTGAAGCTAAGGGAGATAGAGACACAGACAAAGAAGCATATCAAAGGTTAGTCAACAGGCTAATTTACCTCTCTCAAACATGGCTAGATATAGCCTATGCTGTGAGTATACTGAGTCAATTCATGCATGAACCTAAGGAACTTCACGTGCAAGCAATCTACAGAATTTTACATTACCTCAAGGGTACTCTAGGAAAGGGAAATCTGGTAAAAAAGGGGGACAAACTCACTTTAGAGGCCTACACTGATGTAGATTATGCAAGCTCAGTGATTGATAGAAGATCTACCTTGGGATATTGTACTTTCTTGGGTGGAAACTTGGTTACTTGGAGAAGTAAGAAACAATCTGTCGTGGCCAGATCAAGTGCAGAATCAGAATTCCAGGCAATGGCACAGGGGATATGTGAACTATTATGGTCAAAGATTATTTTGGAAGATCTAAGACTCAAGTGGGAAGGTCTTATGAAGCTCTATTGTGACAATAAGTCGACCATCAGCATTGCACACAATCTTATGCAACATGACCGGACAAAACACATTGAGGTGGATCGACATTTTATTAAAGAAAAATTGGATAGTGGTCTTATATGCACACCTTATATACCAAGCGAATCACAACTATCAGATGTTCTAACTAAGGGACTCAATAGTCAGGTCTTTTACAAGCTTACAACCAAGCTGGGAATGGACAATGTTTATTCACCAGCTTGAGAGGGAGTGTCGTGAATCAAGGCTGTGATTATGTGTGTGATTGGTTAAATATTTTGTAGATTTAAATGTTGTAACAATCCCACAATCTATGGGATTGATTACCAATCCCAATCAATCCCTCAATCTATGAGATTGATTATAATCAATCTTATCCCACAATCTATGGGATTGATTATAATTAATCTTAATTGTTGGGATTGATTGATTGATGTAAATTAGTAATATATTATAATAAAGTGGAAGTGGAAAATATACTAAGTTTTCAGTTTTCTTGTACAATTATCGACCATGATAAGATTGGTGTTGGAATAAATGTAATTAGCTTGTAATTAGACTTTAATTTTAGCCTTAGTTATTGTATAGCCTTACTATAAATTTCAATAGGAGGCGGCTAGACCTCACACAATTCTCTTCTCCTAAAAAGGGTTCTCTCTCTATCTCTTGTTCAACAATTGATATTAGGTAGTTGAAGGCTCATATGCGCTCTCATTTTTAGACCAAGGATTTGGGTAGGTTGAAGTTATTTCCTTGGCATTGAGGTAGCTTAAACCATGCATGGTGTGTATTTCTCAATAGAAGTATGCCTTGGATATATTGGAGACTAGTATGCTTCATTCTTGAGCTATAGATATTCCTATAGATCCTACTGTTAAGCTTATACCAGAACAGGGAGAGCCATTGGGTGATATAGGAGCCTGGTTGGGAAGCTTAATTACCTCATCATTACATGACCAGCCATATTTTTTGCTATAAGTGTAGTGAGTCAGTTCTTGGACACCCTTTGTAATAGCCACTAGCATGCCTTAGTGTGTATCTTGAGGTACATTAAGAGTGCTCCTAGTAAGGGTTTATTGTTTGAGGACAAGGAACATTAGCAGATTGTTGGATACATTGATTGGTTCAGTTATCCCACAAATAGACACTCTACCCCGGGCTATTGCATCCTAGTTGGAGGTAATTTGGTGTTTTGAACAAGTAAGAAGCAGAATTTTGTTGCTAGATCTAGTGCTGAAGTGGAATATCAGGCCATGCCTTTAGCTGCTTGTGAGCTGATTTGGCTTCTGTAACTCAAAGAATTGAGATTTGGCAACTCGAGGCCTATGCAACTTATTTGTGATAATTAGGCAAGATTAGGTATATTGCCTCTAAATCTTGTTTTTCATGAACGAACTAAACATAGAGAAATCGATTGTCATTTTGTGAGATAGAAGATGGTCTTTGGACAAATTAGCACCTCATTTGTTGGCTCTCATGACCAGCTAGTCGATCTTCTTACAAAGGCATTACGGAATATACAGCTTGACTACATTTGTATTGAGCTAGGCACATATGATATATATGTGCCTACTGTCGGATATCATATAGCAGATTTACGGGAGTTATCTTGGAAAGTTGAAGGGCTGTCAATCAAGCTGTTCTTGAATTATTTCCTAATGTATAAATAGAAGATTAGGTGTACAGATTTGGTAGGTTATGCAAATCACTTAGAGATTATCTCCATTAAAGGAAATTTCTAAATAAGAGTTTCCTATTATAGATTAGCTAGTTTTCTGTATATACATAGATCTAGACAGAATGAATAAACATACATGCAGTTTTCTTTCCAATTCATGACATGGTATTAGAACCTTAGGAAACTTATAGGCAACTTTTTTTTTTCCGCCTTCATTGTCGTTATCCTCTTAGCCTCCAGCCTTTATTGCTGTTAGCTTTTTGGCTTCATTGTCTTTGCTGTTCGACTAGCCTTCATTGCCCTTGAAGCCATCAATTTTCCTAAGTATTTTAGCAGCTAGGAAGGATGTCAACCATTGTTGCCTCTGCTGAAGTCGTCTCTCATATTGCCAGAGAAGTATCAGCAAATCTAGTATTCGAGGAAATGCAGCAAATTGGTGCTGCATACCGGCTCAATGGGAAGAACTATCTAAAATAGTCACAGCTGATTAACACCATTTTAAAGAGAAAAGGCAAGCTCAACCACATCATCGGAACTGGACCAAAGGAAGGAGATCCCAATTTTGTCTCATGGGATGAGCATGATTCGATGATTATGGCTTGGCTCTGGAATTCTAAGTCACCAGAGATCAGTGGCACGTGCATGTTCCTACCAATTGCAAGGGAGGTCTAGGAGTCAATTCAACAAACTTATTCCAAAGTCAAGGACGCAACCCAAATCTATGAGTTGCAGATAAAAACTATGTTAACAAAACAAGGAGATAAAACTGTCACAGATTATGTGAACTTGCTGAAGGGGCAGTGGAAGGAAATGGATCAATATCAAGTAATAAAGATGGAGGGCAGTAAAGATGCTGTGTTGTTGAAGGCATTCGTTGAGAAGGACCATACATAAGATTTGCTAGCAGGACTGAATGCAAAATTTGATCTTGTGAGAATCTAGATCTTAGGTAAGGATGATTTACCCACTCTTAATGAAGTAGTTTCAATTATTTTGGCAAAAGAAAGAAGAAGAGGAGTGATGTTGGAGATGAAATCACTAGAAGCCCCGGGTTGACAAAAACTACAGCCCATGGTCCCAAAGAAAATT
The DNA here is from genome assembly GCF_014633365.1 of Diospyros lotus. Lineage (NCBI taxonomy): Eukaryota > Viridiplantae > Streptophyta > Magnoliopsida > Ericales > Ebenaceae > Diospyros > Diospyros lotus. Next base: position 9,847,793 of record NC_068349.1, on the reverse strand, counting down.
GAAAGGCTAAATCCAGGACAGCATGTGGTGAAGATAAGGACTCTCTATGGTGCACCTATTGTAACAAACTGAGGCACACCCTGGGAGAAGTGCTGGAAACTGAATGGGAAACCTCCTAGCAAAGAGTGGGGAACCAAAGGAGGACAGAATAAGTAGCACAAAGGGCAGGCATACTAGGTGACTACACAACAAGGAGAGGAGAAAGGCCCCTAATCAACAGATCTCAATAAAAAGGAGGTTGAGAAGTTGAGGAATTTTTTGGCAACTCTTGAGAAACCATCAAGTACCTGTTCATTGGTACATTCAGGTAGGTTTTCAATCTCTCATGGTTTAACTACCTCAGAAAAGTCATTTAGAAATTCATGGATTATTGATTTGGGAGCCACAGATCATATTACTTGTGCCTCTCATAATTTTAGCACTCATACTCCTTGTCCTAGTAATAGAAAAATAGCCACTGCAGATGGTTTACCAACCACAGTAGCTGGAATAGGAGATATAAGAATCAGTCCAAAATTCACCCTTAAAAGTGTTCATGTTCCTAAACTGTCCAGAAACTTGGTATCTATCACCAAGATTTCTCAAGACCTAAATTGCAAAGTTACATTTTTCCCCAACTCATTGTTTATTTTAGGACCAGGGTTTGGGAATGATGATTGGATGTGCAGCGGAAAGGGACACCAGACATCAGCAAGTAGAATCATTCCCTAACTCTCCTATTCGAACACATCAATCCACTGCTAAAGACTTGATCTGGCTTCACCGTTGTAGACTGGGTCATACCTCCATTAAAACTCTTGCAGTTATTTTTCCTTTCTTGTTCAAAGGATTAGAAAATAAACCTTTTGTTTGTGAGGTATGTGAGTTAGCCAAACACAAACATTCAACCTTCCTTATTACCAATAAAAGGAGTTTAGTTCCTTTTGAGTTGATTCATAGTGACATATGGGGTCTATCTCCAATTCCTAGTATTTTTGGAGCTTGCTGGTTTGTGACATTCATCGATGATTGTACTCAAGTTATTTGGATTTTTTTGCTCAAATCCAAAAGTGAAGTTAGTAATATACTGCCAAACTTTCTTTCCACGGTAAAAAACCAATTTGGCATCCAAGTTAAACGGTTTTGTTCAGATAATGCCAGGTATTACTTTAATCAAACTTTGTTGGCTTATTTCTAGGGGGAAGAAATTATTCATGAGTCTTCTTGTGTCTATGCTCGTCAACAAAATGGAATAGTTGAAAGGAAAACTCTCCACAACTTGGACATTACTATTCCAAAGAAATGTGCCAAAACATTATTGGGGAAAAGCAGTTCTCACAGCCACTCGCATTATTAATCGACTTTCTACTCAAGTATTCAATCTCCAAAGCCCTATGGGAGTATTGTCACACTTTTACACACATCTTAACATCACTAACCATCTTGCTCTTAGAATATTTGGGTGTCTCTCCCACGTTCATATTCATGGTCAAAACTGTCAAAATGATAGAAAATCCAATCACATTTTCAATGAAAGGTTACAAGAAATATATATACAACCTATTTGCCCATATAGGTAGTTTCCTAATCTAGATTAGGAAATATTTACATTCTAGGATATGTTAAGAGTAACTCATATCACTCCACCTATTTTCTCAACTCAACTAGCTCACTATCAAACCCAAGAACACACCGATAGCAGAAACGCACAAAGATATAACACAAACAGACACACACAACAAGAAACAAGCAAAGATTTATCCTAGTTCTGTCTTGAAAACAAGACTTACATCCAGACTGCTAGGCACCAATCTAATCCACTATCTTGAAACATCCAAGGGATGATTACAACGAGAACTGAATCCCCTCCCACCCATATACACTGAAAGCTATAAGGATCCTAGAGAATACAAGTTATAAACCAGCCACTCTCTAACTCTCGCACTCAATCCCGAAATCAAGACAGAAAACCTGAAGCTATGCTTCACAACTATAGGTGCACTAAAACCCTCTGCTACATCTCCTATCCCATGACCCCTATTTATAAGATATAGGGGCGAGGATTACAAGATTATAACTAACTGTCCAACTAACCGAAACTAATTAATTTTGGCCAACTGCCCCTTCTAGAAACAAACCTTCTAAAAGAGGTATTTAATTCTAATGCTAAATAGAAAAGAATTATGCAGCAATACAATAATACATGTTTACATTTAATCTAATCTAATACAAATGACACAACAAATTCTCCACCCATTTGTACTTCGATTAGACTTCATCTTCAACCTTGAAATGACCTCCGCTTCCCAGCATCATCACTTCCTTCCTGGATCTCTCTGAAGGATCCTCATGCAGTGCTTCAGCTTTGCGACAGGTACTGGTTTTGTAAACATATCCGCCGCATTGTCTTCGCCTGCAATCTTGGTTAGAAAAACAATTTTATCTTCAACAATTTGCCTTATGAAATGATGTCTTACATCTATATGCTTAGTCTTTTCATGATGGGCTTGATTTTTGGACAAATGTATGGCACTTTGACTATCATCAAAGTTGCCTTGACATCTACCCCTAGGAGCTCACTAACTAGACCCTTAAGCCACATAACTTCTTTTATAGCATCAAATACAGCTATATATTCAGCCTCGGTGGTGGACAATGCTACCACATGTTGCAAGCCTGACTTCCAACTAATTGTAGAATTCCACAGCTGAAAGACATAGCCGGTTGTGGATCTTCTCTTGTTTAGGTCGGTAGCATAGTTGGCATTCGAGAATCCTAGGATGCTAGCTTCCTCTCCTAACTTAGCTCCACCATAGGTTAAAGCATTTTTTATAGATCCTTTAATATATCTAAATAACCATTTCACTGCCATCCAGTGAGATTTCCCTAGATTTGCCATAAATCTGCTGATGACACTCATTCCATGCGCCAAATCAGGCCAAGTACACACCATGCTATACATGATGCTGCCTACTGCACTCGAGTAAGGAATATGATCCATTTCCCTCTTCTCTTCCTCAATTTTAGGAGACTGGTCTGAGAATAACTTGAAATGAGCAGCAAAAGGCAGACTGACTGCCTTTGCTTCAGCCATACCGAATCTAACTAGAAGCTTTGTTAAGTAGGATTTCTGAGAAAGATATATCTTCCTATGGAGCTTATCTCTTAAAATTTCCATTCCTAGAATTTTTCTAGCTTCCCTTAGCTCTTTCATTTCAAATTCAACCCTCAATTTATCCTTGAGAAGCTGGATTTCTTGAGAGGATTGACTTGCTATAAGCATGTCATCTACATAGAGCAGTAAATATATAGAAATACTAGAAGAGATGTGCTTGAAATTGATGCAACAATCATAGGAACTCCTAAAATACCCTTGGCTCATAACCGAATCAAATTTTCAGTACCGTTGCCTTAGGGGACTGCTTAAGACCATACAAGGACTTTCTAAGCAAGCATACTTTCTCCACCTCTCCCTTAGCTTCAAAACCTTTTAGTTGATCCATCAAAATCCTTTCCTTTAAGTCCCCATGGAGGAAGGCTGTTGTAACATCCATTTGCTCAAGATATAAGTTCAGTTGAGTAGTGATGGCTAGGAGAATTCTTATGGAAGTGTGCCTAACAACTGGAGAGAACACTTCATTAAAATCAACTCCATGAACTTGAGTGAAGCCCCTAGCCACGAGTCTAGCCTTAAACCTAGGCTTAGATTGATCTCCTGCTCCCTCTTTAATCTTATACAACCATTTGCAGCCTACCACACGTTGTCCTCTTGGTTTTTCAACCAATTTCCAGGTGTGATTTTTATTTAGAGATAAAATTTCAGATCTCATGGCTTCCAGCCATTTTTCGTACATCTTTTGAGGCCATTGCCTCTTCATAAGTAAGAGGTTCTTCTCCTATGGATTTTGCTGCACTATTAAAGGCATAAGCTACCAGGTCTAAGAAGCCATATCTTTGGGGAGGTCTACGGGATCTAGGTTGCCTATCTCGAGCCACATTATATCTATCAGGATTAGGTGGTTCTCTAAGGCTTGAGTCTGCATCACTGTCACCTTCTTCTTCTTCCACTTGGGAGGATCCTTGGTCTTGGTTGGTTACTTAAAGGTTCAGGATCAAACTGTTCGAAATCTGAGATATCTTGAGTCAGATTTGGGTTTTCACTTGGGATCTCCACCTGAACTGATTTTCCAAGTTCTTTCTGATTTGGCTGAGGTTCATTGCTTCCTAATTTTATGGTAGAGTCTTCATCAAATGTTACATCTCTTGTAACTATGGTCCTAGGTCCATCTAATTCTAAGTTCCATAGTTTGAAACCTTTAACACCTGATGGGTAACCAATAAAGAGGCATTTCTTAGCCCTAGATTCTAATTTACCTTGCTTTAGATGAGCATATGCTAGGCAACCGAATACTCTAAGATGGGCTAAGCTTGGTTTATGGCCGGTCCACTTTTCATAAGGGGTTTGGAGGCTGATAGCTTTTGAGGGGGTTCTATTTAGGACATGGGAAGCAACAACAACTGCTTCCACCCCAAAAAGACTTGGGTAATTGAGCGTGAAACAGCATGCACCTTACCCTTTCCAAAAGAGTCCTATTCATCCCCTCAGCAACCCCATTTTGCTTGGGATTTCTGGGAGCTGTAAGATGTCTAATTATGCCACCATCTTTACACATTTGATCAAACTCTTTATTACAAAATTCCAACCCATTATCGGTTCTAATTACTTAAACTGACCTGCCCTTTTGGTTTTCTACCATACTCTTCCATGATTTAAATGTGTCAAAAGTGTTATCTTTTGATTTTAGAACATATACCCACAACGTTCTTGAAAAATCATCTATAATAGATAGGAAGTATCTAGAACCTCCATGGGTTTCTGTTTGGGCTAAACCCCATAAATCAGAATGTATGTAATCTAGGGGTGCTTTAGAAGAATGGATTGCTGATTTGCTGAATTTTACTTTGGTTGCCTTACCTAAAATGCAGGATTCACATTTAGTTAATTCTAGAGACAGTCCCATATCTAAAATACCTTGGCTAGCAAGTTCCTTGAGCCCTTGCTCACTTATGTGTGACATTCTTAGATGCCACAGACTTGCTTTAGATCTAGAATTACTACTGGCTGTTGAAACTTCACCACATAGAGTGGTGGCCTGCAATAGGTAAATTCCATTCTTTAAAACAACCTTCATATAAATTAATGACCCCTTTGAAATCTGAAATGATCCACCATCACCTTTGAACCTAAAACTATTTTTGTCTAGCTCTCCAAGAGAAACCAAGTTTCTCTTCAAATCAGGGACATACCTCACCGAAGTGAGGGTTCTTATGGAGCCATCATGAAGTTTTAACCTAATATCTCCTACCCCTTGAACCTTACATTCATGGTCATTGCCAAGCAAGACCTTTCCACCATTAATTTTCCTGAAGTTTTGCAACCACAGCTTTCTTGGGGTCATGTGGAAAGAACAACCAGAGTCTAGAACCCACTCTAGGCTGTCTGAATGTTCACTAACGATTAGGGCTTCTGAACTATCATAACCGGAGTCACAACAGTTGGCTCCACCATCTCCTGATTTTTCTTTATCCGCTAAGTCTTTCTTTCTCTTTGGGCATAGCCGTTTAATGTGGCCTTCTTGCTGGCAGTAGTAACATTTTATTGGGCCTTTCCCATTTCTAGACTTAGACCTCGATTTATCCCTTTTTTTTATGATCTTTCTTAGTGCTTCTTGACCTGACTGTTAAAGCATCCCTAGAAGAGGTTTTCTCATTCATTTTGAACCTAAGTTCTTTTGAATTTAAGGCACCTATGACATCTTCTAATGAGAGCTTATCTCTACCATGTTGAAGGATGTCTACAAAATTTTCATAGGACTTAGGTAAAGAGTATAACAGAACTAGGGCCTTATCTTCCTCTTCATACTTCACTCCTATATTCTCTAAGTCTAGGCACAGCTTATTAAAATCATCTATATGGTCATGCAATTTCTGGGATTCTTGCATTTTGAAATTAAAAAACCAAATTAAAAAACCTGGCCTTTAAGAAGAGACGGCTGGACAACGATCTTTGAAGGTAGAGGTCTTCAAGTTTCTTCCAAATTTCCGCTGTAGTCTTCCACTTAGAAACTTCTCGAAGAACTTTATCGCCCAGGCTTAGGATTAGAATGTTGTAAGCCTTTTTATTGATTTCCTTCTTGGCCGTTTCTTGTTCCTCAGTTAGCACCGGTACTTCTTTCCCAGTGGTCGTGTCTGTTGTCTTGGCTTCTTGCTCCAGGGCTCCTTCGAGTCCTTAACTACAGAGAAGCGCCTCCATCTTTATCCTCCATAGACTAAAGTCATTTGATCCATCGAATTTTTCGATGTCAAATTTGGAGGTAGATGGCGCCATATCAATTTCTTGAAGAAAGTGAGATTTCTTGAGTTTCTTGAAAATCTTGATCACCAAAGAAGACTTCTTGGCTTTGATACCAAGTTGTTAGAGTAACTCACAACACTCCACCTATTTTCTCAACTCAACTAGCTCACTATCGAACCCAAGAACACACCGATAGCAGAAACGCACAAAGATATAACACAAACAGACACACATAGCAAGAAACAAGCAAAGATTTATCCTGGTTCGGTCTTGAAAACAAGACCTACATCCAGACTGCTAGGCACCAATTTAATCCACTATCTTGAAACATCCAAGGGATGATTACAATGAGAACTGAATCCCCTCCCACCCATATACACTGAAAGCTATAAGGATCCTAGAGAATACAAGCTATAAACCAGCCACTCTCTAACTCCTGCACTCAATCTCAAAATCAAGACACAATCTCAAAATCAAGACAGAAAACCTGAAGCTATACTTCACAACTATAGGCGCACTAAAACCCTTTGCTACATCTCCTATCCCATGACCCTTATTTATAAGATATAAGGGCGAGGATTACAAGATTATAACTAACTGTCCAACTGACCGAAACTAATTAATTTTGGCCAGCTGCCCCTTCTAGAAACAAACCTTCTAGAAGAGGTATTTAATTCTAACGCTAAACAGAAAACAATTATGCAGCAATATAATAATACATGTTTACATTTAATCTAATCTAATACAAATGACACAACAGGATACAATTAAAAATACAATCAAGATACAATCTCCTAGGAAGAAATATAGAAAGATAAATCAACTGAATTCAATCCATATTAATCCCTGAATATGGATAGTAATCTCTCGGTATTTCTAACACTCCCCTTCAATCAAGCCGTTTTTGAATTATTTCCTAATGTATAAATAGAAGATTAGGTGTTTGGTATGTTTTGTAAATCACTTAGAGATTATCTCCGTTAGAGAAAATTTCTAATTAAGAGTTTCCTATTGTAGATTGGCTAGTTTTCTGTATATATATAGATCTGGACAGAATGAATAAAACATACATTCAATTCTCTTCCCAATTCATGACACCTACTTGAGGGGGAGTGTTAGAAGGATACAGCTTAGTATACTTCTGTTTCTCTTAGTTGTACAGAGTTTGTTAGTTTGTTTGGCAGAGCTGTCTATATACCTAAGAGTGAATAGAGAATTCAGATCTGCTTTTTTCCTCCATATCATTCTCTCTCTCTCTCTCTCTCTCTCTTCTTTGCACAAGTTTCATCCAATAAATCATCTCCACCGTATACTTCCATAATAAATTCTTCAAAGGAGTTCAAACATGCAAACATGAAACAAATCTGACCATGCAGGCAGCTAAAAATCTGACCTGAATTTTGAATGCATTTCCAACAGCTGACAATACAGGGCTCCATACCCCTAGAATCCTGTGCGGTCTTTGAGCTGGTGCAGTCTCCAAAGACACCTTTAGCCTCACTTCAGAAACATCTATTAGGCTGATGAGAGAAGTAAGAATGACCATCTTTAGTTCTTAAATTCCAAATAAATAGCGATAATGATATGTGAGGATAATACACGATCATCTTAGATATAAAATTTTTTCAAATCAGGGGTGCTACAAGAAAAATGATTTGAACCACTGAAGCTTGCATGGGTACTGCCTTGCATTGGTTAATATAAAAAGTAATGCATGGTAAGTTTGAAAACAAAACCTGTAAATTTGAAAATAAAACCCTCCCAGACAATAAATAGCATCAGGAGAAGGGAGATGTATTGTTCAACAGAAAAGTTAACCACTAATATATCTTGTTCCTCACTGTTAAGGTTACTTAGGATAGATAAACTGTCTGTAAAGGTTCCATCCCAAGCCTTTACATCCCTGGAAATGTAAATTTCCAATGGTTGGAAAGGCCCTGTAGATTGCCATGGTTGCACAGAATTCATGGTCCCTTGTATTTATACCTTTCTTTGGCTTTATGGTAAGGAGGTGGATGTTGAAATGATTATTTTTCTCTTACAAATCTTGGAGTTCCAGATAACAGGGTTAATGGTCTGTCTTACTGAGTTCAATATCATCTTCTATTGACAGTTATCTTGAGCCAACTAGGGTTTCCAGGGAGAGTTGATCCTCTCTTTGTAGCATAGGGTTGGAAGTAACTATTGGGTGGTTTGCATATGGACAATCCCTGTTTGAGTCATGAATAAGATCTGCTTGAAAGTGACGTTGTTTAATGCCATTCTTCTTGCAAAGCAATCTAGATGTGTACTGTGATCTGTTTGGGAATCCCTTTGGACCTAATGTTGTACTGCTTGCTTCAATTATAAACATACCCATGGAATTTTCAGGAATAGTTCTCTATAGGGTCGAAGTGGAAACCTTCCCATCTGTAGAGTTGGAAATGTCATTCTTCCTACATCTAGACTAGATAATGCTAGTGGGAATGACCTCCAGATCCCGGGGGTAACACTACCATTCAGAGATGGCTCCATCATTCAGAACATCATTCATTAGGACCATATAGTAGGCCAGAGCTCATCAAAATGCTACCTCCACAAGAAATGATTTTTCCAAAATTGTCTTCTATCATATGGCCATTTCATTTTCCCTTCTGTCTTTCTTCATATTTTTTTGGGGAAAGGGGTGGGCCATCCATTGTATAATTCTCTTCATTTTGATGAATAAACTTCTTAATGTGTACTAAGAAAAGTAAACAGTCAACAAAGATGAACATCCATAGAAAAATGGATGCCAAATTATGACCTTGACAAACACAATTTATGGTGTAATCCACAGCATATTCATGTAATACTACTTGAGGCTCAAACCTATTATCTCGTCAAGGAGGACCTGTGGCAAGTTACAACTGCATAGTGGTGTTTATTACTCTGAATAGAAAGGATATGACCTCTAATAAAAGCTATTCCTAAATCCTAAATACATCCCTCTGACTCGTTTCTGGGATTAGTGTAGTTTATAGTATTTGTTAAATTATTGATCATCAAATTATGTAAATGCTTAAGCTATTAGAGTAAGGGGTGACTTTATTTGTTACATTATCATTTTTTTTTCTCTCAACACACCTCCTTACATGTGGTGAAACTTCATTGCATAGTTAGGCCAAACACATATAAATATTGGGTTGGCAATGATATTTGAACCTAGGACAGTTAGTTGCTCTGATACAATGCTATATTTTGACCATCAACTCATTTAAAAGTATTAGCTGCTAGAAATAAGGAAATTTATCTTTTATATTATTATTTACTGTCAATTGTATCTAAGAAAGTATGGGTTATTGAAATTCATTGAGGAAAGCAACATTTTCAAATATTTTATGCAATTCATTTGAAATAAAAATAATCCAAAGGAGAATTAAGTGAAGAGTTTCAGAAACAAAAGAAAAAGGAACAAACCTAGAAAGAGTCAGAAGGAAAGAAGCAGTACTACTAAAATATCATCCACATCCTCACCTTTATTTCAATTCTACACATTGATGCATTATGGATTTTCAGACCCCATGACAATAGAATGACATATGAAAGTGGCGGGTCTAAGGCGTAGCAAAGCTCCCATTGTCTAAAGCAAGCAACACAAAGGCCGGGGAAGAAGGGGGCGGGCAGTTGAGAGGGCCACAAGGGAGGGGCAGAGTTAACCATCTAGCAAAAAGTAAATTGTCATGGGCAATACAACCAGACCTCCAATCATCTAATTTACAAGCGTAGAACTAGGTCTAAAACTGAATAGGATTATTTCTTTTTCTATTTTGAGTCAGTTTCTTATTTCCTAATATTGTTGGATCTTTTCCTATTTTGATTAGGAGATTTGTTTTCCTATTTTGAGTTAGTTTATTAATTCCTAATATTGTTGGGTCTTTTGCTATTTTCATTAGAAGATTTGCAATTCGTTTCCTATTAAGAGTCTCTAAGGTTATGTTATAAAGACTATTGTAGTTGAGTACGGGCAATAAGAACAATATTTTTCCAGCATACTTTTGTGTGCAAGAGATTGAAGGGTTCTCTCTAACAAGCCCTAGCTTTCAACATAGGTGGACAGGGAAGGAGGCCTTTGAAGGGGTTAGCTTCTGATCTAGCTAATCGCCCTTGGACTCAATCTGTTAACATAAATCCTTTTCAGTAACAAATGCTAAGTATTAGATGATCAACATCACTAAAAAAAGGGACCATCAATTTTGGGTGGTGGGGGGTAAAGATGCTAATCAAATCAATTAATTACCAAATTTAACGTAATAAATGCAATGGGCTGGAGATACTAAATTGCATTAATAAGACATTAATAGAGGAATAATCTTTGGGTAAAAGGAACCAAATCATTAAATTAGCTTGGTACTAACAAGAAAAAGGAGGAACCTTACTTTATGCGTATCTCTGGATCAACTTGTTTGACACTGGAACTTTGGGGAACACGATCTAAATGAAGATTACTGTAAAAATCCACAAAAGCCCAGATAATTGGCTCATGAATGTTAAGCCTCCAACACCTTTCTGTGACCTATCAAAAGAGTTATATAAAATAGGTTATTATCTGCAGGCTATGGTCAAATTACAACTATGAGATTGCCATCATGGAAACATTACCCGTATATAAACATATGGGTAGACCTGGATACCATTAGGGTTCTCATTCCGCAGTGTTATAGTCATCTTAAAAACTGGATGAAGCATATCAATGGTCTGCTCAGGTGCCAACAGCACAGGCATCAGTGTTAAAGGGAGTTGATTGTCAAGCTGCACTTGGCCCAATATGAGCTTGAACCTGAAAAAATGAACACCTTTCAGCTTGCTGGATTTTCAAAAATTATTTTAACACATCAGAGGAAAAAATGCATAGGCTTTGGATGAACTGTTACTAAATCATGAGTGTTGTAGGAGAAGTGCTTTATTGGGCTTCCCAGGATTCAGAAGTGGAGGTAGATAGGCAATTGTTTCAGCTTGATGGGATTTAGGTCTAGGGATTATGGGTTGATTAGGGAAGATAATGGCAGGAAATTCAGATCCTTGGTCATTTGATCAGAGGTGAAGGTGGAGCCCTTCTTTGGACAAGCATTACATATGTTGACAGGTGCAGAAAACCAGACGCTTAGGCATTCTAAGACGTGGGAATGGAGCAGAAATTCTACATTTTTGGAATCTTGGTCATGATGGCTATGGCCATTCATCTTATTTGGGTTTAGCATGCATAGATTGCGTTTGAAAAGGGGTCAAGAAACATTGCATAGCAATAAATCAGAGGTGATAACAAAACATAATTCCTAAAAGAAACAAGAAAGAATGGATGAAAAAGAAGGCACCCAGACTAGTTCAGATAAAACAAAGAATGATCACAGAAAATTCATATCAGAGTTTTTAGATATAGCAGATGTTGAAAAACAAAGAATGATCAGAAATATAAGAAATGTTCTCACCTGCTTGTAGTTCCATTATCATAGCCGGTTGAATATGATATGAAGACTCGCTCAAGGTACAAGTACAAGAGCTCCTTTGGTCTATGGTCTATAACAGAAACCCCAACAGCTCCCAATTCAACTATAAGCTCAAGAGGAGATGTATTATCCTGTGTCTTGCTCTGCATCTGAGAACTCCCCCAATTGCCAACAGGTGTCATTAAGGTACCTACATTTGATTGAGATCCTGACGCTCTGTCGTCCATGAACCTAGCAACCTTGATATCACCAACTTCAGCAAGATGAAATAACAATCCTATATCTCCATCATTTACAGAACATAATCCTTCCTTATCCAAATCAAGGTTACAGAATGCAGTACTACTGCCACTATGGATTCTAGCATCAAGGACCCTTTGGCCATAAGGATCCTCCAAGCAAAAATTGGTGGTTGAAAGAGGTTCTAAATTAGTCCAAGAATCATCATCAGATCCAGACTGGCGAACGCTTATTGTCTTGCTGATTGTTCTATTCTCAAGCCTGTTGAATAATTAGTCAGCATTATAAGATGTAAAACATGTCATGTATTTTGTAAATTATTATAGAGATAGACAAACCTGATTGGACCATTTGTAGATCCAAGGCGGAATATAACAATAAAGCGAGATCCTTCTTCATAGCCCCGGATTTCCATCCTCAAAATGCTACAGGCACCGTCACGTTTCCTCAAAGCTAGAGGAATGGTGTCCTCTTTTGTGATTTTAACTGGAAACGACCATTCTGAATTTTCTAACCGGACCTATCGGGTAAATGCAAGTTTATTCAGTAAAATGATTGACCCGATCACATAAGTTGATAAAATCAGATCCAGGTAAACCACAGTTCCACAACTGCATTCCAGAAAAGCATAGAATCCCCGAGATTCATAGGACACAACAAAATATGAATAAAAGAGGGCAACATTGCCAACTTCAGAATGGGAAAAATACATAAACAAAGATTCATAACACCAAGACAAAGTTTACACAAGGTCCTAAAAAGAGTCCATCCGCAATTTAAATTTGCTATTTTGGGGCCTGATTTGTTGAGTTTTTGTTTTTAGTTTTTTATATTTTAGTTTTCATTTCAAAATTGTATAAAGAAAATATGCAAATTGTGTTTGATTACTTATTTTGTTTTTGAAAACAGTTAGAAATACTGAAAACATTGTTTCTATTTCCATAATCTAAAATGTTTTCATTTGCTTCCCTTCTCCTTCCACCATATATATCTTTCCCCACGACTGGCTCTCTCAGGATGGGAGTTGTGAGTAGTGGAGATGAGGAAGAGGAAGAAGAAATAAAAGAACATAACAAAGTTATTAAACAACAAATTAATTTTTTATTTTTTTAACTGCAAAAGGAAACTAAACGCAAAAATAGAAAACCAAAACTGAAAACTGGAAACGTTGTTAAACAATAGAAAATGGTGTTTGATTGCCGGTTTTCATTCTAAAATAAAAGGTTAAAAATTTTGATAAAGGAAAAAAAAAAAACACACCCAAAATGATGTTTCCAATTTTTCCATTTCATTTTCAGTGTCAACCCCAACTGTACTACTTCTTTCTTGTTTCTCACACCCCCAACACCCTAGACTAGAGAGTGACCCCCTACGAAGACACTTTCTTCTTTTTGATCCTTGATCACTCCATTTTCTCCTACTTCAAGGCAACCCAACCTTCCTCTTCCTCCTTTGTCTTCACTTCTCTTCCCTTCCCTTCCTTCACAGGCACCGGCCCCTTTGTTTTCTCCCACCTCCAGGCAGCCCCCAACCCACCTGACCCTTTTTCTTCTTCCTTTCACCACTAACAACCTTGACCCTTTTTTTTTTTTTTCGTTGGAAGAAGAAAAGGAAGCAATAAGAAAGGAGGAGGAGAAGAAGAATGACCAACAACCCTAAAAAGAAGAAAACATAGAAGAAAACATAAAAGTTAAAATTTTCCTGGGTTAATAGTTTTTTGGTCAATATTAATTGAATCATTACATGTATTTATTCATCATACTGAATAAAAAAAAGTTTGTATCAAACATTGTGTAGAAAAGGAGGAAGGGAAGCGGTATTCTCATATATTTTATTGATACGAATGAAAAATATTTATACAAGAGTTTCCTAAGAATTCTCCAAAGAATTCTCCTAGATTTTAGAGATTACATTCCTATTTTATAGGACTAGATTACAACAAAAAAAAAAATACAAATAAACCTAATCAGGAAAGAAATAAGATAAAGATAAAGTACAAGATAGATAAAATACAAGATAAACAAGGAGAATAGAGAATATATTTTATCACTATGTTTACTTTTATTTTCAAAATTTTAAAAAGTAAACAAAATTATCAGACATGTTCAGTTTTCATTTTTTTAAATAAAAAACAGAAACTGAACACAAAAATAAAAATCAAGCCTAGAAATTGGAAACACAGAAAATGGAAGCTTTGTCATTCCACATGTTCAATTTTCATTTAACACAAACCAGAAACTGAACGCGCACACACACGCAAACAAAACTGAAAATTGGAAGCAAAAAAATTGGAACCTTTACTTAAATGACTATAAATTTTAGATTGTCTGCTGATACTTGCACAAGGATTGGCATTTGAATCAATTAATGCTGTTGGAAAGATTAAAAGGAATTCCCCTTTTTCTCTCTCATGGCCAGAAATAAGAGGACGAAAGATGAGAGAAATTTAAAGGATGAAGTGATAAGGCTGTTAGAGATAAGGAGATAAGGCACATAAGATAATTCCAGCAACTCTTAACAGTTTAAAATTCCTAATTCAAATCTGTATATCTGTACCTATAGTTTAGGAGAAAGAGATTCTTATTTTTTAAGAGATATCTTGTATGACAGTGTGTATATATATCTCTCATAGCTGGAGAAATAAATTAGAGCTTTCATTTTAATCGATTAAAGTTTTGTACTCGAGTAAAACTCTTTTGAATTCTTATACTACTTGAGTGATTTTGTTTGGTACTCGAGTAAGTCCCCTTCATCTTCGGTTCGTTATTTGCTCATGGTATCAAAGCCATGGCACAAGGAATGTGTGAGCTTATCTGGATACAAAGGTTGATGGTATCAGAGGTGGTGTTTATCTAATGAAAGAAAAGTCATAAGTGAACTACTATTCATATTTCCCTCATCTAGAGTTCATAAGTCTCTCCCAATCTGTGTGTTTGGGTGCATAGCTTTTGTTCATACCATTCATCCTAATTGGGGTAAATTTGATCCTAAAGCTCTTAAGTGTATTTTTTTGGGTTGTTCTCCATCTCAAAAGGGCTACAAATGTTATCACCCTTCTCTCAAACGTTTTTTTGTTTCATGTGATGTTTCCATTGATGAACAACAAGCCTTATATCCCAATGTTTCTCTCTAGGGGGAGCATGATAATCAAGGAGACAAACATTGGGATCCAACTATTTCTATACTTGTAGCCTTACCCGAGGAATTGCCTCAAACTAAGCCTACTACTACTTCCACCACCTGAGTCGTATGTCAAGGGGGAGAGTTGTACACATCCAAAACAAGTTTTGGTATACTCTAGGAGACCATGAGCTCCCAAGCAAAGTCATGAATCCAAGCTGATGGCAGATTCTCCTACAATGAATTCAGAATCTGCCTACAATGAATTCTCATGAAGGGGAGGAGGAGGCAGTGACTTGTGTTGAAAATGATGACGGATCTGCCAATTTCTGTAAGGAAAGGGGTAAGAACTTGTACCAACCATCCAATTTCAAACTATCTTACATATTCCAAGTTATCAAGAAATTTTAAGGCATTTATTACTGAATTTGATGCAATTCAAGTACCAAAAGATATTCATGAGGCTCTCCAAGACCATAAATGGAAGGAGGCTGTCTTAGAAGAAATAAGGGCACTAAACGATAATGAAACTTGGGAAATGGTAGATTTACTGAAGGAAAAAAAGGTAGTTGGCAGCAAATGAGTTTTCATGGTTAAGTACAAACCAAATGGTACAGTTGAAAGGTACAAAGCAAGGCTTGTGACACAAGGTTTCACTCAAACATAAGAGATTGACTACGAGGAGACATTTGTTCCAGTGGCAAAGTTGAATTCTATTAGAGTGCTGCTTCCTATTGCTGCAAATTTGGACCGGAAACTACACCAACAATATATCAAGAATCCATTCTTGAATGGTACATTAGAGGATGAGGTGTATATGAAATCTCCACTCGGATTTGAGGATCAAGAAGGTTTTGTCAAGGTATGTAAACTTAAAAAGTCTCTTTATGGCTTGAATTAGTCTAAAAGGGCATGGTTCACACGGTTTAGTACTGTAATGAAACAATTCGACTATTAATAAGGGCAAGCGGACCAAACTCTATTTGTAAAAGGGGATGAGTTAGGAAAACAATCAATTCTTATTGTTTATGTTGATGATATGGTAATTACAGGATATGATGAACTAGAAATTGAGAATCTCAAGAAGAAGCTGTAGGCCATTTTCAAAGTGAAGGATCTAGGAGCTCTCAAATATTTCCCAGGCATGGAAATTGTAAGAAGTAGAAGAGGAATCTATATTTCACAAAGAAATACACCCTAGATCTACTTAAAGAAACAGATAAGCTCGGGTGTAGACTAGTTACAACACCCTTAGAATGAAATTGGAAGGATAAAGTAGATGAAGAAGATCCATCAGTGGATAGGAATAGGTATCAGCTTTTAGTAGGCAAATTAATCTATTTGTTACTTACTAGACTAGATATTGCTTTTAGCGTGAGTATTGCTAGTTAGTTTATGCATGCTCCACTAAAAGACACTTGGATGAAGTGAATTAGATTTTGAGATATCTCAAGGGAAGTCCAAGTAAGGGGCTACTATTCAAGAAAAGAGAGGATAGGGATATAGTGGGTACTCAGATGTAGATTGGGCATGAGCTATTGAAGACAACAAGCCTACAATTGGATATTGCACTAAAGTATGGGGGAATCTAGCTACCTAGGGAAATAAAAAGCAATTTGTAGTAGCCCGTAGTAGTGCAGAAGCTGCATACAAAGCCATAGCACAAGGAATGTGTGAGCTTATTTGGATATAGAGGTTGATGTCTGATTTAAATCTACCATTAATTGGCCCTATGAAGTTATTAAGTGATAGTAAATCAACAATAAGTATAGTCCACAACCTAGTTCAACATGACAGGATGAAGCACGTGAGAATTGACAGAAATTTTATCAAGTCTAAAGTAGAAACTAGGGCTATCACTCTTTCCTATATCTCTACCAAGTCTAAAGGGGCAGATGTTCTTACAAAGGCTTTGTCTAAACCAAGTTTTGATCTATGTGTGAGCAAGCTAGGAATTGTTGATATCTATTCACTAGCTTGAGGGAGAGTGTTGGAAAGATTAAAAGGAATTCTTGTTTTTCTCTCTCATGGCTAGAAATAAGAGAATAAAAGATGCGAGAAATTTAAAGGATGAAGTGATAAGGCTGTTAGAGATAAGGAGATAACGGCAAATAAGATAATTTAAGCAACTCGAGCAGTTTAAAATTTCGAATTCAAATTTGTATATTGGTACTTATAGTTTAGGAGATAGATATTCTTATTTTTCAGGAGATATCTTGTATAGTAGTGTGTATAAATATCTCTCATAGCTAGAGAAATAAATTAGAGCTTTCATTTTAATCGAGTAAAGTTTTGTACTCGAATAAAACTCTCTCGAATTCTTATACTACTTGAGTGATTTTGTTTGATACGTGAGTAAGTCCCCTTCATCTTCGGTTCATTATTTGTTCAAATGCCTTTAGGGCTGCACTGATGTTCATACTTTTTTGGTGTCTTTTGGTCCCATCTTGGAGTTAGTTTTGGTTTTGTTCCAGTATGTAATGGTCCTCTATAACTTAATCTAATGTAAATTTGAACCTTCTTTCAAAAAAAGAAAAAAGTAAATGTGAATGATGATGGCATGCTACCTTGATAAGTGAACAATATTTGTAGAAAAGGAGGAAGGGAAACGGTATTCCCGTGTATTTTATTGATACGAATGAAAAATATGTCATGATCCTGTGGGTTATTTTGTAATCTCTACCTCTATTAAACTGTTGGGCAAGTTAGGAGGCGGGAGAGGCTGTTATAACAGTCTTTGAAAACAGTTAGGAGGTTAGAAGAATCATTGTATAGCTAGAGGTCTTATTAATAAGGAGACCTACGGCACATGGAGGACTATCGATTGATTGATGAATAAATCCTTCTCTCTTTGATCTTTCTGATCTCTCTATTCTAATTCTCTTTTCCCTCTCTTTCTCGATCGGAATTACGGAAACTGCCAAGTCCTAATTCAAGGACTTGACAAGTGGTAACAGAGCCGTACGATTTGGCTGTGAGGTTCGGATTCCAGGGCGCAATGGCGGAAGGCACACGTCTGAAGCAATGGGAGATCCGGTTAGAATCACTGGAGTTGGGCGCGACCCAGACCCAGGAGACCCTACGACAAACGCGAGAAGAATTGACTGAATGGAGGGAAGTAATGCAAACAGCTATGGAGAAACAGCAAGAAGCAACAAATCGATGCCAAGAATCGGTAGAGATGCAAGGGCGGAGGATGGACAGCTTGGTAAGCATGCTATCTTCGCTACCCCAATTCCGTTTACCACTAGAATATCCACCACGACAGACGTCGGAACCGATTCTACCATACCAGGGCAATCATCTGGGCACACAAGGGATTCTTGATGAAGTAGACCAGGGTACGGTGCAAGGAGTTATGGGAAGGAATCACCAGCTAGGGATTCAGAACCATGTTCCTATGCCAAGATTGGAGATTCCGATGTTCGAAGGGAAGAAACCACGATGGTGGGTGAGGAGGTGTGGACGATTCTTCCAATTTTACCAAATTCCAGAGGAGCAAAAGGTAAATTTGGCGACGGCTTATTTGAATGAAGAAGCAGATTCTTGGTATCAAGGATGGATTCAAGATGGAGGAATGCAAGGGAGCTGGGCCGAATTTGCTGAAGGATTATGTGAACGGTTCGGGGAGAAAAAAATGACCGATGTAGTAGAAGAATTCAGCAAGTTGAAACAAGAAGGAACAGTGATTGAATACCAAAGCCGACTTGAAGAATTGAGATCTCTGGTGAGTACAGTACAACCCAGACTTACCGAACAGTACTTGGTATCGGTCTTCATTAGCAGATTGAGGGAAGAACTGCGGCCCATGGTGAAGATGATGACTCCAACTTTCGTTAAACAAGCAGCGGAAAAAGCAAGACTTCAAGAATTAGCCTTAGAAGCCATCTTCAAGAAACATAAGGTTCCTTATAAACCCAGTATTTTAGCAGGACAGTATGGAGGGAGAAACGCAAGGCCATTGCTAACATGGCATAATCAACAAAATTCCAAAACACCCGTAAATAATAACGGGAGTAAAGGGAATTTGATAGAGCAGCGAAGGCAGCTGGGGTTGTGCTTCAAATGCGGAGAAAAATACGGTCCGGGTCATCAATGCAAAAGACAGCTGATGAACATGGAAGGAGTTGACGGAGAAAAGATGGAAAAAGAAACAAAAACAGGGGAAACCACTGGTGAAGAGTTACTGGAGCAAGAAGAAGAAGAAGAAAAGCAAAGGGAGGAAGGAGGACAGATTTCGTTCCATGCATTGAAAGGAAGCCCTATGGGGCAGATTATAAAAGTAAAAGGACAGGTGGGAAAACGAAGACTGATGGTGCTTATCGACAGTGGAAGCACCCACAGCTTCCTCAGTGAAGCCACAACGACGAGCCTCCAATGTCCCATGACAACCACAACACCCTTGTCGGTAACGGTAGCCAATGGAAATAGAATGTACAGTCACAATAAATGTCTCGGATTTACATGGATCATGCAAGGGCAAGAATTTGTGGCTGACTTGAGGATCTTAGACTTGGGTGGATGTGACATAGTCCTTGGCGTAGATTGGATAAGTACTATAAGTCCTCTGACTTTTGACTTCAATAAGTTAGAAGTCATGGTGGTAATCAATGGACAAAAGTTAACCTTGCTGGGAAATTTGGAGCAAGCAGAGTGCAAGTTAATTGGAGGAAAAAGGCTAAAGAAAATGATGTCAAAGAAGGGAAGAAATATAGCCCAACTCTATTCTATACAAGCAAAAGAAATAGAAGATGACAGTGAAGTGAAGGCAGAATTGCAACTCACAAATGCTGACATCGGTTCCCAACTCACAAACAAGGTAGGTTTATCGGAGAACTTGCATTCACAATTGGTAGAATTTAAGGATCTATTTGTAGAACCTAGCTCTTTACCACCCCAAAGGCCATTGGACCACTCAATTCGCCTTAAACCAAATTCAGAACCTGTCAACATTAGAGCCTATCGATACCCTCCTGTGCAGAAAACTGAAATTGAGAAACAAGTTAAAACAATGCTAGACTCGGCCATTATTCAGCCCAGCCAAAGGCCCTTTGCTTCTCCAGTTCTCCTTGTTAAAAAAAAAGATGGAACTTGGAGGTTTTGCATAGACTATGGACAGCTTAATTCCAATACAATCAAAAATAAGTTTCCTATACCTTTGATTGATGACCTATTGGATGAGTTAAATGGTGCCCAAATTTTTTCTAAACTAGATCTTAGGTCTGGTTATCATCAAATCAGAATGACACCATCTGATATCCACAAAACAGCATTTAGAACTCACCAAGGGTTATATGAATTCACTGTTATGCCCTTTGGTTTGACTAATGCCCTTGCCACATTCCAAGCTTTGATGAATCAGATTTTTCTACCCTATTTAAGGAAATTCATCCTCGTTTTCTTTGATGATATCCTTGTTTACAGCCCCAATATTGAACACCATATTATACATCTCCGCACTACATTTGAGATCCTTAAATCTCACCAATTGTATGCTAAGCTCTCCAAATGTACCTTTGCTGTGAGGGAAGTAGAATATTTGGGACATATTATTTGTGGAGAAAGGGTACGAACAGATCCAAAGAAAGTGGAAGCAATGTTGGAGTGGCCTAGGCTTAAAAAAGTGAAGGAGCTAAGAAGTTTCTTGGGATTGACAGGGTATTACCGAAAATTTGTGCAACACTATGGTATTATCAGCAAACCTCTCACTGAGTTGCTGAAAAAGGAAGGGTTCCAGTGGAATAAGAAAGCAGAAGCAACATTCTTGGCCCTTAAGAAATCCATGTCTACAGCTCCAGTATTAGCTCTGCCAGATTTTTCTAAGCCATTTACAGTTGAGACGGATGCTTGTGACACGGGGGTGGGAGCTGTGTTAATAAAAGAAGGGCGACCATTGGCTTTTATAAGTCAAGCATTGTCTCAAAGGCATTTAGGATTAAGTGTGTATGACAAAGAATTGTTAGCAGTGCTTAGAGCAGTTGACAAATGGCGACACTACCTGGAAAGCTAGCCATTTGTGATCCGCACGGACCATGAGAGTTTACAGTTCCTAGGCCAACAAAGATTGCATACTCAGCTGCAAAGGAAAGGGGTTTCTAAACTTATGGGGCTGGACTATATTATTCAGTACCGCAGAGGAAAAGAAAACATAGTGGCTGATGCATTATCTAGACGCAGTGAAACTGTAGCCTGCCAAGCTATCACAGCAGTAGTACCTGAATGGATAGGGGAATTAGAAGCTAGCTACGGCCAGTCAGAATGGCTTCAAGGTATCCTAACACAGTTGGCAATCCAACCTACTGCAATAACAGATTATACATTATCCAACGGTCTGATCAAGTACAAAGGAAGGTTGGTAGTGGGGGATGACAGTGCATTAAAGGAGAGAATAATAGGAGCACTTCATGCTTCGCCGGTGGGGGGTCATTCAGGGATAAGAGCTACTTATCAAAAGGTCAAACAATTATTTTTTTGGCCTAAACAAAAGCCAGATGTAGTGAAATTTGTGATGTCATGCATAGTGTGCAAGCGATGTAAAAATGAAAACGTGGCTTACCCGGGATTATTACAGCCCTTGGCAATACCTAATCAAGCTTGGGAAGGAATTTCTATGGACTTTGTGGAGGGTCTGCCCCGATCGGAAGGCAAGGATGTAATCATGGTGGTGGTGGATCGTTTGACAAAATTTGGCCATTTCATTAGTCTATCTCATCCATTTACTGCACAAGAGGTGGCAAGAGTGTTTTTGGACAGGATAGCCAACATCCACGGAATTCCTAAGACTATTGTCTCGGATAGAGACAAGGTATTTACAAGTTCATTTTGGCAGGAACTGTTCCGGAAATTGGTAGTAGGCTTGTGTTTGTCCACTGCATACCACCCTCAAACGGATGGTCAAACGGAAAGGGTCAATCAATGCTTAGAGGCATATCTAAGGTGTATGTGCTTCACAAATCCTAAGAGCTGGAATTGGTGGCTATCTTTGGCACAATGGTGGTATAATACCACCTACCACAACACTATTCGAAGGAGTCCTTTTGAAGCCATGTTTGGGTATAGACCCATGCTGCTGCCTGCTATTTCTGAGTCTTCCCCTACTATGGCAGAAGTGGGGCATTATTTCCAGCAGAGGCAGCAACTGTTAACTGTCCTAAAACAAGAATTGGCCAATGCCCGGAACCAAATGAAGCAAATAGCAGATAGAAGGAGGAGTGACAGGACTTTTGAGATAGGTGATTTGGTCTATCTCAAGGTAAGGAGGTTCTTGCAACAGCCCTATACAACAATGCCATCCTCTAAGTTGAGTCCCAAATATTTTGGACCTTATCCTATTGTGGCCAAAATAGGTCCAGTCGCATATAGATTGCAGCTACCTGAAGGAGTGACAAATCATCCGGTGTTCCATGTTTCTTTATTAAAGAAGGTTACAACAACAACTGATTCTATTTTGACAGAATTACCACCCAATGCGGAAGAAGCAGAAGAAATCATAGAACCCCGCGCTATTCTACAGAAGAGGATAATGTACGAAGGAAAAGTACCCTTGACGCAAGTATTAGTCCAGTGGTCACACCTTCATCCAGACCACACTACTTGGGAATACATTCCAAACCTGTTGAAGCAGTTTCCGCGGGCCATGGGACTTCTCTAAATTTTTGAGGACAAGAATTCTTTCAAGGAGAAGGGATTGTCATGATCCTGAGGGTTATTTTATAATCTCTACCTCTATTAAACTGTTGGGCAAGTTAGGAGGCGGGAGAGGCTGTTATAACAGTCTCTGGAAACAGTTAGAAGGTTAGAAGAATCATTGTATAGCTAGAGGTCTTATTAATAAGGAGACCTACGGCACATGGAGGACTACTGATTGATTGATGAATAAATCCTTCTCTCTTTGATCTTTCTGATCTCTCTCTTCTAATTCTCTTTTCCCTCTCTTTCTCAATCGGAATTACGGAAACTGCCAAGTCTTAATTCAAGGACTTGACAAAATATTTATACAAGAGTTTCCTAAGAATTCTCCTAGATTTTAGAGATTACATTCCTATTTTATAGGACTAGATTACAACAAAGAATAATACAAATAAACCTAATCAAGAAAGAAATAAGATAAAGATAAAGTACAAGATAGATAAAATACAAGATAAATACGGAGAATAGAGAATATATTTTATTACTCCCCCTCAAGCTGGGGAATGGATATCAACCATCCCTAGCTTCCACACCAAGTCTTCAAACCGTTTAGGAGGCAGCTCTTCGGTCAAACAATCAACCAGCTGTTCTTCCGAAGACACATACAAAATGCAAATCAATCTGGCTTCCAATTTTTCCTTAGTAAAATGTTTATCTATCTCCACATGTTTGGTGCGATCATGTTGCACAGGATTATGTGCTATACTTATAGCTGATTTATTATCACAACACAACTTGATTGGCCCATGGCTGAAAATCCTCAAATCTTCCAAAATAATTCGCAACCAAAGCAACTCACATAGGCCCATTGCTAGTGCCCGAAATTCAGCTTCAGCACTTGATCGCGCTACTACCCCTTGCTTTTTACCTCTCCAAGAAACCAAATTTCCACCTAAGAAGACACAATAACCTGTGGTAGAATGTCTATCAACTAAAGACTCTCCATAGTCTGCATTAGTGTATCCTGTGAATCCAAATCTATCCCAGCTTTAAATAAGATTCCTTTACTTGGAGTTGTCTTTAAATAGCACAAAATTCGTCGTAAAGCTTGCATATGATCTTCTGTAGGACAATGCATGAACTGACTAACCAAATTTACTGCAAAGGCAATATCTGGTCTGGTGTGAGATAAGTAGATTAGTCTGTCGACTAATCGTTGATACCTCCCTTTATCCACTGGTTGATCTTGATCACATAGTTTAACATTAAATTCCACCAGAGTACTTGCACCTTTGCCACCTAGCAAACCTGTCTCATGCAATAGATCAAGAATATATTTTCTTTGGGATAAGAAGATACATGCTTTAGAATAAGCTACCTCTATACCCAAAAAATACTTCAAAATGCCAAGATCTCTAATTTCAAAAGTCTTGGACAGATTATCCTTAAGTTGTACCTGCTCCTCACAGTCATTTCCAGTGACAATAATATCATCCACATAAACCAAAAGAGCGGTTACCCTTCCCTCAAAGGAATGCTTAAAGAAAAGAGTATGATCACCCCTACTTTGAGAATAACCCATATGCCTCATGACTTTAGAAAAACGATCAAACTAGGCCCGAGGAGATTGTTTAAGGCCATAGAGAGCTTTCCTTAATTTGCATACTTGTCCGGACAACCCTTTATCAAAGCCGGGAGGGGGTTCCATGAACACCTCTTCCTCTAAATCTCCATGCAAGAAAGCATTCTTTACATCAAATTGGTGCAACTTCCAGCTAATAGGATACGCATAGTTAACATTTTGGCTACCGGAGCAAAACTTTCTAGGTAATCAATACCAAAAGTTTGTGTGTATCCCTTAGCAACTAGCCTTGCCTTATACCTTTCTAGGGACCCATCTACATTATATTTGAGGTTAAAACCCACCGACAGCCCACGGGCTTGACTCCCTTTGGCTTAGGGACAATGTCCCACGTCTGATTTTTTTCTAAGGCCCTCATCTCCTCTTGCATTGCTTGAACCCAATTCTGATATTGGAAAGCCTCATTAACTATCTTAGGAATAGGAATTGTGTCTAAGGAAGTCAGAAAAGCCTTATGATTTGGAGATAAGCGGTGATAGGACATATAATTGGCCAAAGGGTGTTGGGTGTAGCTTCTGCTCCCTTTGTGAAGGGCAATTGGTAGATCAAGATCATTAGTAATTGATGCAGGCAGTGAATTAGATGTGGCAGAATTGGGCTGAGAATCAGAGGGACAACAACGTGAGGTTTCATTACCTGGATTAGGAGAGGAAACTGGTGCTGAAAGAGGTTCTGGAATGGGCTGTTGTTGCTGTGTTCTCCTCTTAAATACATAGGGAGATCCTTTGAATCGAATTGGAGTGGATGGCAGCTGTTCTTCTGGAGGTTCCGGCTGGTGTTGTTCATCTAAGGAAGAGTTAGATGGAGCATGAATCTGTAAACCATGAGAGGTTTCCAAAATGGGAAGATCATTATTTATATCAACCCAAGATATATGTATATCTTGAATATCAACACTAGAAGGATCAAAGAATGATTGATTTTCAACAAATGTAACATCTTTGGTCACATAAAATTTTCTAGTAGCAGGGTGATAACACTTGTACCCTTTTTGAGTGGGCGAATAACCAAGAAACACACATTTGAGGGCTTGAGGGTCCAGTTTATCCCTATAATGTTTGGATACATGGACAAAAGCAACACAACCAAAGACTCTCAACAAAAGAGGAGTATGAGAAAACACTACTGGAAAATAGGAGGAGAAGCATTGAATTGGGCTTTGGTGTTTTAGAAGAGTAGAAGGAACTCGGTTAATTAGGTAGGCAACAGTCAAAACTGCCTCCCCTCAGAAAGACTTGGGGACATAATGATGTAGTAAGAGAGCTCTAGTAACATTGAGCAAATGTCTCGTTTTTCTTTCTGCTACACCATTCTGTTGAGGAGTATCAACACATGAAGACTCATGAATTATACCTTCTTGCTGGAAGAAGTTATACAAGTGATGATTGAAGTAGTCTCTTGCATTATCAGTTCGGAATTTTTTAATTTGAGACCCAAATTGAGTAGATATCATCTTATAGAAAATATGCAAGATAGAACTAATACCAGCCTTATTCTTTAAGAGATAAACCCAAGTTGTTCTTGTATAATCATCAATAAAGGTAATAAACCACCTAACCCCAGAACAATTAGGAATTTTAGATGGTCCCCACACATCCGAATGAATCAAAGTAAATGGAAGAGAAGATAAATTGTTACTCACAGAATATGAAACTCTATGATGTTTAGAAAGTTCACACACATCACAATGAAGATTAGAAATGTCCAAATTTCTAAGCATAGTTGGAAACATAGACTGCATAGTACTAATGGCAGGGTGCCCTAAACGACAATGTTGAAGTTAAAAATCATGAATCAAAACAGCTGGTTGAATAGGAATCAAAGAAGCTGAAGCTGGCTGAGAAGAGTAAGCTAAAGGTTTCTCCCCCTTAAGATCAGCATTGCATGTCTTCAGAAAATACAACCCATTCCATTCCTCACCAACTCCAATCTTCTTCCTCGTGTCCAGTGCCTGAAATTCACATTTGTTTGGGAAAAAGACAACACAACAATTTAAATCCTTGGTTAGCTTATGAATAGAAATCAATTTTCTAGAAAGATTTGGGACATGAAGCACATGTTGCATAGGCAATGAGAAATTAAGATTTACATTACCATGTCCAGCTATAGGAATTGTATTACCATTGGCCACCGTTATCTTTTTGGAGCTACTTAGTGGGGTATAGGAATCGAAGACATTTATATCAAAGGCCATATGATCAGTAGCCCTTAAATCCAGAATCCATAGATTATTCCTAATAGTATGTGAGGCAATACTAGATTTAGAATTCAAGCAAATACCTGTTTGGGCCATGGAACAAGAACCACCTTGAATAGTCTTTAGGAAGCTTTTAAGCTTGCTGATTTCTTCAGCATTAAGCTGTTCGGTCATGATAGATGAATTGGTTGTAACTGAATCTGTCTTCTCCAATGTAGTCTCTTCCTTTTTGGCAGCTTGATAGGTTTGAACTTGCTGTCGGGGTTGAAAATTTTGAAGATTCTTCATTCCTCCTACCTTATTCAATACTGCTTCTTTCCCATGGAGTTTAAAATAGGTCTCCCTGGTATGCCTGGGTTTCTTACAAAAAGAACACCATAAACCATCTTTATTTTGAGCTTTAGGATTAAAAACATTCCCACCTTATTGTGACCAAAACCGAGAAGCATATTTCTTGTTAGTTGCCATTACAGATCCCTTAAGAGAAGTCTCATTTAGCATAGCTATTCTCCTATACTCCTCACTACGAACAATAGCAAAGACTTCATTTAAAGAAGGAATTTTGTCTTTCCCTAGGACTTGCACCCTTACTTGATCAAAATCAGCATTAAGGCCTGCTAAAAATTCAACTACCCTATCTCTTTCAAATATTGCAGTTATGGTGGCTGCATCTTCACTAAATTTCATCTTGATATCTTGATAATGATCCAACTCAAGCCAATATCCGTTCATTTTATTATAGTACTCGATGACAGTTAGAGAACCCTGTTTAATACCACTTATTTTCATCTTGATATCAAAAATAACCGAGGCATCTTGCACTTTAGAATAAGTCGCTTTGCAGTATCCCAAATCTCCTTAGCCGTAGACAAGAACATGTAATTTTTACTTACCTCAGGGTGAATTGAGCCCCACAGCCAAGACATTATCAAGGAATCCTCTACTTCCCATGCAGCAAAATTAGGATCTTTAGCATCTGGACTAGGCTCAGTCAGATGGGCCATCTTTCCTCTTCCTTTCAAGAAAGTCCGCACAAGCTGCGCCCATTGTAAGTAGTTCCTTCCATCAAGCCCATAAGAGTGATGTAACCCTGGAAGGTCATTGTTAGACAAACTCCCCATTGGCATGTCAGATGAAGCACGTTCTTTGTCTCAGAAGTGTCTGTCATGGTGAAGACTCAGCAACAGTATCGACAGTTTGAGACAGCAATGGAAGGAAGAAGCACTCAGCAACAGAAGATTTTGACACCAGGGATGGGCTAGAGAGACGCTGGAGATCAGATCTGGAGCAGTCGGAGGCGAAAGGGTTGCAGACGCTCCTTCACGCGCTAGCGCGTGGAGTCGGAAGAGAACTGACAACGACGTGTGGGGGCGTGTGTGGACTCCGATGGCGGTGGTTCTCCGGTGGTCGGCCAATCTGATGACGGCGAACCCAGTAGTAGTGGCGATGTTGGAAGGCGGTGATTGGACAGAGGCGTTTCTACGTGAATAGTGATGGTGAACAGTGACTGAATAGTGACGGTGCAATGAAGGCACTAGGGTTTACTATATCAACCTATTAACGAGGCTCTGATACCATGTAGAAAAGGAGGAAGGGAAGCGGTATTCCCGTGTATTTTATTGATACGAATGAAAAATATTTGTACAAGACTTTCCTAAGAATTCTCCTAGATTTTAGATATTACATTCCTATTTTATAGGACTAGATTACAACAAGGAAAAATACAAATAAACCTAATCAAGAAAGAAATAAGATTAATATAAAGTACAAGATAGATAAAATACAAGATAAATAAGGAGAATAGAGAATATATTTTATCAATATATATTCTTAGTTCTTTAAAATATCTACTTTTTTTAAGGAAGCAATGTAGGACTCCAATATCCATTATGATATAGCTAGTACAAAGTTTTGGGATTACACATATCCCCTTCATTCACATCTTAACCTCTGCTGAAGATGACTACCTTTAGAGAGTTAGAAGTCCACCTACCTGGAGTTTCATAGGACCATCCACTTCACGATAAACGAAGGAGACTCGAGAATCAGATGCATGCAGAACCTTCGGTTCATCTCCATGACTTAACTTCACATACATATTTTGACCAATTCTGTTTGTAAAAGTCATGTATGGTTGGACAGAAATCACCTGAAGAAAAGGGGAGCAAATGTTACGATCCAAATTAAGGAATGCTGAAATCAAAATTCTGTAAGTGCATGAAAGGACCTTTGTTGGGACAGACTGATATTGGCATGGTTTCGAAGAAATAAAAAGTCGCAAGCAATCTCCATCAGCATTGTAGGCGCAAATATCCAAAGACCCATCCTAAAAATTTAAGAAATACTCAGCACAAGAGACTGCTAACCAAAAAATGAAGTAACTATTTAGATTAATTACCTACCATGTCACCTAGGGGAGAAAGATCTTTAACAGGTCCAAATAGCTCCTTTCCAGATTGAGTGACAGACACAGAGAGGCCCATTGATTTAAAATTCAAAGCAGATGCAATAGTATGACCTTCATATATTTCTTCTTCAGTAATTTCCTCAAGGATTACTTCATTTTTTTTCCCCAATGGAAAAGGGAAATTGATCTTCTTTGTATGTTTTCTCCCTGTCACATCTAAAAGCCTAAATGTAAGTGGTGGGCACCTTGCAATCACAAACCAGTAAGGAGAATAGACTCTAATGATCTTTGCCAAAAGTGGGTTATCCTTGCTTTGGTTTTCTTCAAGAATGATTTGAACAACCCTGCACAATAGAACAAATTACAAAAGATAAGAGAAATTATTTTCAAGCCTGGAAAAGAGTCACAAGAGGCCCAGGCAAAAGAATGAACCTTCCAGTAACTGAACTTCTTAAACTTATCATTTTTGATGGAACTCTGCTCGGATGGGATATAAGAACAGCTTCCTACAAGAGAGCAAAATTGGAAAGAGGAAACTATTAAAGATTGATTACAGTTAAAAAAAAAGAATAAAAAAAGAGAGAAGCACTTGACCCTTAAACACTCACATGTATTGGCAACCATCCTCTTTGTGGAAGCAGTGAGAAGTATAAAGGTTTTCTAATGTCAACAGTATAAATCTTTACAGTTTTCCCTGGGCAAAAAATTCCTCTTGAGCAGACAAGAAAATGACCACTGGCTTGCATCTCCATAACAGAAAATTCAGCTGTCAGTGGAAGATAATTGGTTATGGAGAGAGGGGATTTGACGACAAGGCTCCAATCTTGAATTGGATCAGAATGAATGTCCTTTGCAATCTCTGTTGCCTGTATGCTTAGACAAAACCACATTCCATGAGGGATATCTGATGAAGTTCCAGTGATCTCAGAGCAATACAGTAGTTCTTCAGACTTGGTGAGAGTTGAGACACATATTTCAGAGTTTTGTTCAGGTTTATCAGAGTCTCCTGATTGACCAGGACAATCCACCACAGAGCTCCAAGAATATTCATTAGTGAAATTGAGATCCAAAGGTCTTAACTGAAGAATATACAATCCTAGGTGGGTTAAGGCTGGTAAAGGAAGGGGGACAGTTTCACCAGGTTTCAGTTGCCCAATGGATATTTGCTGTGCCACATCGCCAGATATCTGCTTTCTGTTCCTGATCCATCTCCTTTGCCTTGCATAGTTCACAAATTGTATAGGATCATATGATTCGGGCCATTTTAAACTTTCAAGATTTGGAGCATAAATCCACCCATCAATAGTACTAACAGAAACATTGTCTATATGCCAATCGTCAATCAATTGCCATCCTGGTGGCATATCCACTCCAAAAGTTTTCTGTACAATTAAATAAATTAAATAATCACCTAGGAGCTCCAGAGCAGTCAAAGCAGGATTAGGCAAAGGATATTGAATCTATCATCAAATTAGCGAGGTACCAAATCCAATTACGGATTACAGTAATTGTATGGAGTTCCGACAAGGTACAAATGGTATAGCAACATTCAAAACTGCAAGGAGATTCCCACATCAATACTCAAAATCAAAATCTGAAGCTGGGAGGAATGACGCCATTTGATTTGTAAGGTCATTTTGGAACTAACATAAGCATATTAGATTTAACCAAAGTTGAGTCAGATTTTAACCGTGTTAGAGTTCAGGTTTAAAATTTTATTACAAGAAATTAAAAGAAGGGCCACAAGCAAGGCCGGTAATGGTGGTGGTAACTGGTATGGCCAGCAAGGGAGCGGCCATCAAGAACCCAACACTGCAAATCATTGTTCGAGAGAGAGAGAGAGAGAGACACACACACACACACACACACACACTCAATGCTGATGGGAGAGAATTGTTCCTCAATTTCGGCAACTGCAGGTGCTGGCTTCTAATCATTCCAGTGGACTTAAATCAGCGGCAAGCTGGCAAGTGAAGGCAACGAAGAAGTCTGTTATATTTATGTGAAGCTTCAAATTGCTGCATTTAACGGAGGGGCTGGATGGTCTTTTTGGCAACCCTCGGGACCACCCAAAATGGCTGCGTTTTGGGCCCTAGGTGGATGGCCAAACAGCAACCCCCTTTGCCGTTTTGCTTGGCGTGCTTACTTTATCGTTTTGCTGCTGCTTACCTGATCGTCAATGTTCTGCTATGCTTTTATACGACTTGATCTCCACCGCTAGTGGCTTCTTTATATCCTCTACAGTAGCCTCGAGATCAGCAGCGCGCACAGCCTCCGATTATCTTCCTCTTGTTTGGTTTGATCAGTTCATTCTCTGTAATTCCTTTCTCTCTTTGTATAGTTTATGAATGTTTATTTTCTCTCTAGGATTTGAGCTTCTAACCTTTAGTTCTGTGGTTATGGGGCCAATTTAAGGTGAGAATTGTTCTTTGTACAGTGAGGGTTGAGATTGAATTTGTGTATACTGAGGTTGTAATAGTTTTTGTCCCAATAGTGGAGTGAGCTCTTTTTCCGGAGCTCAACGTGGACATAGCCCTCATTAACGGGTGAATCGCGGTAAACTTTTCTGACGTTTTGTGTTTGCTTTTATTTTGATTAGTGCATGCTTACAGTTTTGAATATTCTGTGATTACTGCTTTGAGTTTTTGGCTGAGATTCATCTTGGCATAACAAAGTCGACCCAAAAGATGATATCTCTAGAATTAGAGAAATCCTATTCGCTTTCTGAAGTTGGCCATGGTTGCTTCTCTATCCCTCCCTCTTAGTGGAGGCAAAGGCGTATTTAAGGATAATCTATTTGGGGATTTAGTTACCCCTCTCTCCCCTAGACTTGTGCTCCCTTCCATGGAAATGGGAATTCTTCTTCTTCTTCTTCTTCTTCTTCTTGTGAGTTAATTTGTTCTCCCATGTAAAACATGGGAGGACCCCAGACTAATGATCTGATCACGGTTCCCTTGTTGCTGCTGGCTCAATATTAGAGTCAAAGGACAAACTCCTGTTAGGACCCCCGTTATTCATACCTATCAGAGGCGTAAAAGGAGGGGAGAAATCAAGGGTAGCCAAGGAAATTGACCAAGGGATAGAAGAGTCCAAAGTTGGTTAGGGGTAGAATATTCCTTCACGTGGCTGTAACAGATTGTTGATAAGGTATATAAGGGGAGGGGAAAGGAGAGAGAAGGTGTGGAAAATCTGGGCAATTGTCGTGGGGAGAGAGAGGCCCTCTAGAATAAGCCGATTGGTTGTTTTAGCTTTTCTCATCCTAGCGATTGCTGGGAACCTTGTAAACACCGATTCACTTTATTGTTTTAGTGTGGAATTTAATCCAAAATAGTGGGTTCTATCATTTTGGTATAAGAGCATTGATCCATGGGTATCTCCGTTTCTGAGAGAGTCGGGGAGTTGGAGGGAAGATTGGAAACATATCAACAACAGATGGAACGATGAATGGAGGGATTGCAAGTCGGGTTGGATTCTATGCGGAATGAATTCCAGAAGGTGCATAACATAGAGAAGAATATGACGATGATGTTGGACCAATTCAACGTACTGATAGAGAGGTGGGAGGTGCAGGAGAAGGATAGGAAAGGGAAACGAGGTGAGGAGAACGTACCTTTGGGTTCCTCTTTTACAGTGGATGCGACACCAAAGGTGGGAGAAAGAGGGAGAGACGAATGCGGAGTGACTGAGGGCTTCAGAAGACTGGAGACAAGAGGTCGACGCTTGGAGATGCCACTTTTTGAGGGAGATGACCCTGATGGGTGGGTCTTTAGGGCGGAACGGTACTTCGCTGTGAATCGATTATCGGACGCGGAGAAGATGGACACGGCGGCGCTCTGCTTTGAAGGAGCTGCTCTCGCCTGGTTTCAGTGGGAGCAAAGGCGTCGGCGTGGGAGGAGTTGGGAGGAGCTCAAAGAGATGTTGGTCAATCGATTCCGATCGACTCAAGAAGGCACCGCGGAGGAGAGGTTCCTCGCGCTTAGGCAAACGGGGTCCGTCAAGGACTACCGCCTCTGTTTTGAGACCTTAGCTTCATCACTTGAAGGCCTGCCATAAGCGTTTATGGAAGGTCACTTCCTAAATGGCCTGAAGTTGGATATCCGGGTGGAGATGCGGGTACTGCGGCCAACGGGACTGGAGCAGATGATGGAGCTGGCTCAAAGGATTGAGGAGAGGAATCAGGTGGTCCGCAGAGGGTATCTTGGATCAAGCCTAACTCGGGTATCGGCCCTTTCCTTCCCAGTAACAAGCACCCAGCCAGTGATTCGGGCCCCCCCACCAGCACCGCCGAAGTTGGCGACACCTAGCACTGCCTCCTCACATCGGCCACCAGCCGTCGGTAGGTGGAGCAACCCTTCTTTTAAATGGCTGAGTGAGAGCGAGTTGCAAGCCAAACGAGCGAAGGGTCTCTGTTTTCGTTGTGATGAGAAGTACTCGGTGGGGCACAAGTGCAAGAACAAAGAGCTGCAGGTGATGGTAATCTATGAGGAAGAAATGGAAGAGGGAGAAGAAGAAACAATAGAGGCTGAAACTGGAGAACATTCAAGGGGAGCAGAAGACACAATCATAATAGGGGAAGAGGTGGAGCTATCCTTGAATTCTTTGGTGGGGTTAACACCTCCACAGACCATGAAGATCAAAGGAGAAATTGATGGCCAAGAAGTAGTGGTCTTAATCGATAGTGGGGCTTCTCACAACTTCATAACTGTTGAACTGGTGTAGAAACTGGGGTTGTTTCGGACTCAAACGAGAGGTTATGGAGTGATCATGGGGTCAGGCATGGCTGTTCAAGGGGCTGGAGTGTGTAAGGGGGTTACTCTGCGGTTGCAAAATGTTGAGGTAGTTGAGGATTTCCTACCATTAGAGCTAGGAAGCTCTGATATAATTCTTGGAATGAAGTGGCTAGCCACGCTTGGGGATACCCAAGTAGATTGGGGTTCATTGGTTATGAAGTTCAGATCGGGGGGTATGACAGTAACACTGCTTAGGGACCCTAACCTCAGCAAAACATTGGTAACTTTGAAGTCGATGATGAAGGCCTTCCGAGAAAATGGAGAAGGAGTGCTGTTGGAGTTGGGAAGTTTGACAGTTGAATAAAAGAAGGGAGAAGAGGTGGTTCCTGGGGAGTTGCAGGACCTGCTGGTAGATTTTAAGGAGGTGTTTAAGGAGCATTATGGGCTGCCCCCGCACAGGGGAAGGGATCAGATGATTACGTTACAATCCGGAGTCCCTCCGGTAAGCGTAAGACCTTACCGTTACCCCCATCTCTAGAAAAAACGAGATTGAGAAGTTGGTTCGAGAGATGTTGGCAGTAGGTCATATCAGGCCGAGTATCAGTCCATTTTCCAGTCCGGTGTTGTTGGTCAAGAAGAAGGATGGTGGCTGGAGATTTTGTGTGGATTATAGGGCTTTAAACAAGGTAACAATTCTCGATAAATTTCCCATTCCTGTCATTGAAGAGTTATTGGACAAACTGGATGGGGCTGCTGTTTTTTCTAAGCTAGACTTGAAATCGGGGTATCATCAGATACGTATCGCACCAGATGACATTTCGAAGACTGCTTTTCGCACTCATGAGGGTCATTATGAATTCTTAGTCATGCCGTTTGGCTTAACAAATGCACCTGCCACTTTTCAATCCTTGATGAATGGGATTTTTAAAAAGCACTTGAGACGATTCGTTTTGGTGTTCTTTGATGACATTCTGGTCTATAGTAAGAGTATGAGTGAGCACAAGGAACATCTAAGGTGTGTGTTAACGGTCCTAACTGCTCACCAGCTATATGCTAATGCTAATAAGTGTATGTTCGGACAGCGGAAGATTGGGTATTTAGGGCACATCATCTCCCAAGAAGGAGTGGCTATTGATAATGCTAAAGTGCAGGTGATGTTGGACTGGTCCAGCCCCAAGTCGCTGCGAGAACTCCGAGGATTTTTAGGCCTTACGGGGTATTACCGAAGGTTTGTAAAGAATTACGGCAAGCTGGCTTGGCCGTTGACAGATCGCCTAAGGAAGGATAATTTCTCTTGGGACGAGGAGACGGAGCAAGCTTTCCAATCTCTTAAGAGGGCAATGATAGGACTGCTCGTGCTGGCTTTGCTGGACTTTTCGAAGGAATTCATAGTGGAGACAGACGCGTCGGGGCATGGTTTGGGGGGAATCCTGATGCAGGGGCAGCGACTGATTACTTTCTTCAGTCATGCCCTAAATCCCAATGGTCAAAACAAGTCGGTGTATGAGAGAGAGCTGATGGCAATAGTTTTTGCTGTGAGGAAGTGGCGACATTATTTATTGGGACGAAGGTTCGTTATAAGAACTGTGGAAAAAGGAAGCGGTATTCCTTGATCATTTTATTGATGTCAATAATAGAATTTATACAAGAAGTTCCTAAGAATTCTCCTATATCTTAGGACTAGATTACATTCCTATATTTTAGGACTAGATTACTTATCTAATATCTAGGATTAGATTACATCAATTTAAATATACAACAAGAAGATAAAACACAAAATAGATACAAGATATAAAAGAATAAAAACAACCTATCTCTATCTTGCCATAGCTTCTTATCCTCGTTCCAACACTCCCCCTCAAGCTGGGGAGTAGATATCAATCATGCCCAGCTTGTTGATCAAGACTTCAAATTGGGTATTTGGCAAACCTTTTGTAAGAACATCAGCCACTTGATGGTTGGAAGGGATATATGAAATCTTCAATAAACCGCTGTCTAACTTTTCCTTTAGGAAGTGTCTATCAATTTCAATATGCTTGGTTTTTTCATGTTGCACTGGATTGTAGGCTATAAGTATGATTATCCACCAAGAGTTCAATAGGCCTTTGAATAATCTTCTAGGATAATCTTTACCCATAAGAGCTTGCATACCTAGGGCCATAGCTCTAAATTCTGCCTCAGCACTGGATCTAGCCACCACCCCTTGCTTTTTGCTCCTCTAGGAGATCAGATTTCCTCGTAGAAATACACAGTACCCGGTTGTAGATCTTCGGTCAACCAGTGAGCCACCATAATCCGCATCTGTATATCCTTGAAGCTTTAAGTCTATCTTTGGAGTGAATAAGATCCCTTTTCCAGGTGTAGCTTTAAGATAATATAGAATCTTCCTTACTGCTGCCATATGTTCTTCATTAGGATCATGCATGAACTGGCTGACTAGGCTGACAACAAATGATATGTCAGGTCTAGTATGTGATAGATATATTAATCACCCTACTAAGCGTTGAAATCTCCCTTTGTCCACCTCTTGACCACCTTTATTGGCTTAAAATTTTGTATTGGGATCAACAAGTATCTTTCCTCCTTTTCCCCCTAATAACCCCGTTTCATTAAGCAAATCCAAGATATATTTTCGTTGAGATAAGAAAATACCTTCCTTTGAGTGTGCTACTTCTATGCCTAAGAAGTAGCGCAATTGACCGAGCTCTTTGATTTCAAACTCATGAGCTAATTTTTGTTTGAGACGATCTTGTTCAGTTGTGTCATTCCCTGTTACCACTATATCATCCATATAGACAAGCAAAACTGTTACCTTTTCTCCTGTATGTTTGATAAATAGAGTGTGGTCTCCTCGGCTTTGGTGATATCCCATAGAAAGCATGGCCTTTGAAAATCTTCCAAACCACGCTCGAGGGGACTGTTTGAGTCCATATAGAGCTTTTTTGAGTTTACAAACCTGAGTCTTCCCATCTCCTTCATGTGTAAAGCCAGGAGGGATTTCCATAAAAACTTCTTCCCCTAAATCTCCGTATAAGAAGGCATTTTTTACATCAAATTGTTGCAATTTTCATCCAAATTTAGCTGTCAATGCTATTAGAATTCTTAGCGTAGTCATTCTTGCTACAGGTGCAAAGGTTTCTAGATAATCAATACCATAAGATTGAGTATAACCTTTGGCCACTAGACGGGCCTTATACCTGTCAAGAGTTCCATTGGCTTTGTATTTGACATTAAAAATCCACCTGCAACCCACTAGTTTGGTATCCTTTGTTCTAGGAACTAATTCTCAGGTTTGATTTTTCTTTAGGGCATCCATTTCTTGTAACATTGCCTTCTTCCAATTATGGTCTTTTACAACTTCTTCTACTGATTTGGGAATAGCAATTGCATCCAATGCTGTTAGGAAGCTTTGATATTGATCGGATACACGGTGGTATGATAGATAAGAAGCTATTGGATGTTTGATGCAAGTTCTAACACCTTTTCGAATGGCAATGGGAAGGTTTAAGTCCTGGGGTTCAGATTGGGGTTGAGATGTAATGGCTGGATTTTTACTTGGTATAATTTCCAGCCTAGTATTCGGAGCTGGTGATGGGACTGGCTGTAGTTCTTCAATGGGCTGCCTTCTCTTGTAAACATAGGGAGAACCTTTGTATCTTATAGGAGAATCGAGGTTGGAGTGAGGTGATCAGTTGGTAAGGGTTGAGGTATCATACTAGGGCTGAAATTTTTTGAAGGATCCTGACCGGCTGCTCTAGTCTCTAGACTTGCATTTAGAAATTCCTAATCCAAATCTACAAGATTTGTACCTGTTGGCCTAGCTGAAATGGGAGAAAAATAGGGCTGGGATTCATTAAATGTGACATCTTTTGAAACATAGAACTTTCGGGTGTTTGGGTGGTAACACTTATACCTTTTTTGTGTTGGGGAGTATCCAAGGAAGATGCACTTAAGGGCCCTAGGGTCCAACTTGTCTCTATGGATTTTGAGTATGTGAACAAAACATACACATCCAAACACTCTTAAGGGTAGCTGAGTATGAAGATTAAAGTCTGGAAAAAATGAATTTAAAGATTGAAAAGGACTTTGACCATTTAGAACCCTAGATGGAACCCTATTAATGACGTAAGTAGCTGTTAACACAGCTTCCCCCCAAAAATATTTTGGCACATAATGATGATGAAGTAAGGTTCGAGTGACATTGAGAAGATGATGCATCTTTCTCTCTGCCACCCCATTTTGTTGGAGTGTATCAATGCAAGATGACTCACGTATGATTCCCTCTTGTTGGAAATAAGTTTGCAACTGAGTGTTAAAGTAATCCTTTGCATTGTCTGTTCTAAGCCTTTTTATAGTAGTCCCAAATTGGGTTTGAATTATTTTGCAGAATGTGATCAATGTGGACCCAATAATAGTCTTATCTTTTAAAAGAAATACTCAACACATTTGTGTGCAATCGTCAATAAATGTAATAAACCATTTTGCCCTAGAACAATTGGGTATTCTAGATGGCCCCCAAACATTAGAATGGATCAAGTGGAAAGGTTTTGAAGATAAAATATTACTGATTGGAAATGAGACTCGATGATGTTTAGCAACAATGCATTCATCACACCTAAGACTCCCAGGGTCTAATGACTTAAACAAATCTGGAAATAATTGTTTTAACAATCTAAATGGAGGATGACTTAGTCTAAAATGATGTAACCAAATAGAAGATAATTTAGAGGACGATTGGGAGGATGAAGAATAAGCCACATGTTGCTGTTGTCTCCTTATAGAACAATCATTCTCCCCATCCAAGATACAGAGCCCATTTCGAACTTTAGCCACACCAATCATCTGCCCCGTTTTCTTGTCCTGAAACTTACACATTGAAGGAACCTCCCTCGTTGTTGGGTTATGAGAAAGGGACTATGGCGGTTTCAGCAATTGAGCAATGGTTGCTGGAGCGGGATGCGGTTTTGGAGGAGTTGCAGGCCCAATTGCGGCGAGCGCGGGCCAGGATGAAGAATTTGGCAGATAAAAGGCGACGAGACGTGCAATTTGAGGTTGGCAAACTGGTTTATGTGAAAATCTGCCCCTACCGACAGACGACATTGGCTACTAGGGTGAATGAAAAGTTGTCACCTAAATTTTATGGGCCTTTTGCTGTGGAGAAGAAGATTGGAAAAGTGACGTACAAGCTGTCCCTACCACCTTCCTTCGCGATCCACCCTGTCTTCCATGTCTCCCAGTTTCGCAAGGCGGAAGGAGCAGTGCAAGAGATAATAGACATTCCAGACTAGCTCACAGCTGAGCTGGAGATGAAGGTGGAACCAGAGTGTTGTAAATCACTTGAATTAGATTAGCTTGTATATCTTGAGAGAATTGTTTTTTCTTTTTGCTGTTAAGCATTTGTATATCACTTGTTTTATTCTAGAAGGTTTATTTCTAGAATGGTTAGTTAGCAATTGTGTTAATCGGTTAGTTAGTTGTAACTGCCGATAGATTGTTTTTGATAGCATTCTGTTACCGCCTCTATGTTGTATAAATAGAGGTCGGGTGTTAGCTTTAGGAGTATGCTTTTATTCTGTCTTGGGAAGAGAGAAAGAGAGAGGAGTATGCGCTGATTTCTATTGAAATACTTAGAGGGTATATCTTTGTAGTTTGGTAGGAAAAACTCTCAGCAGTTCTGTGTATAAGGCTGGAGAGATAGATTAGTGCATGTAATCCTTTCAAGTTCATTCAAGATAGTGAAGATAAAAGCGCCTAGGGCAGTCTGGATGTAGGTCTTGAAAAAGACCGAACCAGGATAAAATTCTTGGTGTTCTTGATTGTTTGGTTGTTGATCTGTTTTCTGATTTACCAAAAATCTTGTGTGTGTTTCGAGTGAGTGATTCAAGGAGTGTTTCGGTTGTGAATTAGAGTGTGATTGAGTGACTCGGAGCTGAGAATTATTCCAACAACTTGGTATCAGAGCCTTCAATCTCAGTGGCATTCAAGATTCATCAAGAAACCTCAGGAGGTAGAATCAGATACTCAAAACCCTATGGCACCAACTGCAGCAAGATATGACATCGACAAATTCGATGGGACCAACGACTTCGGCTTATGGAGGATCAAGATGGAAGCTTTCCTCTGCAGTCAAGGCTTAGAAGGGGCGCTGGAATCAGAGGTAATCGAGACATCAACTGAAAGCGCGACACCAGTTCTATCTACCACACAGAAAGAGGCTCAGGCGGAGATCAAGAAAAAGGCATACAGTCTTTTGATCCTGAGTCTTGGAGACAAAGTTTTAAGGGAGGTATCGAAGTTAAAGTCGGCGGCAGAAATCTGGAAAAGGTTGGAAGATCTCTACCTCAAGAAGACTCTATCCAGTCGGTTATTCCTAAAAGCCAGGTTCTTTAATCTTAAAATGCATGACAATCAAAAATTGCAGGAGCATTTAGATGACTTTAACAAACTATGTTTAGATTTAGAAAACATAGATGTGAAATATGATGACGAAGACAAGGCCTTAGTCCTTCTATATTCATTACCAAAGTCCTATGAAAACTTTGTGGATATTCTCCAACACGGTAGAGATAAACTTTCTTTAGAAGATGTTATAGGGGCTCTAAACTCTAAAGAATTAAGAATCAGGATGGACAGTAAACCTAACTCTAGTGAGGCCTTAACAGTAAGATCAAGAAGCACTAAAAAGGATCATAAAAATAAGGGAAAGTCAAGGTCTAAATCTAGGAATGGGAAAGGACCAATCAAGTGTTACTACTGTCAGCAAGAAGGCCATATTAAGAGGCTGTGTCCTAAGAGGAAAAAGGATTTAGCAAAAAAGGAGAGTTCAGGAGGAGGGGCAAATTTTTGTGATAATGTCTATGATAGTTCTGAAGCTTTAGTTGTGAGTGAAAGCGCTGTAAGCTAAGAATGGGTTTTAGATTCTGGCTACTCTTTTCACATGACTCCTAATCGTCACTGGCTACAAAACTTTAAGAACTTTAATGGAGGTAAGGTCTTACTAGGTAATGAGCATGAATGTGAGGTAAAAGGGATAGGAGACATTAGGCTAAAGCTGCATGATGGCTCTCTTAAAACCCTCACAGCCGTTAGATATATTCCAGAATTAAAGAGAAACTTGGTTTCTCTTGGGGAGTTGGATAGAAATGGCTTAAAGTTTAAAGGTGAAGAAGGAGTAGTTAAAATAACTAAAGAGTCCTTGGTATGTATGAAGGCAGAGCTAAGAAATGGAATTTATTTTTTGCAGGCTACCACAGTATGTGGGGAAACCGCAGCCATAAGTCCTATAGCCAAATCTAAGGAAACTCTATGGCATTTACGAATGGCTCATATCAGTGAGCAGGGCCTTAAAGAGCTTTCAAAGCAAGGTATATTGGATTTAGGACAGACCATAGGTATAGGCAAGTGTGAGTCTTGTATATATGGTAAGGCAGCAAAA
Source organism: Diospyros lotus (assembly GCF_014633365.1). Taxonomy (NCBI): domain Eukaryota; kingdom Viridiplantae; phylum Streptophyta; class Magnoliopsida; order Ericales; family Ebenaceae; genus Diospyros; species Diospyros lotus. Next base: position 9,806,594 of record NC_068349.1, on the reverse strand, counting down.
GTAAAATTCAGTAAAAATGCTATACATTCATCAAAAGAACCCCTAGATTATATCCACTCAGATTTATGGGGTCCAGCTCAAACTGAATCCCATGGTGGCTCAAGATTTTTCCTATCAATAATAGATGATTTCTCTAGGATGCTATAGGTATATGTCCTAAAGTCAAAAAATAACACATTTGAATCATTTAGGGCATGGAAGGCTATGGTGGAAAACCAAAGAGGCAAGAAAATCAAAGTTATAAGAACTGATAACGGGTTAGAATTTTGTAATAAGGATTTCAATCAAATGTGTAAGGAATGAGGGATTATTAGACACCTAACTGCACCAGGTAATCCTAGGCAAAATGGTGTTGCAGAAAGGATGAATAGAACCCTATTAGAGAGGGTTAGATGCATGCTAAACTATGCAAAATTGTCTAAAGAATTTTGGAGAGAAACTGTATCAACAGCAGCCCATGTTATAAATAGAACCCCATCTACAGCTATAAATTTCTTAACCCCATATGAAAGGTGGACAGGCCATAAGCCAAACCTTGATCACCTTAGAGTGTTCGGATGCCTTGCCTATGCCCATGTAAAGCAAGGAAAACTTCAGCCTAGGGCCAAGAAATGCTTGTTTATAGGATATCCATTTGGAGTCAAAGGTTATAAACTATGGAATTTGGAATCTGAAGGTCAAAGGATTATAATAACTAGGGATGTAACATTTGATGAGAATTCTGTTATGAATGAAAATGAAGATAAAACTCATCTAGATAAGAGTCAAAATAGAGTTTTAGTTCCAGTAGAACTCTCAGAAAACTCCCCAGGTTTGCCTCAAGATTTCTCAAAAGCTGAGTTTGATTCTTCAAATCCTAGCTTTAATCCAGATCCTGAAGATAACCATAACCATGAATCATCTCAATTTGAAGGAGATGAAGATGAAAGTGAGGTAGTCTCTAGTATAGAAGATCAACCTAATAGGGATAGATATAGTGTGGCTAGGGACCGGTAGCCTAGAGCCCGTAGGCCACCTCAAAGATATGGCTACTTAGATTTAGTAGCCTATGCCCTAATTAGTGCATCTGAAATAGCAAGTGAAGAACCTTTGTCATATGAGCAAGCAGTGTCTTCCAAGGATGCTGATAAGTGGATGGAAGCTATGCAGTCTGAGATAAATTCCCTTAAGAAAAACCAGACTTGGGAGCTGGTGGAGAGGCCTAAAAGGCAACGAGTAGTTGGCTGCAAATGGCTGTTTAAAATCAAGGAAGGGGCTGGAGATAATCCTAAGCCAAGGTTCAAAGCTAGGCTAGTTGCTAGAGATTTTACTCAAGTCCCAGGAATAGATTTTAATGAAGTTTTTTCTCCTATAGTAAGGCACTCTTCTATAAGAATTTTGCTGGCCATCACAGCTAAATTGAATCTTCATTTAGAGCAGTTGGATGTTACAACTGCCTTCCTTCATGGAGACCTTGAAGAGAGAATTTTCATGGACCAACCAAAGGGGTTTGAAGCTAAGGGAGAGGTGGAGAAAGTATGCCTCCTTAGAAAGTCATTGTATGGACTCAAATAGTCCCCAAGACAATGGTACCGAAAATTTGATTCGGTTATGATAAATCAAGGTTATCTAAGGAGCTCCTATGATTGTTGCATATATTTTAAACATGTCTCTCCTAGTATTTCTATCTACCTATTGCTATATGTGGATGACATGCTTATTACAAGTCAATCCACTAAAGAAATCCAACTTCTCAAGTAAAGGCTGAAAGCTGAATTTGAGATGAAGGAATTAGGTGAAGCAAAGAAAATTCTAGGGATGGAGATTTCTAGGGATAAGCAGCATGGAAAAATTTATCTATCTCAAACAACATACTTAGCAAAACTGTTATCAAGATTTGGAATGTCAACTGCAAAGGCTGTTAAAGTGCCTTTTGCATCTCATTTCAAACTGTCTTCAGAATAGTCCCCAAAGGATGATGAGAATAGAAAGGAGATGGCCAATATCCCATACTCAAGTGCTGTAGGCAGCTTAATGTATGGAATGGTTTGCACTAGACCTGACTTGGCTCATGGAATGAGCGTTATAAGTCGATTTATGGCTAATCCAAGAAAGCCCCACTGGTTAGCTGTAAAATGGATGTGTAGATATCTTAGAGGATCAATTAATTATGCTTTGTCCTATAATGGTGAAAGTCTAGAAGATCATCCTATTATCTTAGGGTATGTAGATGCAGATTATGCTGCGGATATTGATAAAAGAAGGTCCACAACAGGTTACGTGTTTAGGTTATGGAACTCTACTATTAGTTGGAAATCAAGTCTCCAACATGTGGTAGCATTATCAACTACCGAAGCAGAATATATAGCCCTTTCGGATGCTTTTAAAGAGGCTTTGTGGCTAAAAGGATTAGTAGGAGAGATTCTAGGTGTAGATGTTAAGACTACTTTGATGTGTGATAGTCAAAGTGCAATCCACTTATCTAAAAACCAAGCACATCATGAAAGAACAAAGCATATAGATATAAGATATCATTTTATCAGACAAGTTATTGAAAATAAAACTGTTATTCTAACCAAAGTTTCAGATGAGGAAAATGCAACAGATATCTTTACAAAGGTTGTTCTTGTTTCAAAATTAAAGCATTGCTTGAATATTTTAAAATTGATTCCGTCAGATTGGCAGCAGAATCAAAGCAGCATGTGAAGATTCAGACAGCAGGAGAAGATCTCTTGAGGAAGCAAATCAAATCAAGTGGGTGGAGAATTTGTTGTAAATCACTTGAATTAGATTTGCTTGTATATCTTGAGAGAATTGTTTTTTCTTTCTGCTGTTAAGCATTTGTATATCACTTGTTTTATTCTAGAAGGTTTGTTTCTAGAATGGTTAGTTAGCAATTGTGTTAATCGGTTAGTTAGTTGTAACTGCCGATAGATTGTTTTTGATAGCATTCTGTTACCGCCTCTATGTTGTATAAATAGAGGTCGGGTGTTAGCTTTAGGAGTATGCTTTTATTCTGTCTTGGGAAGAGAGAAAGAAAGAGGAGTATGCGCTGGTTTCTACTGAAATACTTAGAGGGTATATCTTTGTAGTTTGGTAGGGAAAACTCTCAGTAGTTCTGTGTATAAGGCTGGAGAGATAGATTAGTGCATGTAATCCTTTCAAGTTCATTCAAGATAGTGAAGATAAAAGTGCCTAGGGCAATCTGGATGTAGGTCTTGAAAAAGACCGAACCAGGATAAAATTCTTGGTGTTCTTGATTGTTTGGTTGTTGATCTGTTTTCTGATTTATCGAAAATCTTGTGTGTGTTTCGTGTGAGTGATTCAGGGAGTGTTTCGGTTGTGAATTAGAGTGTGATTGAGTGATTCGGAGCTGGAAATTATTCCAACACGGAGTTTTTGTTGGGGGTCAGGCCGGGCACCAGAAAGAATTTAAGAAACCTTGATGTTCTAATCCAATGGAAGGGGCTGCCACCCCTAGAGGCAACCTGGGAGCCTTACCATCAGATACAACAACAGTTTCCTAAATTTCATCTTGAGGACAAGGTGTATCTCTTGGGCGGGGGTAATGTTAGGACCCCCGTTATTCATACCTATCAGAGGCGTAAAAGGAGGGTAGAAATCAAGGGTAGCCAAGGAAATTGACCAAGGGATAGAAGAGTCCAAAGTTGGTTAGGGGTAGAATATTCCTTCACGTGGCTGTAACAGATTGTTAAGAAGGTATATAAGGGGAGGGGAAAGGAGAGAAAAGGTGTGGAAAATCTGGGCAATTGTTGTGGGGAGAGAGAAGGCCCTCTTGAATAGGCTGATTGGTTGTTTTAGCTTTTCTCATCCTAGCGATTGCTAGGAACCTTGTACACACTGATTCACTCTACTGTTTTAGTGTGGAATTTAATACAAAATAGTGGGTTCTATCAACTCCCTCACAAAGTTATCTACTTTCCGGCATCCTCCTTTGAGCTGAGTCAAGCCGCACAACGATATTTTATATTTGGTTATATTATATATATACTATCACAATAAAATTATGGGAAAATTGCAATAATCACCCCCGAGGTTTGACTTAATTGCAAGAACTACCCCACACATTTCAGAAATAACAATAACCTCCCTATTATTAAACAAAGGAAATAATAGGCCATTTTTACCTTTCATTCTCTCTTTTGTTTCCTCTCATTCTTTCTCCTCTGATTTTAGAAAAAAAAGGAAAAAGAAACAAACAGTGGTCCTTGCCTGTCGACAGTGGGAAACTACCATTGTAGCCGATTGTTAGGTTCAATCTAACACCCAAATATGTGGGAAACTACTATTGTAGCCGATTGTTGGGGTTCAATCTAACACCCAAATATGAAATCTAGGTTTGACTAGAACCTAGATTTCGTTCATCTAGGTTTGATCGAACCCAAACCCAAATTTATGAAGTCTGGTAGTGTTGAGAAAGAGAGAGAGAGAGAGAGCGAGCTACCATCGTGTACAGTCACTACCACCACATTTGTGAAGATGCATGGCTGACCAAGAGAGAAAAAGAAACAAAGGACAAACAAAAGCGAGTTTAAGAAGAAAGAGAAAGAGAAAGAGAAAGAGAAAGAGAGAGAGAAATGAGAAAAGTTTTTAAATATAAGGGTATTTTGGTATTTTTAGATATTTAATTGGGATTACCTAACAATCCAAGGGTACTCATTGTATTTTTGTAGAAGTCAGGGGAATTATCTACATTTATCTTAAACATCAGGGTACCAAAAACACATTTTTCCCTAAAATTATTTCAGAAATAACATAACATCTTTACAAGATAACATCTTTATTACAAGATAATTAAGAGTAAAATATTACTTCCCAGCTACACCATAATTATTTAGAACATGGTATATCATCTTCTAACATGAATTGTACAATATATCTAATCTAGATTAGCAAACACAATGAATACATAACCAGATATTATAGAAGAAACATTTTATTATCAACATAAAATATACTAGTATACTTACATGTAGAATAATTATATAATTATATTAGTAGGTATATAATAACATACTATAATATAATTGAAGAATTTGGAGAATAATGAACTTCTCTACATTCCTTTGATCAAGAGGTACAATTATATAGAAGTAGGAACTTCCAAATACAACTTAGGAAACTATACACGTTAGGAAACTACCAAATACAGCTTAGGAGACTGCCAAAAAAAGAAAGGTTGACTTTCATCATTAATTCCATAGGATCAGAAAATCATCCCTGGTTCCTGAATTAGGAAACAGATAAGAACAGCCGGGATTCTACAATAATACAATATAATTTTTCCAAACAAACATATTATAGTACTTGTTAATTATTATCATTATATTATTACTTTGCACAACATAGGGACAAATTCATCTTTTAATGTTATCCTCAGCCCAGATGCCTCTAAAGAAAAACAACTAAAAATTATCATACCAATTTATGAGACGAGTATCAAACATAGGAGAAAAATTTAACATGATGTGCATTCTCCAAAAATACCATCACCCAAGAGATTATATTATTGCTTATTTTAACCTGTGGACCAAATGTGCACTATTAACAAACTCTGTTCTTATCAAATGCCTGTGTGTGTGTGTGTTTTTTTGCCCAGAAGAAAAGAGAATCATATGAAATTTAGTCAAGCTGCAATACTGATGTAAACCACTTACCTGAAGAGACCCTGCACTTTCTGAGTGATCTAGGTTAGGTTTGTAACCAACCCAACCAGTTGTTGGGTTATACTTCTCAGTTTCAAAGAACTCATCTGTCTCAAATCTATTACCATTGATCTCTATCTCCACCTCATTGACTGCATCATCTAAAGGCCTCTTATTTTCATCAGAGGCTCTAAGTTTAAGGCATATATCTAGTGTCAAATCTGTGGAGTTATGAACTGACACCAAAGACCTAATATTCACATATCGGTTGCCATCTTTTACGCTTACTTCACTTGCAACAACATCATTTCCTAACCGCCAACAAGCAGCTGGTGCAGCATAGTTTAGCCTCACAGTAGTCCATGGTCCTTCCCTGGTAGGACTGATCTGAATAAACCCAGATTTTCTGCCTCCAGTGATGGAAAGATCACTTTCTTCAACTTCAGTTTTTGATGGTAAGAGTACAGCACATCTTATTCTTCCAGATGACTTCTGAGATTTGTCACTGTGAGTCATCTTCTGCATGACCATTAATAAGGTATGATCCCATAAGTCCATAGGAATCCAGTTAGAGAGGAAAAACAAGTATGTCTGGCATTGAAAAATAAGATAAACAGGAAAACAAAAATTGACAGAAATAGAAAACTAACTGTGGATTCTGCTGGAGACAAATATATCCAAGTAAATCTATCGAGATGATTACAAGTTCCTGATATCTGCTTCAAAGAAGCTGAAAAGTACCCAACCACTTCACCTGTAGTGACAAAGTTGATTTAGTTACAGGAAATCATATCTTGAGTAGAGTTGTATAGAACATTTATATCAGGTAGACTGAATGGACTGAAAGGAAACATCCAATACCAAATTGGCATTCCCAATCAAACATTTTTTCTTACTCAATGCTGCAGGCATTTAAGACGTCAACTGCACACTTCAAGATAGAATTTGGAATGTTGTGTTTTTTTTTTTTTTTTTTTTTTGGGGATAATCTTGAAATAAATTATCACCACTTTACGTCAATAATGTTCAGTTGAGCATTATATTAGGATTCAATAATTTCTATGTCGTGAAATGAATAATCACTGTTTACTAACAATGAAATTCAAAACTCAAGTTAGATGTGAATCCTAAGTTGTAAACAAATTTCAAACTTAAATAGAGAACCAATGTGAAAATCATACTAGTTTCTTTCAAGAAAAATAAATGCTCTCTGTGAGAAATTAGAGGCAGAACTCCAACCTGAAAAGCTAGCTTAACAGGTAGAGGGATCCTCCTCTTTATATATAACCTAGGTCTCTCTTGTTGAGGCGATGTGGGATTCTCACACTCCCCCCATGCTGAAACTTCTCCAGTAACTAATACATGCTCAAGTGATCGGGCAAGGTACTGGTCCATGACCACGACTGAGGATAGTCCCCCAGCCAAGGGTTGGCTCTAATACCATACGAAAAGTCAGAGGTAGAACTCTTACCTAAAAAGCTAGCTTAACAGGTGGAGGGATCCTCCTCCTTATATATAACCCAGGTCTCCCTTGTTGAGGTGATGTGGGATTCTCACACACACTCTCTTTCTCTCTCTCATGTTGTCTAAACTCTAAATAACATCTGCAAATGAAAGATCTTATCACGACCCAATCCCACATCTGTAGTCTACTAGGGAGGCTATGAGCCCATAAGTCACCCTTAGCTAGCACTTTTGGGTAATGACTAATGGTATTACATGTCTTCATTTAAATAAATGAAAACAAAAGACAGATGCAAAGGTCCATTTTTGAGACTACAAATAGACAAATAATTTCTCAAAAAGAAAAAGTATGGTTTGCTCTGTCTGAATGGACCATCAAGTAAAATGGTGTTAGTCCCCATGCCTTTCTCTGACTTGTTTCCGAGCAGCAAACTATTATTTAATTCTCGACATGGACAACAAATATATATATGCCAAAAAAACTCTAAAACCAGAACACAACATACACCAAAGTTCCTTAGTCACGTTACCATGCAACAAAAGATGATTGGCTCCTGTGCCTTTGGTGCACATATCACTAACGATGAGTGAAAGAAGAAAAGGAAGAAATTGAGAGAAAACTAAGAAGAAAGAACTGAATTCTCAAATTCTTAATCAGGATCTCAAATGCTACAATGAGACTAGATGAGTTTATATACTAAACAGAATCTCTACCAAACTTACTGTTGCTAACAACTGGCAATAACAAACTGAGCAGATAACTACTGTTTGTTAAAACATAATAAAACTAACTAGCCACAAAAGAAACTGAGAATAAAGTTGCCAACTACTAATAACAAAACTGCATAAACTTCTCTTCTGTCCTCAAACTTATTAGTACACAGAAAGAACTAGGACGGTCCTTAACATTCCCCCCTCAAATGACACCTAGTTGCTTGCATAGAAGCATATTTCCTCCTTGCTCTTGTGTCACAGAATTATGTAAGACTTTCTGCTCAACATTTGCCTTCAAAATAAACTGAGAAGTCCTCAAAACCTAATGTGTTACACAGATAAAAATCTCTCTCTAGGTGAACCCTCTGTAAAAATATCAGCTGTTTGATGCTCATAGGGTACACATCTGATATACTCTTGGCTGCTGGATTATCACACCAAATGAAGTTTTTGGACAAAAAAACTGCATCTATTACTTGCCTCTCACAAATATATATAAATTACAACTTAGTAACCGCCCTTATGAGTCGCTTATGCCATGAAAACTGTCAGATAAAGCAGGAAAAACACTGTCACCTAGGGACATAGCTGTACACTTAAAAATACAAAACTGTATAGTTACACATTTTCTACACTCCCCCTCAAGCTGGGTTGTAAATGTTAAGTCTTTGACTCTGTTTGTATCCCATACCAAGCATGACTTTGGTGAACTGACCAAACCATACTCTTGGTGACTATTCCAGTCTGTATAGAGCCTTTTTCAACTTGCATACCACACCTTCCCCTATCCTTGATCCAAACCCGAGAGGAACTTCCATATAAAGCTCCTCCTCTAAGTCACCATGTAAGAATGCATTCTTGACATCAAAATGTTGCAATTTCAAGCCTAGGTTAGCAGCCAAATACAATAGCACCCTTAATGGTGTTCATTTTTTCCACTAGAGCAAATGCCTCAAGATAATCTACTCTATATATCTGTGTATATCCCTTACCAACTAACCTTACTTTGTACCTTTCTAATGATCCATTTGATCTATACTTCATAGTGAACACCCATTTGCATCCTACTAGGCTTTTCCCCTTCTGTAATTTCACCAACTCCCAAGTTTGATTTTTCTCTAGTGATGCCATCTCTACCTCCATGGCACTCTTCTAGTTCTCATAGCCTATTGCTTCAGAAAAAGTCTTAGGTATGGGAATTGTGTTTAGGCTGGTGAGGAAAGATCTGAGCTTAGGAGACAAGTTTGTATAGGATATGAATAAGTGTAGAGGGTGTTTGGTACAGGTTTTTGTTCCCTTCCTAATGGCAATAGGAAGATCAAGATCATTAGGATCAAGTTCATCAAGGTCATTTGAATCAGGGTTAGTTGCAGGTTTAGTGATAGGTTCAGCTCCGGGAGTGGGAATAGCAGGATTAGGACTTGGTTCAAATGATGTAGGCTGCATAGGTTGAGGAGTAGCTTGTATAAGTTAAGGAGCTGACGTTTTTCTTCTTGAATAGACCAATAGTGGACAAGAAGAAGTTGGTGGTTGCTCCCCTTATGTCATGCCCTGTGAGTTAGAGATCAAAGGAGGTAAAGAAGAAGAAAAGTCAAGAAGAAATAGATCTTTGTCCTTGTCTTCCAAGAAGGAAGTCTCCCCCTGAAGATAAGGACAATCAAAATAGGAAGTATCTTCCTGTAACATCAGCTAAGACAAAAAACTTCTTGGTAGGTGGATGATAACACTAATGGCCCTTTTAAGTAGAAGAATACCCAACAAAAATACATTTGAGGGCATGAGGATCAAGTTTTCCTCTCTTTGGAGTGTGTATATGGACAAAAGAGAGGCAACCAAAGACTTTGGGATTAAGACCATTAGAGGCATTGAACCCGGGAAAGAATTTTGTGAGGAGTTGAATTGGATTATGAGAATCAAGACTCCTTGAGGGTAGCTGGTTAATAAGATGAGTGGCTATCAAGACAGCTTCTCCTCAATATTTAAGGGTGAGGTGATTGTTTATAAGGACATCTCCTTGGCAAGCCACAGTTGTTACTGACACATCTGTCATGGTTATTTTCCTTGTGCTAGGACATGGAATATAGGATATAAATCTGTGGAAGGAACAAGAACAGGTCATATGATTTGTGGCTTTAGAGTCAAGGATCCATACATTTGGGAGAGTTATATCTGAAGCATGAAAGACATGAAAAGAGGAAGACATACCCGTAAAGGCCAGAGCGCAAGTACCTGTCCCAGGTTTCTTTTCCGACGAACCCCAACAAACTTCTTAGTTTCTCAATCCCTCCCGATTAAGCTTCGTTGAATCTGTCTATTCTTGACCTTTTCCTCTAGCAAGTTGATGGGTACTAGCCACATAAACTTGCCCTTGCCCTCTTAGTTGTCCATTCTTAGTAGGCTTACTGTGGAGCTTCCAACACTTCTCTATGGTATGACAAAGCTTTTTGCAGTAGTTGCACCATTAGGAGTCCTTGTTGGTCATTATTGATGAATCAAAGGCCTTCTTTCTTCTCTAGGTTGCTTGTCCAAGCTAGAACTCTTCACAGTTACAAGTGCTGAACTGTTTATAAATGAGGTCTCCAACATCACTCCCCTTCGTCCTTCCTTTGCATGAACGATCACAATTGTCTCATTTAGAGAAGGCAGATCTTCATTTCCAAGGATTTGAACCATAACTGCATCAAACTCCAGATTTAGACTAGCAAGAAAATCATAGATTCTCTTTTTTTTTCAATAAATTGTTTTTGTATGGCTGCATCATCACCACATTTCATCTGAATGCATTGATAGTGGTCCAACTCCGACCACAAGGTTAGCAAGAGATTGGCGTATTCAGTGATTGACCGAGATCCTTGCTTGGTGGCCGTCACCTTTGTCTTGATCTCATAAATCTGAGCAACATCATAAACTTTAGAGTATGTGAGTTTCATTGCATCCCAAATCTCCTTGGCAGTACTTAGGAATATAACCTTGTCCCTGATCTCCGACAGTATGGAATTCCATAGCCAAGTTTCTAATGGGATGCAAAATGACAAGGTTATAGAAACTAGGCACAAATGCTACTGAAATCGGGGGGGGGGGGGGGGGTGTCTTGGTAAGGTGTTGAGTGGTCTCTCCAAATCTTTTGGAGGGTGGAGAGGACAAGAGAAAGAAAGGATCAATATCAAAGTGACTTAATATTGCAATCCTATTGAGAAGAAGGATGATTTGAAAAGTTTCGAGGGCAATACTATAAATTTTTTCCTCCTAAAATGTATCCATTCGTTGTCTATCCATATCACTCATTTCTTGGTGGAGATGCTAACAAGCACCAACTTGCACCAGACTGCTGAAAGGTAGCCCCTTGATTCCCCTAGACCTTTCCTCTTCTCCTTCCAATTGCATATTCCTCCACTCCAAGCTACTAGAATTGTACACAAGAATAAAAGTTTTATTTACCAGAAGGGAAAGGATTGATTCAGACAGCTTATGCGACAATTATACATTACAAAATTTCCCAGACTGACATACTGCACAAGTGACAATTTTGGAGTTTTTCCAACAGCATCTTCACTTAAGCTTCGAAAACTGGGATCTTAATAATTCAACAATTAATAAGTAAAGATAGAACCGTAGAAAATGACAATACCTTTTCCCAGGTCAGTAACTACAAATTCCACCATGTGGTGCTCCTGTTCAATTAAGAAAGAAGAAAGCATAAGGCGGTAGCAACAAAAAGTTGTACTAGAAGTAAGGTCGAAAAGAAATTTTTGAAAAAGGCAAAAAAAAAAAGCTTAAAAGTCAACTTAGATTGGTATGCCTGAAAATATAAAAGCATAAATACACAATGTTAATGGGATTCCCAAAGCACAACATGCATTGTCAAATTGTTGGGGATTTCCAAAAATACAATATCAGATCTTGACTCCTAAAAGGTCTTGGATTTTATAACCAATAAAAATTATTTGCAGTCATATTAGCATCTTTGAGCAACTCCCAATTGGATGTTGGGAACTTGGGTAGCCTCCATCCCTCCCTCTCTCCCCCAGCTGCAGGAAGGCTTGTATAAGAGGTTTAGGGAGGGGGGAGTGAGAAATTGACATGCATGATTAAGCACAATCTAGAAATGAAATCTATAGATGTGAAACTTGTGTATGCACATCTCACACACACACACACACACACACACATATATATATAAGAGGGCGAGTGTTGAGATATATAACAAATACCAAAAAGAAACGCAAAAGAAAATAAAAATCCTAAATTTTGAGGTGATGCATGTTTCTTAGCATAATCTATAGTACCATTTTGATTTATAGATTGAACATTGCAAACTGAAATCACAGATTGGTAACTTAATACGAGTCCAACATAAATGGGCAGAAGAATTAGCATGATCAGAGTTACATGGGGGGTAGGGGTGATTGGCATCACAGAAACTTCATTAACTAAAACCAATCATAACCAAGAACTAAAAGAATACATAGTTGGAAAACATATGATGCACATAGCAATGAGTTCCTTTGCTCACCGGTGAATCAACTTTGAAGAAAAATGTTTCGTTCCAATTCACCAACTCAAACTCAGAAGATAGAGTAGGCCTCGAGCTGGTGCCGCATGTTCGTGCACTTTGTTGGGTCAGGGGTGATCCTCCAGAAACACTGGGATCCAGACTGAGACGAACTGCTACAGTATATTGATGAGATGACAATCCTTCAACTCTTTGCAACTGTGTGAACACAAAATAATTGAGTAAAAATGACATACAATTCAAGCAAAACACGAGTAAAGATAAATTAGGCTTGATCATGTAATACTGGTAAGGAAAATTCCAACAGATAGATCCAATATGTTGATGTAACCAATGAAAGCTTATACTTTGCTCAAAATTTGTGCCATTTCTGCAAAAGATCAGTGGAATCTTGTTTTTATATTCATTAGTAAATCTCTCTTTCTCTCTGTTCTGATATTACCTGGTTAACCTATATTAAAAACCTCTGTAATGAAAGATGCTAAAACTGTTATCAGCAACATTCAAAAGCAAAATTACATTAATTAATCAATCCAGAGAACTAATCTTTCTAAACCTCTATAGTCCTCATCCTTTGTGTAGCTTGTGCCAACTGTTTTTCACCAATCATTCTATCCAGTTCCAAGTCTACTGGTATGCATGCCACCCCATTTTACTCGGTAGTTTTTATAGCACCTTCAGTTGATCCAACACCATTTTGGCTGTTATTTGTTGTTAATAATGAGACCAACTAGCTCTTCCAATACTAGTTTGGTGTTGCCCACAACTCTATAATGCATCCAAAGTATAGATATTTTTGCATTCTGATCCAAAAAGAATAAACCATGTCATACTAATATGCTTAGTAACTCGAACTTTTGTAGCAAATGGAAGAAGGTGGATATCCACAAAGAAAGTGCACAAACAATAGGAATGTTATAAATTACAAGTTGCAGTAGGACAAGTATGCAACAACCTATGGATATATTTTGCAAGCAAAAAACATTTGATAAACATGGGGGGAAAAATTTTCTCCAGCCACTAAAGGAACTAGAAAAACAGCTCTACAAAAGGAAAAAAAAAAGATATATACATATATCATAATAGTCGTGTTTCCATGTTAAACAGGTTGGCATGTGTCGGATGCTAAGATCTGACAATGACTAATTTGGGTAGAACTCGAGAATTAGAGAGAAAATAGAGGGCAAGTTAGACTAAATAGGGAGAACAACAAGAATTTGGGGAAGAACAGAGGGTTCGAGAGAGAGGGAGAGAACAGAAAAGTAGAGGGAAAAGATTCAATATCATTCACAATGAATCCCCATCATCTTACAATTGGCCTTTTATAGGCATAGGCAGCTGCTCTTCAGTTATTGTAATTGAAAGCACAAATGAAAATAGCAGCAGCCATGTGCGCCTAACGGAATAACAAACAATATATGTAGCTCAATTACAATATTACCCCTCTATTGTCCCTAAAGTCGTGACAGTATGCAATAGAACACAATCATCGAACTTTTCCATATGGAGACAGTGTTGGAACTTTATCTCATCATTTCCTAGCTAGAGGGTTGCATTAGCAAGGGCGTCCAACATAAAATTTTGCCACATTGTTCTTTTGCATAGATTTGTATTGTAAATGTGACTTCTAGAAGTCAGTTGATGATGTTGAAGAAGATATACATATATCATAAAATTACAAAGAAACTGAGAAGACTGGGATGCCTGGACAGCCAAAGATTTTTTCAGCCATTTATATATTGCCCAGAGAAAAAGTGTATCTGCTTTGTCTGTTTCACCAGAACTACTTTTTGAAAGATAATTCATAGCCATTTCTAATTTGCAATGTATTCAGGTACCACAATATTTATAATGCTTATCCCACTGTTCACATTTGAGGATAGTAAAATCAGTTATCACAGTTTCTTCACTGTTTCTATCAAATAGTAAACCACCAATTCAACTAAAAGCTTAAGTTGACAGAGAGAAGGCCACCACCTGTCTACAACCACAATTGATGCAGTCAATATTAAAAATAAATAAATGTCAAAAATCACGATTTACGTAGCCATGTCATAAAATTTTTCTTAGAAAGTTTCCAAGAAGGAAACCAAAAAATTCGATAATGTTATATCCAAAACAATGAAGAGTCAAAAACAAATAAAACAGCACACCTCAGCTTCTGCTATAATGATTGTAACCATTGTTCTAACTTTCTTGCAAAGGACTCCTTTCAAGTGTGAGTCCAACATATTACTCCATACTCGAACTTTTAGAGGCTTCATATCTCCAGAAGGCATCTTTATTACATTAGGAAGTCCCCTGATTTCAGTAGCTCTAATAAAAATTTCTTGACCAAGTTTGTTCTGTGGAATTATATGATAATTTCTCTTGTGATGGATGCCAATGAATGGCCTTCCATCATAAGCTGGTGAAACTGCTTCCTGTTAAAATAAGCAGTAAAACAAAAAAGCTCTCATTAGTAGAACAAAGCAAGTTAAATAACACAAAAATTGTGGTATACTAAGACACGTGTTCATAAGAGTTAAAAAGAATTTACCTTTTCCCTATAGGACCCATGGACATGACTAAGATTGTTCCAACTTGCATAAGCTTGAAAAATCATATTAGCATTAGACACAGAAACATTCAAGTTCAGATCTCTTGTACATGTAAGACGTAATTGAGAAGCAGAGCCTGGAGCATTGTGATCATACTGGTACCTGTTATGAAATACATATCCATCAACCAAATAAACTCTTCTTTTTCCCATACCAATCAAATAAATTCATATCAAAAAAACTGAAGCACATCAAGCACAAGTAAACAACAGGAATAAGGTAAAAGGGATACATAAATTTGTAGCAAGCACATACTTTTATAACACCTAAGACAAGGCAGAACTCAAGTGGCAAGAGAGAAGATAATAGAAGGATGGTGACAAGAACATTGATCATGGAAGAAAAATGAAATCAAAGAAGTTTATGGCTGGTATTGAAAGATTAGAGGATTTTGACAATCAACTAAAGCTACATTAACTTCATCTAAACCCATTTTTTATCAACAACAACGGTGGGTGAACTTCAGATTATTTCCCACAAGTACTTCCTTGTTCCCGTACTGACATTTTTATTTTATTGGAAAAACATTGTCCATCTTGTCCGTTGTAGGTGCCAATCTAATCTTATTTAGAATTCTTTGTTTTTTTTTTCTTATTTTTCCATGGCTGCACATCTACCATAACTTCCTCACCTTAGTTATGCTTGTATTTTATGTCCAATAAAAATTTTCATTTAGCTTTAAATGGATTTTATAATCACATAAAATAGTAGAAGCACTTCTCCACTTTAACAATTCCGCCACAAGCTCATTTTCAATCTTTTATCTTCTCTTCTTTTTGCACAATTTATGTGAGATATCTGAGCTAATATTTTCTTAGAATAACATAATCTTCAGGTCTCACCACATCACCATCCAGACTTCTACTTACTAGTATCTTGCTCAAAAGTTATGATGCATTTATATAACACTCGCATCTGAGAAAGTGTTGCTACTTTAGAAGGTTCCTTCCAAGTTACTTAAGAAACATTAAAGTAGTAGATAATAGAAGGGTGTTTATGCAGGGAGAGGGGGAAAGCAGATCTTTCCGGTAGGAAACCAAAACAACAAGAATAGTCATCTAAGTCAAAGCTCTAGTTCCCAACCATCTAAACAAGCATGACATACAAAACTGAACTGAAGATAGCAAAACCTTGCAGACACTAAGAACCAAATTTCACCAACTCACACTCAATAACATTCAAGAAAAAGTACTACCATGAACCACCCAACTCACACATGCGCATTTCAAGAAATCAAGAAAAACATAGGCAAAAGTCACACATATGGATGAAGAAATGCAACATGGGTAAATAAAAATTCCACTAAAACTTCTCAATGAATATGTGTGGTCTGTTCTCAATTTTGAATAGCACAATTTATACACTAAGACAATGAATCTCAGGTTAAGAAAGATTTTCTCCAGAGATAATAGATGGCAGTCCAATTTGCTTCATCTAATGGTCAAACAAAACATGCAGGCTGCAGCAACAGAAACATTTATTATTCTTGTATATCTTCTTTTTATGAGATCTCTTAAATAGTCCAGAAAAGACTAAAGTTCTAAATTTTCAAAATCTTATCAAAATTACATAATCAATTTCAATAATACAAGATGTTTTGATTTAAAGGAGATAAACTATGTCTTGTGGTTTATCCCTCCTTCTCCCTTCCTCTTCCTTTTCCACCTTTCTTCAGCATTTTCTTTTCTTTTTTTTCCCAGAAATTTTTATTTTATGCCTTTCTTTGAGAAATCTTCATCCCATAAGTTCAATCATTTTCAACTACTTTCATGAACAGTTGAAGTTGTTGAATCACACCAAATTTAGCAACAAAATGAAATGTACAGCAGACATGCCAACTTTGGTTGCACCAACATAATTATCTTGTAATTCTCATTATAAGATAAATTACAAGATCCATGTCATCTTTGGCTTCTCCTTGCTGAGTCTTTGATAGTTTGAAGGCTGTTCTAAAGGATGACTGGTTTGAGTGAGCAGAAGTAGTTTGTTTTGTTCATTTTTTCATGGCAAATGCCGTTCAACTTGGAAGCAATGGGTCTCCGAGGTGATGTTCCTGTTTTTTGAATATTTACTGTAATCAAGCTTCAGGTCAAATTTTGGTCCGGCATCAGTCTCTCCTGGCTATTTTTTATTGTCTGGGGGTAATGATTTCTGGATGTGTCTTGGTAGTGATTCTGTCATCATGGGGATTTTGACTTCAGTTTCTCATTCTCTGTCTAGTTCAGGTTTTCTTGGAGTTGTTCATAGTATTTAGGGCTGTTGTGTAGCTGCTTCTAGTGACCTTGCTTTTATGCATTAATATAATATAATCTAACCTTCTTTTAAGAAAATCATTATAATTAGTAATTTGCAGATAGAACTCCTACAGTGTAGTTATTTTTGGCAGATGGTAGTGACTGCTAAAGACCAAACTGCCTGTGCCTAAGCCCAATGCTTGATCTATGAAACAAAAGGCAACATTTAACATAGCAAATAAAGAACACTAAGAAACAAGAATACTCAGGCATATCCCAGTGCACTTTGAGCATAAAATTGGAGAAATCCTAGCAATGATACACACCCCCATTCCAAAACATGTTAACTGTATCCATGAATATAGATTTCTCATCAGTAATGTAATCTAATAGTCACTCTTTAATGCAACTGGCACTAAAGTGTAAACTCATATATAGAACATCACCTTAAGAATCCATCAACTGGCTCAACAACTGGCTCCCAGGTTTCATATTTGTCATTATATGATCTGGCTGCCAACGAGAAGCTGATTGTGGAATTCAGGTTGTCGGGTCTTCCATGTAAGCTAAATCCAATCCCACTTAAGGAAATGTTGAACAATGGGACCATCTGCAAAATTACAAGAAGGATAGAAGAGTAAATTTTCACAAGACGCAACATTATGGGCCACATACAAGTATAACCTCAAACATTTCACATGGCTTGCAGAACATTGCAAACTATATAAAGTTCTAAAACCTAATTAGCTAAGAGTATGTTGAAGATAAAAGACTTCTTCAGGAAAAAGACAGAAACATTCAACATTTAATCCAAATAGCAGCTATATAATGAGGACGAACAAAGCTACCTTCTTCACATGGAACAAAATTATTAGCATGTATTATCTACTGACACAAAATCTCTAGAACCTTAAAATGAAAACAAAGAAAAGAATTAAAATACATAATCAAAGAAACAGAAACAGGTAACTTCAGGGTGGGAGAGGGTGTGGTTTCTTATGATGACCGAGGCCAAGGATGGGAGAACATCCTGTGCCAGCGACATTGTCTTCCAACTTACCAGAAATTTAATAATTAACAAAGTGGAATCCTTGTACCTATCCTTCCCCTTTCCTCAAAGAGAAAGACTTTCCACTACATAATGAACATAAAATGGAAATGTTATAGTTATGATTAGCACAAGGACTAGAATGTAAAGATAAAAAAAAAAAAAGTAATATGTTTTTGATGACAACCAAGTTCATCAAGAAAAACTTTTAAGAAAATATTTTTTAAAAAAGGAAAGTCAACAAAACAAAGGAAGCCTTAAAAATTCGCACTTTTGCATCATGGATGCAACAGTTGTATCTATAACCATTTTCCTCACAGTTGGTCATGAAACAACAAATGACCATGTGGAAGCATACGTATTTGTGTATTACTACTCGGATGGCTGTTCTCCACAATCAAAAAGGATGTTCTTGCACAGGTGATTCATTCTGAATCATCTGCTGAGGTATGGAGTTCCTTAGAGAATCTTTATTCTCGACAAACTATTGCTAAGTCCTTCCAGTTAAAATAGCAGCTACGATCTCTTAAGAAATGAGCAATGTCTGTGAATGATTATGTTCTCAAGATTAAAACTATAGGACATTCATTAGCTGCAATCGGAGAACCTTTAGATGATAAGGAATTGCTTCTTTCTATTCTAAATGGTCTTGATCATGACTACGAAACAGTTGTCAGCTTAATAACCTATCAAATGGATGAGATCAATATAGAGAAGGTGCAGTATTTGTTGTTAATGCATGAACAAAGGTTGTCATCTAAGAATTCACCTTTGGCTGCTTCTAATTTGATTCAGATCTACATATGTCCTCTGCAAAAACTGTTAATGTTGCACAGTCAACTAGAACTGGTGAATTTGTTGCTAATAGAGGAGGTTTCATGCTTAGAGGAGGAGGTTTTATTAATAGAGGAGGAAAAGGACAAGGTAGATCTTCAAATAGAAGAATTTATTGTTAGCTTTGCGGAAAACTGGGGCATTTTGTTGACAAATGCTACCATAGGTTTGACAGGAACTTTCAACGAATGCCTAATCAAGGTTTTGGTTAGTTTAATAATGGTGGTCAGCCAGATTCTAAGGCGTTTATGGCTGCTTTTAGTGGTTCTAATGGAGTTTACATGAATGATTTAGGATCAGTTTCAAGTGGTGCTTACTGTAGTAATTTTTCTTCTCCACAACTTGATAACTTGTCTCATTCCTCAGCATCGGTTGTGGATGGATCCTGCTTGGTTTGTTGACTCTAGTGCAACAAACCATATCACATCTAACCTAGACAATCTTTCTATCCATGCTCCTTATACTGGTGACGACAAAGTGGCCATAGGAAATGGTAAGACTCTACCTATCTCAAATATTGGTTGTAGCAATTTATACACTCACCAACAACCTGTTTCTATCATTTCTTTACCCAATGTTTTGCATGTTCCTAGTATGCAAAAGAACTTACTTAGTGTTTCACAACTCACTTGTGTTCACAATGTTATTGCTGAATTTCATGCTACTTCTTGTTTGATTAAGGACAAGGATTCCGGGAAAGTGCTACTTCAGGGAGGTCTTAAGGATGGATTATATCAATTGTCACCAGCTCTTGCTCCTGGTGCTTCCAGCGTTTCTGTTCATCCTCATTCTTCAAATGTTCATTTGTTGTCAGCTTCTTTCAGTTATAATAAACCCGGCTCATTTGTTCATGAGCAGCCTTCAAATACTCAATGTAATACTGTTAGTTTACAATGGCATGCCAAATTAGGGCATCCATCATCAAATGTATTGAGAACAGTATTGAATAAAATTCATGTTCCCTTTTCTAAGTCTGACTTATCCTTTTGTGACTCTTGTAAACTTGGTAAACTTCATCAGCTTCCTCTTGCTGATTGTGAAATTAAGGCCACAAAACCATTAGAATTGATATATTCTGATTTGTGGGGACCCTCTCCAGCTTTATCTACTGAAGGCTTTCGATATTATATTGTCTTTGTGGATGCCTAAACTAGGTATTCATGGATATATCCTCTCAAATTGAAATCTGATGCCTTATCAGTGTTTGTCACTTTTCACAAGTTTGCTGAACTGCAGTATAATTCCAAACTTAGAGCTTTGCAAACCGATAATGGGGGTGAGTTTAAGGCTTTCTTACCTTATCTTCAAAGCTAAGGTATTCAACCTAGATTTACTTGTCCTTATACACATCAACAAAATGGTGTGGTTGAGAGAAAACATAAACATATTGCTGAAATGAGACTCACTTTGTTAGCTCATGCTAATATGCCATTAAAGTTTTGGGTTGAAGCCTTTCAAACTGCAGTTCATATTATAAATCTCTTACCTGCTTCTCCTCTCAAGTTTAAAACTCCTTTTGAACTGTTGTATCACAAATCACCAAATTATTTTTTGTTGCAACTTTTTGGTTGTGCTTGTTTTCCTTATCTTAGACCCTATAACAAGCACAAGTTTGATTTTCATACATCCAAGTGTGTTTTCATTAGATATAGTCACACTCAAGCTGGCTATAAATGCTTGCATCCTTCAGGAAGGGTATATGTGTCCAGGCATGTTCAATTCAATCCTATCGAATTTCCTTATACCTCTTTGTTTCTTGCATCTTCTTTTGTTTCTAAGTCCACCTCCAGTGAGTTTCAATGTGGAGGATCTACTGCTGTGTTTTCTTCTTTTCCATTTTCTTCTTCACCTCCTCAAGTAGCACTATCTCCTGATCCTGATCCTAATCCTACTTTGTCTTCGTCTTCTTCTGTTCCTCAAACCATAACAAGCTCTTCATCCTTTGCTTCATTGCCAGTTTCAAATCCTTCCTTAACTAGATCCAAATTTGCTTTTGCACCCTCTATTCATCCTATGGTCACTAGATCTAAATCCATAAACAATTCTATCTTTCCTCATACTCTAGTAAGCACTCTTGAACCTGATTCAATTCATAAGGCTCTATTAGACCCACGATGGGTTCAAGCCATGGAGGAGGAAATTTCTGCCTTGCATTGCAATCGTACTTGGGTTCTTGTACCATTTTCGAAGGATATGAATTTAATTGGGTGCAAATGGGTGTTTAGGGTCAAGTGTAAGGCTGATGGCTCTATTCTTAAATACAAGGTCATATTAGTTGCAAAGGGATTTCTTCAAAATCCTGGCCTGGATTATGGTGAGACATTCAGTCTAGTTGTAAAGGCTCCTACCATTCGGGTGTTATTTTCCTTAGCTGTAGCTTTTGGTTGGGATGTGCAGCAAGTAGATGTAAACAATGCTTTCTTAAATGGAGACCTATAAGAAGCTGTGTTTATGGCCCAACCAGAAGGTTTTGTTAGCTCTTTGTTTCCCTCACATGTTTGTCAATTGAAGAAGTCTTTGTATGGTCTCAAACAAGCACCTAGGGCTTGGTATAATAAGTTGAGGATGGCTTTAAAGAGCTGGGGATTCTCTAGGGCAACATCTGATACGTCTTTATTCATTAAAAGGACCTTATCCTATGTCTTGTTTATTCTGGTTTATGTAAATGATATATTGCTCACTGGTTCGGATAGTATGACCCTTAAATCTTGTATTGCTGATTTGGATACACATTTTGCATTAAAGACTCTCTGTTCTGTCAATTATTTTCTCGGATTTGAGGCTTTTCGAGATACAAGTGGACTGTACTTGACTCAATCTAAATATGGTTTAGACTTGCTGAAAAAGGGTAACATGCAAGACTGGTAAACCTTGTGATACACCCATGGTTTCAGGTGTTTCTTTGATTGATGAGGGTGAAGTGTTTCCCAATCCATCTTTGTATAGAACTCTCATTGGATCTCTCCAATCTTACCTATACACGTCTCGATATTGCCTTTGCTGTTAATAAGCTAAGCCAATACTTATCTGTTCCTAAAATACAGCACTGGACTGCATGCAAAAGGCTACTTAGATACATCAAAGGAACAATTGGATTGGGCTTGTGGTTCTCTTCCTTTATAGGTGATTTGTCTTTAAAAGTTTATACTGATGTAGATCATGCTGGCTGTAAAGAAACTAGGAGGTCAACTACTGGTTTCAGTGTGTTTCTTGGAAACAATTTGATTGTGTGGGGATCTAAGAAGCAATCTGTGGTGGCTAGATCAGTAGGAGAAGCTGAGTATGGGGCTATAGCCCTTGGGAGTTACTAAACTGTTGTGGCTGAGATTTTTATTTACTGAATTGGGATATCTAGTGCATGCTACATCAGTGGTTTGGAGTGATAACTTAGCAGCAAAAAGTATGGCTGAAAATCTTGTGTTCCATTCTTGGACTAAGCACATTGAGATCGATGTGCATTTTGTGCGTGAACGGGTTGAGAATGGTGAAGCGGAAGTTTGGTACATTCCTACAGAATTTCAGATAGCTGATATTTTTACTAAAAGTCTAGCTAGAGATCGTTTTTGGTTTCTATGCACTAAGCTTGGACTGAAGGTGTCTCCTGCGTAGAGAAATATTTCTGATACCTCATGTTTCAACAAGTTACAGATTATAGAATGTTCTTCTGCAAAAGAGTCTGATTTGAGGGGAAGTGTGGAAGCATAAGTATTTGTGTATTGCTATTGTTATGTTTTATTAGCTTGTTACGTGGTGTTACTTAGGCGCATAGGCACTGTTTATTTCTAAAGGTGTTTCGCTATTATATATATAGCTACACCTCTTGTTTGAAAAGTATGTAGTTGTTATTTTTCTGATTAGTGAATTTACCGAGAGTCTTCTTCCTCTCTCTTTCTCGTAATTTCATTTCTTTGTGCCCTAGCATTTCATTACAGACCATATTTGTAAGACAACCGCACAACATATGATATCATCTATACCAACCATGCCTATCAAGCATTTCAGCAGATGCTTCTATGTGAAAAGAATGTCAACACAAACAAAAGACACATAGAATACATGCAACCTAATCAGCACCTGTGCAATCAAGTCTAGAATTATTTCAACTTTCGTACTTCAGATTTTCTAGATTTTAGTATTGTGCTGGAGAGGTACATTTTAAGTGTATAAACTTTTAGTTGATAAGGTTAGTTTAGGATTTCTAGTATCATTCTTGTCACTCTATCCATGAATTGAGTAATCCCCACAGCATTTCTAGTACTGAAGGTGTTCCTTCTATTTATAGCTGGCCCCAATCCTGGACAAAGGAAGGTTACACTAATTGGATTAAACATCATGGATTGTAGACAAATGAGAAAATTGTTGGGGCATAACCCTCTCAGCAACACACTGTATTGCACGAGTACAGTGAAAAATTAGCCAGGGGCATTGCATCAATTGTAATTTTGAATCTACAAAAGCTTCTCATATTTTCATGGACAAATGCAAGAAATTAGTCTATGATCATAGATGGAAGATAGGATCACAGAACATCAGAACTTTGATAGAAAAGTTATGGAAGTTCCATACATGATGCTTGGGAGATAAATTAATGTTATTTGCCTCCAAGAGACAAGATGGGTTGGAGAGAAGGCTAAATATTGAGTGTGTCTGGAGATATAACATTTGGTAATCAGGAAAGGATTGTGCAAGGAATGGATTGAAAACATTTAAGATTAAGACCATAAAGGATGAGTAGCAAATGTGAAGAGAATAGAAAATAAGATTTTGTAGCTAAAGTTGTTCTAGGAATAGAAACTATGAACATTGTTAGTACACATGCACCACTAGTTGGGCTAGGAAAAGAGAAAAAGACAATATTGGGAGGATTTAGAGGGGTTTCTACAAGGAATTCCTAGAGGAGAGAAGATTATTATAGGAGGCAACACAAATGGTTGAGGGCATGGAATGGGTATAGAGATGTACATTGAAGTTTTGGATTTGGAGAAAGAAATAAGGAGATCAAAACTATTTTTAATCTTTTCACAACATATGAGCTCAATACAATTAATACTTGGTCACATATAAAAATGGCTTACCAACTATCCAAATAAACTACTTCATTATCAGATAAGAAGACCACGTATGTTGTATAGTTAAACCAGGAGAATGATACAAACTGAAGCCAAGAATTAGATAATCGGATTTAAACGATGAAAATAAGCTATGTTCAAAAAAAAAGTGCCACATTGGATTGTAAGAGGAGAGACTAACCAAATGTGGATTGAGATGACTAAAGCAATTCAAATACAACAAAAACAGTTATAAGAAAGTCAAAGGGAAAAGCACCAAATTGGAAAGAGTCCTTGTGGTGGAATGAAGAAGCACACATGCATGTAGATTCGCCCGCACATAAAATCAAGAAAGCTTGTTATAAGATTTTAAATACATCAAATATTGAGGAAAATTCTAGAGAGGAATATTTTGAAAAAAAGAAGCAAAAAGAAAGTAGTTAATGAAGCAAAGTAAAAAAGGTTATTAAAGTTTGTACGAATGACATGATATACAAGATGGGGCAAGAATAGAGGTTAGCTCAAGGAAAAGAATGAAAAACATGGAATTTGAACCAAATGAAAAGGACAAAAGACAAAAATCAAGAGGGACTAGTAAATGGCAATCAAAGAGAGGTGGAAGGAGCATTTCTCAAAGACATTAAATGAAGGTAGAGAAACTAGTAATATTTTGGGGCGTCTTGATAAGTCTTTTAAGTCTAAAGAAGATAGGAATTACATTGTCCTATAGATGAAATTATCCAAATAAAATAAAGGAACCATTGAAGAAGATGATGAATAGTAAAACAGTTTGACCAAATAATATCACCATATATATAAATGCATAGAAGAAGAGGACATTTTTTTCTTTGGTTGGAGAACTTATTTAATGTGATCCTTCCTTAAATCAAAAATATGCTAAGAGAGTTGAGACAGAGCATTGAAGTGCTTATTTATAGAGTGGAGACAGCATTTAAGAGTTTATTTATAATCATAAAGGAAAATTGTGCAAATTATAGATGGATCAAGATAAGGAGACTCTATGAAACAGTTTGACCAAATAATATCACCATATATATATAAATGCATAAAGAAGAGGGCATTTTTTCTTTGGTTGGCGAACTTATTTAATGTGATCCTTAAATCAAAAATATGCTAAGAGAGTTGAGACAGAGCATTGAAGTGCTTATTTATGTTTTGTGATTTTTGTTGTCATGGCAATGACATCAGAAATCACAGTTTTTACCTTCTTGGCATCTACTTGTTTGGTAGCATTAGTTGTTCTTGGTTCATGGGTTGCCATCAAGAACTACACCCAACTGACTCAAGTTCAACTAGACCAGCAGGAAGGATTAGATGATTGGAACAGGTAAGACACAGGGAGGACCAGAACAAGAACAAAAAATAAAACAATCAATACTTGAGTCACCACCAAGAACACAACTGGCTGCTAGAATCTCGGAAGAGCCGATACTTGAGTATCCACTAGGAACTCGACTCATTGCTGTGTCGGGAATCAACAAGATCCCACAACTACACCTCGAACAGGATTGTGAATAGAACAGTCATTAGCACACCAAGCACACCTGGAACTGGGCTCGCCTGGGCTTGGAACTGCACCTCGTAATCGGATCCAAGCATGACAAGGACTGCTTCAAATCGAGCAGAAGGGATTGCTCAACTAGGGCAAAACTTCGGGCAAACAGGCTGGCTCTGATACCATGTAAAAAGAGAAAAATATTCTGTATTTCTGTTTCTTGCAGAGACACATTACACTATTATAAATACATTCTAGATCCTAGGATTGTGTTTAGGATATTCTACTTCCTACATTTACAAAGTTGACTATCCTACATATTCTATGCTTACAAGATTGAATGCTCTAGTTGTCTAGTTTCTATATATCTATCTATATATATATATATATATAGTTTCTATAGATAACAAAAGGAATAGGTGGCACACCTATATCTGCCCTTTGTTTTTCTCTTCTTCTTCATTTTGTGAAGTCTATTTTTTTCAGCTACTTGTTTATAACCCAAGAACTATTTCTTCAGTCCAATTACATATATTCACTTACGCCAATCACCTACAATACTAGAAGCTTTCTCAAACCCAAACCCACCACAACCTAACTGCAGGAAATATTAGCCTGCCAGATTTCCTTGCCCTTGCATGCGAATCATAAAGCTTTAGGGAGAGCTCGTATTAAGCAAAATTTGAAAGCTATTCAGATAGAAAATCATTACCAAGCCACCAAAGTCATCAAAAAGGGCTGCAGAAAATGTTCCAATTTCTGCATCAATGACTGTGTCATCTGAACCACTCGGTAAGTGTGGATCTGCAGGCTTTAGAGCAAATCTTCTAGGAGGCTTCCTGAAACCACTACGGACAACAAAGGTTCCCAATTCATTACCAACAGTCCATATACTAAATGGTTCTTTTACAAACTTGACATCAGATGTATCCCATACACTCTCCTCCAAAAAATGATCCCCCGTGACCATATTGATGCGCAAGCATCTCAATGAGCTGAAATCAGATTGTTTTGGTGTGACCTTACATGCAATGCAACCTAAAGAAACAAAGCCTGGTGGAGCTTGGGGCAGCCAAAAAGAAATGCTTTCCATATGCCTCTGCTTCTTTATCTGTCCAACAGGATGAAAATCTATAGGATGCCTGAAAAGTTCATCACCTCCAGAATCATGGAGAACAATGCAAGAGTTCGGAGGCTCATACCTATATTCCGAAGGAAAAAATTGAAAAAGAGATGAATATTGGCTTATTAGTTTGAAAAGAAAAATCAGCAATAAACCCACAATTACAATTGACATACCCTTGTACAGCAATATCTCCAAAATATACCATTCCATGGGGGACTATAGGGCGCCATATTGATAATTTCTTTCTTGAATTTAAACCTTGATTCCACCATATCAATTGGAAACTAGCGACAGCTTCGAAACGCCATTCAGAGTTTACAGCTGATGGTCTTTCTGACTGAAGGGCTTGAGCATGACCAGAAGAGAATGCTTTGGATTCTGAACTCTTTGATGGATTTGAAGATACTTGTGGAAACCGAAAAAATATGTGATGCAATTCATAAGCTCTACCAATCAAGCTCAGATTTGAGGGATCCGCTGGCAAGAACGTTCCAAAAGAATTATCCACACGCCAGAATGCCAAAACTGATGAACGGCTGCAAATCAAATGATAAACTAAATTCAGATAAATATAATTGGACGGCCAACAAAGGATCCATAATGCAGTGGAACTGTAAATGGCATCCAAGCAGATGACAAACTAAGTATTCGATGTGTATCCAGAAGGTTGTAGCTAAGTGACATTCTTAGCAAAGACCAAATAACCATTCTCCTAGTAGAAATTTGCCAACATTTTTACTTGGATAAAAAGTTCACAATAAGAGGACATTGGCAGTGATCATTGCAATTCACTGAAGCTAAACATATTTTGGTTCACCAATTACAGGTGCTCACACCTGTCATGGAGTAACCAAACTCTTTATTTGTGATTGGGTCAACCCCATAGGGATCACATAGTGAATAGACATGTTAATGAAGGTAGACATCCATATGTAACAGGGAAAAGTAACATACGCGATGCTGGAGCTGATAGTAATACAATCCTGCAAATCACATGGAGAAACTAAAGACGCCAAGATGCAAAATGCAGAAGATAATGGAGGCTGCGTTCTTCCAGTAGAAACTACACAACCCAATGCAATATAACCTTTGGGTGCTTCTGGGAACCAAATGGAACAGATGCTACTATTGGGCAGACCTTGAAATTCAGAGACATCAACATTAGCAATGGGAGGCCAAATTAACTTGAAAGATACTGGTCTCTTGACTCTTGCAAGACTGGTATTCATGGCAAGAACTCCCTTGGTTGGTGGCTTGTCACTATCATGTGAAGACAATGTTGATAAATATACAGTTCAGAAATCTAACCAAAAAAGATCATGATAAGATATGATGTTAAGAAATTTACTGACAGAGGAGTCAAATAATCGCCAAGCACCGCAAAACCAGGTGGTGCATGAGGTCTCCAAAATGCATATACGTGGCCACTGTATGGATCTGCAGAACAAAATATTAGATGATCACTGAACTAAATGAAACTTTAAAAAAGATCAGAATTCTAGAATTGCCGTGATGAAAGAAAGAAAAACTTACTTTCAATTGTTCCAACTTTGTCAAACTCAGAGCACACCACTGTCATTTTCTTTGATGTCGTCCTCAAAAATGCCAAAATATCCTCTTCCACAGCTAAAAATAGTCTCAAGATGCTAAAAGAAAAATTCATAAAAATATCTGAGACAGAAAAATGGACATTTATCTTTCCAGAAGCACTAGAAAACTTCATGAAGGTATCAAAGGGCTCCAAAATTCTGATGCCATTGCTCTCCATTGTTAACCCAAGGGCATTTGCATTCATTTCCATTGTGTCGCCCTTCAGAACAAGCCTAGAAGCAACACAACTGCATGAGACGTCTTCTGATCTTCACCTAATGTTGTACTTTGTAAACTTATGTAAAGTTAATAGTATTAATTTTTATACTTCAGAGTCGAAGAATCTACAATTCATGAAAAGAAAAATTATGACAGCAGGTGCAATAGGAGAAGGGAAAACTTTGGATGTATGATATGTTAAAGGTACATCACAAATAAGCATTCATGGATACAACATATGACTATTTATTTAGTTCTCCACATTGTTTGGCAATATCTATCCATGCAGAATAACACAAAGTTAAAAACTGAACAAGCCAGCTATTAATTAAACACACAAGGTTTACAACCAGAAATCTGGCCAAAAATAAGTTGTGCATAATGTCAGATGACAGTCTAGCATTTATTCAATGTGCATGTTTAACTCTAATGAAAAAGCCCAAACTGTAACTTATGCATGTAAAATCAATCTAATAACCAAAGCATTAGTCAAAATGAAAATCAATCTTCATCTAAACTTTATGATGCCTTAAGAAACTACTTGCATGGTTTAAGTGAAGTAACCTGTCATGCATTTAGACAATAACCAATAGCTAGCTTCTAATAAGCAGTAAGAAAACATATCTTAAGCCAAATGGAAGGATTGATGAAAGAGAGAGCTGACCTACAAAATGCATCCAATTGTGCATGTAGAAGTTTGTTAGAGAGGATTAGTGATTCTTGAACATCTTTTGATGTGTTATAGAAGGTAAGCTCTGGACCAATAGCCTGCAAAGTAATATCAGATCTACATAAGATAAAATTGACATGCATAATAAATCTAGCAAATTTCATGCTACTAAGAAGTATTGCCATGTCACACGCTTTGAGGCAATCAATGGTTCCATCAAGGCCAATCTTGGGAGTAAAAATCCATCGACACCCAACGGTAGTCTTTCCTGACGGGAGAGGACCTAGGTCCCATGTCACATTAGAGTGCAAGGCTTTCATCTCATCAAGCATAGCCTAGTGCCAACCAAAATGGGATAAAGCTTCACCTATATCTTTAGGAATAGGGACAAAAGAAAGACTCGAAACAAAGGCACAATAGGTAGGTGATAGGCAGTCATATTTCAAAAAAATGATAAATAGGGTAAGGATTGAGAGTAGACTGTCTACCTTTGCGTTGGGCAATAGGGAGACTATCTATGTCCAGATCCATCACACAATGGAGTTATGAGTAGTGGCTCACAACTACTAGTTCTTCATCTTCATCATCTTCTCTCTCTCTCTCTTCCTCTAGCAATGGGTTCTAGTGATTATAGAACCCATGCGGTGAGAGAGAGAGATGGATGCTACATGATGGGTTCTAGTGATTTTAGAACCCATGGGAGAGAGAGAGAGAGAGATGCGTTAAAAATAGAACAAAAGATCAAACCACAAGTCTTTGCACATCGAGTTTACCCTAGTTCATGCCATAGAAATGGCACTATATTCAACAACTCCACCGAGAGAACAATTCAAGATAAGGGAGTATCAAGATAAGCCCGAAATGGTTTTTGGACCAAGATATGGAATGGTCAAAATAAAGTTGGGAAGCATTCCAAAATTTTTATCAAATTCTTTGTTAAATTCTTTGGAATGCATTAGAGGACACAGACGCCATTTTTTTCTTATATGCAGAGACCAAGATATGCTTATCTTGAAGGGGAGGAGAAATATGCATATCTTGAAAAATCAAGATAAAAGGTCATTGATGATTTTTCCAAGAATGGTCAGATAAGCTTAACAAACATGTTAGAAATGATAGAAGTCCGGGATGCATTCCATATCTTGGCTTTTCCACCCCATATCTTGATTAACAAACGCCCCCTAAGAATGTAAGAAATCTGTACAAGGAATCACTCGCCCTCTCTTTTCACTTGAGTATAATTCTCTCAAAAGACTCCAAGAACTATCCTTTTCACAACTCTCTCTCTTTCACTACACTTGAACAAGAGAATGAAATGATTTAATGATTGATGATCATAACAGATCCCTTGCCCTCATATTTATAAACTAAAAGGGCGAACCAACCTAGGGACATAACCAACTTTTACAAAGTCTAAACTACCCCTAACATTTTCAGTTAATTACAGATATATCCTGCATACTAACTGTCATCCGATCATCATCATAGACTTCTTTGATTTCTTCTAAGCTTCCAATATACTTACTTGAGCAAAACATCAACAAGATGATGATGATAATGATGTAAGGAGAAGTCGACAAGGGGTTCCATCCAACTGGACACTAGCAATGTGTTTTGCATAAATTAAAATGGAAGCATGTTAATGACGCTCGGTGTGGCTAATGGAGATCTGAATCTTGTTAGCCACATCAACAAAAATCGTTAAATTGAGTTGGTTTTTGTCGTTCAGATACTAAATTGCTCCCCCCCCCCCCCCCCCCCC
This sequence comes from Diospyros lotus, assembly GCF_014633365.1. Taxonomy (NCBI): domain Eukaryota; kingdom Viridiplantae; phylum Streptophyta; class Magnoliopsida; order Ericales; family Ebenaceae; genus Diospyros; species Diospyros lotus. The sequence goes on along the minus strand of NC_068349.1, from coordinate 9,775,611 downwards.
CAACCCAAAATACCAAACTGATCTTTAGCATATACTTCAAGACTAAACTAGCATTTCTCAAGCTCATAGGGCTAAAGGTTAAAGTAGGTTGTAGAGTTTTACTTTGTATAGCAGTTGTAGTAGATTAGTTTTGCAGAGGATCAGCTACAACCTATAACTGATTTGTAACTATTGATTGGTTAGCTATATATAAAGCTAACGAACTTGTTTGGAGAATCAATCAAGAATTGAATTTAGTTTATCATTTCTCTCTCAATTCTCTCCTTTTTTTTCTCCCTAATTTCTCTCTATTCTCTTTGTGTTTCTTTCTTCCATTCTTCCTTCTCGTTTCTTCCCTGAAAACCCTAGGTTAAGACCATTATAATGCATATCATACCAAAGAGTTCCTCACCAAGTTTTTCTTGGTCTTCTTCCATCTTCTATGATAAAAACTTTTCCCATTTTGTCTGATCTCCTTGCAAGATGATCCATTGATCATCTTCTCACATAAAAAACTATCTCAATTGTGCCTCACACATCTTATATACAATAGAAGCCATTCTAACCCTGTTGACATAGAACCTCATTTACAAAAAAAAAAAAAAAAAAAAAAAAAAGAACCTCATTTCTAATTATATCCATTTTTGTATGGCCAAGCATCCACTGTAACATCTTCATTTCCATTATGCAAATATTTTGCACATGGTGGTGTTTTACTAACTCCGACCGAGGATGTTATCTACTGTCGGTCTCAAACCCGGACAAAGGAGGAGAATTGTGTTAGGTAGCCGACAGCCAACGTAAACTTAGTCGAATCCAAAACATGAACTCTAGACAAATTATGAAAAACCGTTGAGCGTAACCCTTCATAACGACGCCCTACACTGCAAAGGTGTAGTGTCAAGTGAGCTAGAGCCGTTGCATCGGAGCCCGGATGTAGTGACAAATGAGCAAGGGTCCGCGCATTTGCTTGGATGGATGTGGGTAAAGAAGCTAGTCCAAAATCAAAACCAAAACCAAAAACAAAATCAAAGTCAAAGTCAAGGCCAAAACCAAAATCTATATTAAGGATTGGGTCACGGAACATAGGAACATTAACAAGCAAAACTATGGAAGTGGTAGATGTGATGATTAGGAGAAAGATTAATATTATGTTCCTTCAAGAGACGAAATGGGTAGAGAAAAAAGCAAAAACTTTATCAGAAACTGGATATAAAATATGATACATAGGAAATAATCGAGTGAAAAATGGAGTGGGGATTATTATGGATAAAAGCTTAGTCGATGAGGTAGTAGATGTAAAGAGAGTAAGGGGATAGGATTATTATGGTGAAGGTTAGTCTAGGAAGAATGACTATGAATATCTCTAGTACATATGCACCACAAGCAGGGTTAGGTGAGGAGATAAAAGCAAAATTCTGGGAGGACCTAGAGGGACTCATACAAATGATACCAAGAGGAGAGAAAGTGATTATAGGAGGTAACTTAAATGGTCACGTGGGTAGAGACGGAAGCGACTATAGAGAGGTATATGGAGGGTATGAATTCGGGAAAATTAATAATGAGGGTAAGTCTATTCTAGATTTTGCTATGGCATATGGGCTCATCATAACCAATACTAAGTTCAAAAAAACGAGATAAACACTTAATCACATATAAAAATGTCATATCAAGCACCCAAATAGATTACTTCCTCATGAGACAAGAGGATCAGTTATGTTGTAGGGATTGTAAGGTTATTCTAGGGAAGTGTTTGACTACTCAACATAGACTTTTGATGCTTAAGGTCCAAGTAAGAAATTGGAAGAGAAAAAATCACATAAAACAAAACCCAAGAATTAGGTGGTGGGATTTAAAAGGAGAGAAACAACTAATCTTCAAAGAAAAATTAAGGGGTCGAAGGGAATGGAATAGAGAAGGACAGGCAAACCAAATGTGGATGGAAATGGCTAATGCCTTGAGAAGCACAGCAAAGGTAGTCCTTGGAGAAACAAATGGTAGAGCCCCAAACCTTAAAGAGTCTTGGTGGTGGAATGAAGAGGTGCAATTGAAAATTAAAAATAAGAAAACTAGCTATAAGGCTGTATATCAATGCAACAATGAAGAAAATCTAAAAAATTATAAAGAAGCAAAAAAGGCAGCAAAGAGAGCTGTTAGTGAAGCAAGGTCAAAAGCATATGAGAATCTATATAAACGACTTGATACAAAAGATGGAGAAAGGGATATATATAAATTAGCTAAAGCAAAAGAAAGAAAAACAAGGGATCTAAACCAAGTGAAATGCATAAAAGATGAAAACCAAAATGTATTAGTGAATGAAGGAGCGATTAAGGAGAGATGGAAAAAGTATTTCACAAAATTATTCGATGATGGTGGGGATACAAGAGTTAGGTCGAGACACCTTAGTAACTCCGAAGGGAACGTGAGCTATACATTTTATCGACGCATAAGTTCAAATGAAATAAGACAATCATTAAAAAATATGAAAAATCATAAGGTGGTGGGATCAGATAATATACCAATAGAAACATGGAAATGCATGAGAGAAGAGGACATCTCCTGGCTAACGAAATTATTTAATGCGATCCTTAAATCAAAAAAGATGCCAGATGAGTGGAGGAAGAGTACTTTGGTTCCTATATACAAGAACAAATAAGATGTTCAAAACTGTGAAAATTACAGAGAAATTAAGTTAATGAGCCATACCATGAAACTCTGGGAAAGAGTAATAGAGCAGAGGCTCAGAAAAAAAAAAACAAAGGTCTCGAAAAATCAGTTTGGTTTCATGCCTAGTAGGTCAACAATGGAAGCTATATATCTACTGAGGCGCCTAATAGAAAGGTATCGGGATCATCAGAAGACTTGCATATGATATTTATAGATCTAGAAAAGGCCTATAATAGAGTCCCTAGAGAAGTATTATGGAGGGTTTTAGAGAAGAAAGGAGTCCGAATAGCCTATATACAAGCCCTTAAGGACATGTATCATGGTACAGAGACAAGGGTCAGAACATGCGAAAAAGATACTAAACCGTTTAAAATTACAATGGGACTACATCAAGATTCTGCACTAAGTCCATACTTATTTGCTATAGTAATGGATGAACTCACTAAAGACATTCAGACAAAGGTACCACGGTGTATGCTATTTGCAGATGACATTGTGTTGGTGGATGAAACAAAAGAGGGAGTGAACACTAAGCTTGAGTTGTGGAGAAACAATTTAGAATCTAGGGAATTTAAATTAAGTAGAAGGAAAACGAAATATATGGAATGTAAATTTAGTAAGAATGCAAGAGTAGAGGATGTTATAATAAAATTGGAAGACCAAATCTTACAAAGAAAATACCATTTTCGATATTTGGGATCAGTGATCCAAAAAGATGGAGAAATTCACGAGGATGTCACGCATAGAATTAAGGCAGGTTGACTAAAATGGAGAAATGCATCAGGGGTGTTATGTGATGGTAAAATCCCATTAAAACTAAAAGGAAGATTCTATAGGACAACTATAAGACCAGTCTTGTTGTATGACTTAGAATGTTGGGCAGTCAAATACCAGCATGAGCAAAAGACAAGCATAGCGTAGATGAGGATGCTAAGATGGATGTGCGGCCATACAAGAAAAGATAAAATTAGAAATGAGGTTATTCGTAATAAGGTAGGAGTAGTGCTAATCGAGGAGAAGATGAGAGAGACTAGACAAAAGATGGTTTGGTCATGTGAGAAGGAGACCAAGAGATGCTCATGTGAGGAGAGTTGATGAAATGGAACAATTAGTCAAAAAAAGAGATAGAGGTAGACCCAAGAAGACTTTGGGAGAGACATTAAAGTTTGATATGAAGTGTATGGGCCTAAATAAAGATATGACAAAAGACAGAAATACATGGAAGTCTAGAATTCATGTAGCCGACCCCACATAGTGGGATAAAGGCTGGATATGTTGTTGTTGTTGTTGTTATGTTGGTGTTTTACTATTCAACATTCTATACTATATAACAAAACTAGTCTTATAGTCATTCAATAAAAAATTTCTTTACTTTAATGGGAACTATTGCATAACATGGCAGGCACTGCTTCTCCAATTTAACCAAATAAAAGAAAAAATAACAAATTTAAACCAATAGAATGTCAAGATAAATGATCAGGAAATGAGACTAGTACCACATGAGCATCTACATCGGTCATTCTAGTCACCAAGACACATCAGTGTCGAGACGAGTTTTAAACACCTCCATCCATTACTACACTAAAACATGACTATGGACAAAAACACATATCGAACTAGTTGTGCAAAACTATTAGTCATGAAACAATAACCGTATTATGTCTTTAAATAATCCTTAACCTGTATCTCTATGATGAACTCTGTGGATCTCCCAGCTGGAGTATTTTGAGATACCATACCATCAACATTTTGCCCTGAATTATTCAGTTGATGAACTTCATCATCTCCCTCAAAATAGACTTGATCATTCTCTGAAGCAGAGTAACTACTGTTGGTCCCCAGTAAAATACAGGAATCCAAATACTGCCCATTCTGCACCAGTAATAGATCAGAATGTATAAATTCTTGGCAACCAGAATAGTCTATAATCAAAAACATTGAGCAAATGAACACAGCATGGGCAAACCTTGATAGTGACATTTTTAAATTGCAATCTTTTTCCATTTCCAACATAAATTATTGCATCAGTACTAGGAGAAGATATATTTGTCCCCCATCTGTCATGTAAATACAGAGTTCCACCTCTTCCATCATAAATAAAATGGTCAAATTGATCATCATCAACAACCAAAGGTCTCTGAGGGGAGAGTGAAAATTCAGAAGTGGGTTGATTATGAATTGGCTGATCTAGGATGATTGCATCAACTATAAGGGAAGAGTTTCCATCTTCTTCATTCGACAGCATACGATGGATTGTTGGAACAAAAAATTCAACAACAGCTAGCAGAAAATCAAGTGCAACAAGCAATTGTGGCCTTTGCGCGCACAAAAATACATATGTTGAGTATTGGCCAAATTTGGCATCAAGGATAAGCATTGTAGGAACTGGTTTTGCATCAATGCTATCCAGAACATCTGTTTCGGCCATGTGACAGTCCTCATCATCAATCATAGACAGTGAAGGACCATGTTCAAAACTCTCAGGCTTTCCAACTGCCAGCCTAAGTGCTTCTTCAGCCCCCTCACGGTCATCAATCACATTAAAATCTTTAAGTGATGCTGATAGAAAGCCTTCACCAACAGTGTTAGACTTGTAGAGCAGCCAAGCACCACTAACCTGAAATAAACAAGAATAGATTAAACATCTCCAATTAACAAAACCTAATACATGCAATAACACACGTGAACTCTAAATATTTACAAATGCAACCAGAAATATGGCTGAGATAACAAATGAAGTCAATGGATAACTGCTAAATATAAAGTTGCCAACCCAACTGAATTAACCATCCCTATCACTCCATAAATTTGAGAAACCCTTTTCTCCTAGCATTCCCTCATTTTGCAGTCCCCAAATTGAAAAGTCCCATATTTTCCTTGGAAATTTATGACAATGTTGAAGATAAAGTTGGCCTCTTGCTTTAAAGGACTCTGGAGGAGACTGCTACTTTTTAAGATTTCAAGCAGATATGACATCCCTGAATCAAAAGAAGCTCCAAGATGACCCCAATTTGACTTGATGCATTCAATTAGACACACCTTACTCAAACGCTAATGTGATGACTTCAATATTACAAATATCAATTAATGATAATACTAGATTAAACTTGCCACTGTAAAAAGTACTTCAATACCTGAACAGTGGCCAAAGAAGCATCTCTTGCTACACCATAGAGCAGGCACAACTCAACCAGACTAATGTCAACAGAAACTTTCAGAGCAATCCAGGTTGTCATATCTTGGGCTTCAGAATCAACAGCACCTGAATCATTAGGAAGAAGAGAGTCCCGCGTATCATAAGAAGACATCCCAGAATCATAATTCAGTTCAGGTATGGTATGCGGAGTCTCTGAGATGTTTGACAGTGCACATTCTGTAATTATCTGGTACTCGGTGTTAGAGAGAGCCGCCTTGAGTTTTTCTACCTGAAACACACACAATATACACAAAGCTTAAAATATTTAACTTCACAGATGAAAACCTGACCAACACCAGCGGTCTTTTCTTCTTGACACCACAGCAAGAAGAAATATTTAACTCCACAGAAAACTTGAATTTTGCAGTACAGCAGTACCTTAATAGCAATTTCTATACTTGGTAATTGATGCAACAGGTCTCGAAGAGGCCTCTGGACAACAATAGAAATCCCCTTCACATCTTGAATTATACTTTCACCTACTTCTGTTCCCATACCAACATTCAAGTTGATGTCTTCCACCTACGTCACGTAAAAACAATGTTAAGACAGTTGGGGAAAAAAAAAGTTCAGATCTTTGACAGATCCTGACAAGAATATCTATGAACAAGGATAATCCCAAAATTCATTACAATACTGGGATGAGATATTGAGCAGATAAATTTAAGCAAAGAGAATATTGAAGGGTATAAAGATATAGAAATTACAAGATTCCCTCGAACAGAAATAACAGGGTAAAATATATATTTTTTTGGTTGGGTAACAGGATAAAATAATTACTGTCTATTTCTTAAATGTAAAAGCACACCAAAAACATCAAGCTGCATTTTCCCTGCTTTTGATTGACCTAGTAACTGGAATCACACTATAAAAGCAATAACTTAAGGACACAAACCTCACCATAACTGTTAGTACTTCCACATGTATGGCACTCATTTCATGTTTGCCACCAGAAAACCACTGAAAGGTGTTCTGAACAGTTATATGGACAACGTCCAACTTCAGATAACTACAACAGTAAACCATGAAAATTGAATCATGTAACCATTAGGATGATAGGTAAAAACAAGAACAACAAAGCTAATAGATTTATATCATATGTACTTATGTTATATTTTGTTTATGGTGAGAAAAGGGAGATCAGTCAGTGGGCAAGGTACGGGGGTGTTTGAACGTACTCAAGACTATCTGTCCTCTGAGGCATTAAAATTATAGGCTTTCTGAGAGAAACATTCAACTTCACAGCAGGTGATCCTTCAATTTCACTTGCTGTGACCCATTTCTCTGAGTTTGTTGCTTGATCTTTTATCTTCACAATATCCTTTGAATTGTTAGGAATGAGACCCATGAAGTAACTCACAACCTACAAGTTAATTTCAAACCCACATGAGAAACTTCATAATGCAGCAGTAAATGTCAGATCAACCTGTTAAATGAACTACCTCCTGGATAAAGCGATTCAGATATACAATGCGTACTTCAGAAAGCTGCCCAACAAGGCTATAATCATAACCTTCATAATCTTCTTCATCAGTATTAAATGAACTGAAGACCAGCTGTTTCATGGATAAATGTTTGATGTTAGACATGGAAGCTACAGAGAGTTATTCTTCCAAAAGAAAGCGATATGTGAATATGAAAAGAAGCTAGAATCTGGCATATAACCAAGAAGATACAGGTGGGACATTTACTTAACTTAAAAAAACTACATTTCAAAAGGAAAAGAACATTAACTATTACAAATATCTCAAGAATTTGCAATTTCCATGAAGGATTATGTACACACTTTTGTTAAATTCACTATATCATGCACATAAACACATACAACAATGCTCAACTCAATAAATTTGCAATGGATGACATAAATTCCACAAACTCCATGCAAGAGTCTTTTCATATTACCTCAATCCATTTTAGTTTCGGTTGTCCTGACTCCTTTCTAAAAATGTAGATTCTAATCATTCTTCACAGCTTTGTAGCTGAACATATTGCCACAGCCAGATAGTTCGTATTGAAAGAGCAAGCTACACTCAGCCAAAAAAAAAAGAGGCAGGCTACTGAGAGATGCCATAACCTTGTGGTTGAAACAGGAAAGCTCGTTTCACTTGTAAGAGCCGATTTCATAACCTTATCGTATGAAGTTGATTACTGGAGGTCAACCAAACAATCAATAAGAATATTATTTCCACTCCTATTTCACTTGTAAGTATATATGTGCTTATCTACTTATTCTTCTTCTCTTTCCATTTCAACATAAAATAATGGACAAAACATAACTTTGAAATTGCAACATTCACTTCATTATTATGCCTTTTTATCCACTTCAGGTAAAGATAAAGTGATTGTGTACTTTTCAAAGACGTATTCACTTCAGAACTCCACTCCCCTTTTCCAGTTTCTCCATGATGTTCACAATTTGCTCCAATAAACCAAAAGACCAATATTGTATTTTCTTGATATATAATTGAATGAGGAAATAGTTAAGACCCCAGTCAAATTGTTCCCTACTGAATATATCCAGAACCTATGACTTAATAATCATCTAGGAACTTGACTGATATTCTTTGTCCATTGCGAGGTTGTCCTGTGCTTGTGGCGGCAGATCATTAGATGGTGGGGCTATGAGTGGGTTTGTCCGAGATTGGTTGGGGATCTATTTGATCAGTGGGATTACTTCGCTCAAGGTAAAAGACAAAGGAAGGTATGGAAGTCTCTCTTATAATCAGTGCTATGGACGGTGTGGCTGGAGCAGAATAGGTTAGCTTTCAAAGATCGAGGGTCAGGTGCGATTGATATCTTTAACTTGGTGCTTGCCGTGATAGTGGCTTGGGTGAAGGCTGTGGAGCCATCTTTCCCTTACTCGGTGGACTAGGTCATCATGTCTGCTTTTGCTCTTGGCCACTAAGTTCTTCTTCTAGGCTTGATGTCTATGAAGTCAATTTTGGGTTGTCATGATCCCCAAATGGCTTGTGTTGTGGGGGGGGGCTGCTTGTTATAGAAAGTTCAGATTGTATGGAACTCTCTTGTTCCAGATCATTGATGTACTTCTTCTATGATCTCATTAATATAATTGTGCTAATATAATTGTGCTCACTTATTTCAAAATAACTTGACTGATATTAGCTTATTTAAACAAACAAAAACAATAGAGCTATTTGTCAATCTTGTTATGGTCTAGAAACAAAAAAGACATATTAATGTTAAATATTGATCATCCAGCTACCCCAGAGGGGAAAAAGTAGTGAACTTAGATTCAGACAAGAAAGAAATGGATAATGAAGAGAGAACTTATCGACAGAGGTATAGAAATACCTCCACAAATGAATTACCACCAGGATTTCTCATGTCACAAACCCAGAAATATATATGGCCATCATGGAGACTGTCATCGCTTATCCTCAGATTTCCAAGGGATGCCTTTATACTAAAGGAAGACGGAAATACCTAAAAGAACCAAAGAAAATAGCTCTTCAAAACAGTTCATGAATTAGAGAACTTAAGCTTTGATTTTTTTGCCTTTTTAGTTGATAACTAAGAGGCATAACAAAAAGAACTGCTATAATGGCACAACCACTGGACAAATCAATAACTCATCAGCTAAAAGGAAATAGTAAAAAAAAAGCTAAATTAAAATAGTTCATCCATAAAATGACCAAGATAACATTAAAAAAAAGGAGCAAACTCTCACCTCCAGCCTCCTTCGGCCAGCAATGGTGGTAGAAGCCCCTTCGACCTCAATATTTCCAATGCACAACTCTCTCACTCCAAGTTAAGCCAGAGAGCAAAACTGAAAGAGCTTTAAGCCCTAGTGTCACGCAAGGTTTGACTCTACCCAACCCAGTTGCCAGAACCAACCAGGTCAAATTGGGTTAACCCGACCTGATCAACTTGGGGTTTTGGGTTGAGTCAAACTGGTGTGACCCCAGTCAAAAATTATTTTGACTCATTAAAGAATAATTAAATTACTTTCCAACCAAAATTCTAAAATAAATAGGACAAGCCCTTAGGATTTTTATTTGGTCCAATTTTCGTATTAGTTAGACCACAACTGCTATGTCAATTATTGATGTGGATCAGGTCAACAGTATTCCGTTAGGAAATACCGAGATTCCTGTATCCATATTCAGTAATTGATATGCATGATTTAGGTTTCCACATTTCCATTCTAAATCCTTCTCCTAGGAGATCCTATCTTGGCTGTATTTTCCAGCTGTATTCTAGGTTGTGAATATTTCCCAATTCAATAGGTTCTAATTAGGAAACTTCCAATTATGGGAGATCAGTTTGTATATATTCTTGTAACCCTACAATGAGGAAGATATTGGATTTTCGGCTACTTTTGACACATTCATTAGGAATTATCTGAAAAAGAATGAGATAATAGCTGCATTCATTAGGAATTATCTGAAAAAGAATTAGATGACTGTCATTTCAATTAATTATCTGCTTTTAAAATTGTTCCCACGCATGATTGATTGTGGATTTACAAGAGCTAAATTCTCAACTTTAGTTGATATACAAAAGGTCTTTAATTATGCAATACAATTGAGGACATGATCTAGAAATTGAAATGCAATGTGAAATTATTGAGAAAGGTTATTTAAATAGAGTAATCATATGGATGTGGTATGACAGGACCATTGACGTAAAGTTCAGAAGATTATGCCAGGTGCTCCGGCTGACCCAATGATGACTCCAGCAACTAGAGTGAACACCAATCACTCCATCTAGCAAAATGACTTTAGCTTCTCAATAGTTTGGAAAAGAGACCAGGTGCACTCATAGTAATTCCAACTGGGTATATTGCAGGGAATGATCTAGAAATAATCCTATGGTACCCTAGTAAGATATGGGTGCATAGCTTGTAGGTGTCCAATAAATAAATAAATAAAAGAAAAAAGAATCCAACAATTCACTAATCCCAAAGACCATAAGCTTCAAAACCTGTAGTAAGAGCTCCCAATTAACATGATCATGGGCCTATTTCTAAATCTAGGGAACAGACCAAACATAGCACAGCCCTCTTCACCCTAGAATCAATATATTTCAGCAATTAAAGCCATCAAAATCCAATTACCACTAATAACAACAATTAGGAAGGCTCACACTACACTGCTCATAGCCTCCTCAAGCCCAAGCAAAAGCAGCTTATCCAAAATTTTACACAAACTACCACTAAGTCCAATAAGTAAAAAAAAATTAATATTTGAAGCCCCCACCCTAGGGACAAGGTCACAAGGGCAAAAGATACGCATTCAGATTCTTCTCAAAACAACACAACCCAAATCTTACCAATAATAACTATAATTATTCCTGTTACAATATCCCACGGTTGTCGGGAAAGGCCAACTATCCTGCACCAGGGCTTTATTAAGGACAGAAATAAAACAGGGAAAAAATACAAATCAAACCTTGATATCCGTAAGAAAATTATCTTGCAACAGAGTAGCCAACTTGCTTCCATTTTCGTTCATCAGTAAAATCTGAGCTTGAGCCATGTTCAGTGTCAAGTAGAAGATGATCCGGGATTTTCCTTTTCCCAGCAAACCTTTAACAATGGGTTCCTCAACTGCAGTAGATTGGTGATCATCATCATCCCTTGAGACATCATGTTGCACAATGGCTGGAGAAGAGCTGTCACTGAAAGATTCACACTTCTCATCTTGAATGTTAATTGCATTTACAAATTCCATTATGGCTAGTATAGTTGGCCTACGACAAAAAAATGACAAGGTAGCAAGGGTGACCGTCACCTGAAATAATCATCCATGAAGCAAGTCAATAACTAGACAGCCACCATATCAGAATCACAAAACTTAAAGGTATACTCACCCATTTATCAATATTACGATACAGAAGAGAGTTCTGGTCATAAATTACTATTTGAGCTTTCACAAAACTATCCAGTGTTTCTGTTGGATCCATGCCATCGCTCCTAATTTGCATAGAATCATTAGGTAGTAGGCCAGCAACACGAGCAAAAGTGGGTGTCTTAAAAAGTGAATTTTCTGATGGAACAGAACTTTGGGAACCTAGGTACCGAGGTATGCTTCCTGTTGGGCTATCAACAGAATCATTGAGGTTATCTGATGCCTCATAAAACTTATCATCTCCTTCAGATTGGTTTATGTCAATGTTGTCATGCCTCTGGTTTTCAGCGTCATCGAATCCAGGAGGTGCATTTACACTCCTGATGAATGATCTCGCCAAATAACAAGCTTGAGGCATTCCCTTGCAGCTAACTAAATCTTCTATCTCTAGAGATTTCAGGACTGTACCAATAAACATGTCATTCGCTCTTATTGAAAGCTCAACCTGTTTTCATTGAATCACAAAAATTATCAAAATTGGAAAGCAACTAAGCATCCATGCTAGAACATATGAATCTAATATCAAATTTACCTGACCACCTATGGCTCGGAATTCAAATAAACGGTTCTCCTTAGCTAAAAGTACCTTCATAAAACTTTGATCATGCTACATGAAATCATATAAGAGAACAACCATGTCAAAGATCTTACAAATTCAACTGAAGGACAGTTAATACTGATTTAAAAAAAAAGAGAGAGAGAGAGAGAGAGAGAGACAAAAATCCCCCTTACCCAACGACTGTAGTAGAAGCATATATTTAATCCATCCAGAACTCCAGTTACAAAAAGTTTTTCCATGTTTGACATATCTATTACACCATGGTTTTCAATAAGCTCTCTCTCAGTATCTTCAGCATCAGATGATGTCTCAGATAGACCGCTGATAGGAGCAGAAGCCTGCACAAGAAGCTGATTGAGATGGCCTATTTATTTTGGTAGACAGAAAAATGAGACTTTTAGAACATGCATTTGTAGAAATTGATAAAGATTGGATGGAAGAACTCGTTCAATTGTATTAGATAGACACTAAAATACATTCCTTATTAATAGGGAAGAAGATTACACTATAGGAAAGTTATAGAAAAGGAAAATTAAATAAGCTGTAAACTATACAAGGAAGCTAAATATACAATCACAGATTTAGGAAACTTATTTAAATCAGGATCACTTTCCTAATCTTGGAGAGGATCTGACTTGATTTTGGAAAGGCTGCTCACGATCTTTCTCCTCTAATTCTCCTTCAATCTTGTGAATCATTCAACACTCCCCCTCAAACTGGTGAATGAATATCTATCATTCCTAGCTTGCTTACAAGTTCTTCAAATCTCTTATAGGTAGGCCTTTTGTTAATACATCAGCAATCTGATTTACTAAAGAAACAAAGGGTATACATACCTTCTTAGATTTCAACTTCTCTTTAATGAAGTGACGGTCAATCTCAACATGTTTGGTCCTATCATGCTGCACAAGATTGTGTGCAATGCTGATGGCTAACTAATTATCACAACATAGCTCCATTAGACCATGGCTAGGGATTTTAAGGTCTTCCAACACTATCCTTAGCCACAATAGCTCACATAGACTAAGGGCCAATGCTCTAAACTCAACCTCTGCACTAAACCGAGCCACCACACCTTGTTTTTTGCTCCTCCAGGACACCAAGTTGCCCCCAAAAAAGACATAGTACCCTGTAGTTGACCTTCTATCCACTAGAGAGCCCCTATAATCAGCATCTGTGAACCCTACAACCTCCATTTCTTTCCCCGGTCTGAAAAGTAAGCCTTTCCCTGGGAATTGCTTTTAGGTAACATAGGATCCTTCTCATGGTTTGCATATGTTCCTCAATTAGATTATGCATGAACCGACTCACCAAACTGACTGCAAATGCAATGTTCAGCCAAGTGTGAGAGAGGTAAATCAATCGTCCCACCAATCTTTGATATCTTCTTTTCTCCACAATTGGGCAGTTAGAGTTTCCCGACTTTAGGTTAGGCTCTACGGGTGTACCTGCAATCCTGCCACCTAGCATCCCTGTTTCCTCTAGCAATTCCATGTTATATTTTCCTTAAGAGAGAAAAATGTCATCCTTAGAGTAAGCCACTTCTATTCCCAAGAAGTACCTAAGCTTGCCAAAATCCTTGATATCAAATTCACGGGTCAGATCCTTCTTTAGCTACTGCTTCTACTCAATATCATTTCCTTTAACAATGATATCATCTACATACACCAATAATGTTGTTAAACTGCCATTATTAGAGTGCCTAATAAATAGGGTATGGTCTCCCCTACTCTGCCAATATCCCATGGTCTTCACTGCCTTTGAAAATATGTCAAATCAAGCCCTTAGGGATTGTTTTAATCCATAAAGGGCTTTCCTTAGCTTACAAACCTGCCTTGTAACACAATTGTTAAGACTCGGGGTTGGCTCCATAAAGACTTCATCTTCTAGATTATCGTGTAAGAAAGCATTTTTAACATCCAATTGCATCAATTGCCAACCATAACAACTAACTAAGGATAAAAGAATTCTTACTGTGGTCATTTTTTTCACTGGTGCAAATGTTTCCAAGTAGTCAATGACATAGGTTTGTGTATACCCTTAGGCAACCAACCTGGCTTTATATCTCTCCAAAATGCCATCTGCATTATAATTAACATTGAATACCCATCTACAACCCACAGGCTGCACCCCTTTGGGTTTAAGCACCATTTCCACCATTTCCCATGTCTGATTTTTCTCTAGAGCCCTCATTTCCTCTTGCATAGCATGCACCCAATTCTAATTTTGTAATGTCGCCTCCACAGTCTTAGGAATGACTATAGAATCAAGGGAATATAGAAAACACTTGTGCTTGGGTGACAAATGATGGTAGGAAATGAAATTGGCTATAGGATACTGAGTACAGCTCCTAACTCCCTTTCTAATGGCAATGGGCAAGTCTAAATTAGTGTGATCATTGTGTAATGGCTCATGGGACTAAGAGGATTCCATACCTGACCGTGAGGAGGAAGCTAGTCCTTGCTGAGCACACTGAATAGGCTGACTCCTTCTCTTGTACAAATAAGTGACCCTTTGAACCTTCCAGGAGACCTTGTTGAATCTGGGATAGGATTAGAAAATTCTTGAGATGTTACCTCTTGAGGAGCTGAACCTTGAATAGGAGAGATAGGAGGGGGAGAATTAGCATAGTCAAGAGGAAGAGTTCTGGACTAAGGTTCATAGGAAGACAAGTTGGGAGATGGCCAAAACACTTATTCCAAACTTGGCAAGGACTGGTCACCACCCAGACTCTCCCCCTGGTGACCAAAAGTACAAGAACGAAAAAAAGCCTAATTTTCAACAAAGGTTACATCTTTAGAGAGAACAAATTTCCTAGTGAGAGGATAGTAATATTTATATTCCTTTTGAGTAGAAGAATAACCAAGGAAGACACAACGGAGAGCTCTAGAATCAAACTTATCCTTGTGTTGTTTAGACACACGCAAAAAGGCCACACCCCCAAATATGTTAAGTGGTGAGGGGAATAAAGATGGAGTTTTGAAAAATGAGTGGTGAGAAACTGAAAAGGATTGAAAAGGCAGCAAAAAGAGCTGTTAGTGAAACAAGATCAAAAGCATATGAGAATCTATATAAACAACTTGATACAAAAGATGGAGAAAATGATATATATAAATTAGCTAAAGCAAAAGAAAGAAAAACAAGGGATCTAAACCAATTGAAATGCATAAAAAATGAAAACCAAAATGTATTAGTTAATGAGGGAGCAATTAAGGAGAGA
Source organism: Diospyros lotus (assembly GCF_014633365.1). NCBI lineage: Eukaryota > Viridiplantae > Streptophyta > Magnoliopsida > Ericales > Ebenaceae > Diospyros > Diospyros lotus. Next base: position 9,760,120 of record NC_068349.1, on the reverse strand, counting down.
TGGAAGAAGTGATTCACAAAATTATTCACAGATGGTGGGGACACAAGTGTTAGGTTGGCACATCTTAGTAACTCCGAAGAGAACGTGAGCTATACATTTTATCGACGCATAAGTTCAAATGAAATAAAGCAAGCATTAAAAAGATGAAAGATCATAAGGCGGTGGGACCGGATAATATACCAATAGAAGCATGAAAATGCATGGGAGAAGAAGACATCTCCTGGCTAACGAAATTATTTAATGCAATCCTTAAATCAAAATAGATGCCAGATGAGTGGAGAAAGAATACTTTGGTTCCTATATACAAAAACAAAAGAGATGTTTAAAACTGTGAAAATTACAGAGGAATTAAGTTAATGAGCCATACCATGAAACTCTGAGAGAGAGTAATAGAGTAGAGGCTCAGAAAAGAAACAAATGTCTCAAAAAATCAATTTAGTTTCATGCCTAGTGGGTCAACAATGGAAGCTATATACCTACTGAGACGCCTAATAAAAAGGTATCGAGATCATCAGAAGGACCTGCATATGGTATTTATAGATCTAGAAAAGACCTATGATAGAGTCGTATAATGGAGAGTTTTAGAGAAGAAAGGAGCCCAAATAGCCTATATACAAGCTCTTAAGGACATGTATCACGGTGCAGAGATAAGGGTCAGAACATGTAGAGGGGATACTGAACCGTTTAAAATTACAATGGGATTGCATCAAGGTTCTGCACTAAGTCCGTACTTATTTGCTTTAGTAATGGATGAACTCACTAAAGACATTCAGACAGAGGTGCCACGGTGTATGCTATTTGCATATTACATAGTGTTGGTGGATAAAACAAAAGAGGGAGTGAACACTAAGCTTGAGTTGTGGAGAAACAATTTAGAATCTACGGGATTTAAATTAAGTAGAAGGAAAACAGAATAAATGGAATGTAAATTTAGTAAGAATGCAAGAGTAGAGGATGTTATAATACAATTGGAAGACCAAATCTTACAAAGAAAAGACCATTTTCGATATTTGGGATCAGTGATCCAAAAAGATGGAGAAATTCACGAGGATGTCATAGAATTAAGGCAGGTTAGCTAAAATAGAGAAATGCATTAAAACTGAAAAGAAAATTCTATAGGATAGCTATAAGACCAGTCTTGTTGTATGGCTTAGAATGTTGGGCAGTTAAATATCAGTATGAGCAAAAGACGAGCGTAACGGAGATGAAGATGCTAAGATGGATGTACGGTCATACAAGAAAAGATAAAATTAGAAATGAGGCTATTCGTAATAAGGTAGGAGTAGTGCCAATCGAGGAGAAGATGAGAGGGACTAAACTAAGATGGTTTGGTCATGTGAGAAAGAGACCAAAAGACGCTCCTGTGAGGAGAGTTGATGAAATGGAACAATTAGTCAAAAAACGAGGTAGAGGCAGACCTAAGAAGATTTTGGAAGAGACATTAAAGTTTGATATGAAATGTATGGGCCTAAATGAAGATATGACGAAAGACAAAAATACATGGAAGTCTAGAATTCATGTAGTCGACCCCACATAGTGGGATAAAGGCTGGATATGTTGTTCTTGTTGTAGGATGATGACATTTATAGCCCTTTTGTATAGGTGAATACCCAAGAAAAACACATTGAGGAGCCCTAGGATCCAACTTATCCCTGTTGACTTTGGGTATGTGGACAAAACAAACACACCCAAACACTTTAACAGGTAGGGGAGTATGAAGATTAAGATCTGGGAAAAAAGATCTTAAAAGCTGAAAAGGACTTTTGTTGTGAAGCACCTTAGAAGGGACCCGATTTATAACATATGTGGCCATCAACATAGCTTCTCCCCAAAAGGTTTTTGGAACATGACGATGATGAAGGAGAGTTCGGGTGACATTAAGAAGATGTCGCATTTTTCTTTCAACAATTCCATTTTGTTGAGGAGTATCAACATAAGAGAATTCATGAATAATACCCTCTTGTTGGAAGTACTAATGCATATGAGTATTCAAGTAATCTCTCGCATTATTAGTCTTAAACTTCTTAATAGACATGCCAAATTGGGTGTTAATCATTTTGCAAAAGGATGGTAAAACAGTCGCAATGCCAGCCTTGTCTTTTAGAAGAAACACCCAACACATACGAGTACAATAATCAATAAAGGATATAAACCATTTTGCCCCAGAACAGTTTAATGGGTCCCCAAACATCAGAATGAATAAGATTAAAAGGCTGAGAAGAGAACTTATTGCTGATTGGATAAGGAACCCAATGATGTTTAGCCACAATACATTCATCACATTGAAAATTGCTTGGATCTAGAGAGTTGAACAAAGTAGGAAACATTTGTCTTAACAAAACAAATGGAGGATGACCTAATCTAAAATGATGCAACCAAATAGAAGATAGATCAGAAGCAGATTGAGAAAAACAAGCCTTCCTAAGCTATTCCCTTTTAGTACCAGAATTTTGTGCTCGTAAGATATAAAGCCCATGTTGCTCCTTAGCCACACCAATCGTCCTCCCCGTGTCCTTGGTCTGAAACTTACACATATGAGGAGAAAAAACAGCCAAACAATTAAGGTCTTTAGTTAGTTTATGAATAGAAACTAAACTGGTTGTCAATTTCGGAACATGAAGGACTTGATTAAGGGGTAGACAAGGATTAAAGGAAACTTGGCCTTCTCTAGAAATAGGAACAGATGTTCCATTTGCAATGGTAATGTGTCTAGTAGTTTTAAAAGGTTCATAGATATCAAAAACATATGGATGAGGGGTCATATGGTCAGTGGCTCTTGAATGAAGGATCCACATGCTATTCCTTTTAGATTTAGAAGCCAAAAAAGTCCCATAAGTTAGTTGTTTACATTTCTGAACCAAAGAACGAGATGCTCCATCCTGGAAAGTCTGCAGGAATCCCTTCAGCTTGCTTAATTCCTCTGTTAGCTTGCTAAGATCTGCTGGATTTAACTGAGTGGAATCAGGCTCTGTTATGCCCCTTTTTTCCAGCAGCTTCTTCTGATTCTTTATTGGAGATATAACTCTGATGCTTTATGTTTTTAAAACCTCCAAGTCGGCCCAAGACAGACTCTTTTCCATGCAATTTGAAGCATGTTTCCCTAGTATGTCATGGCTTATTGCAAAAGGTGCACCATTGCCCCTCATGATTATATCCTCAGTTTGCAACATAAGCTGTTTTTCCAGCAGCAGCTGGTTTCCCAATCCCTGATTTGATTCCTCCTCCTTTATTGCTGGTCATAAGTGCTGATACCTCAATGCTATGATCTGACAGCATTGCATACCGCCTATTCTCCTCACTTCTAATGATCACAAAGACTTCATTTAGGCTAGGAAGTTTGTCCTTACCCAAGACTTGGATCCTAACTTGATCAAACTCAGTGTTTAATCCAGCCAAAAATTCAACAGCTCAATCCCGTTCGAAAATCTGACTGATGGTGGCTGCATCTTCACTACACACCAACTTTATTGCTTGATAATGATCAAGTCCTAACCATAACCCTTTCATCTTATTGAAATATTCAGTAATTGATAACTGACCTTGTTTCATAGTGTTTATCTTGATTTTTACCTCAAAAATTATGGAAGCATCCTTAACCTTGGAATAGGTTTGCTGGACCGTATCCCATATTTCCCTTGCCGTACTCAAGAACATGAAGTTCTTGCTAACTTCTGGCTGCATGGTGCTCCACATCCAATACATGATTTTCGAATCTTCTATCTCCCACATTGTGAAAGATGGATCCGTTTCCTTTGGAGGCAATCCAGTTAGATGGTTGCCTTTCCCACGACACTTAAGGAAAGTCTTGATAAGTTGAGACTATTGAAGGAAATTCCTACCATCTAGCTGGTAGGTTTGATGGACAATCGGAAGCTCTCCTCCACTGGGTTGATCCACCGAATGAGTGTCCCCAAAAATTAGGGTAGGGGCTGCAGTTTTAGAGGTTTCAGACATGATCTTTGACTAACGTAGGAGAGGCAGACCCTTGGAAAAAAAAACCCGCAGAAGATGTGTGATGAATGCACAAGTTGCGCGATGAAGACATTGAAGAATCGAGGAGTTGATAGTGTGATAAAGGCACCAGGTGAAACCGAGGCAATGAAGGCCGAAAAAGGAAGGCAATGAAGGCCGGGAAAAAAACGAGCTTGAATCTTCCTTAGAGTGGTTCTGATACCATGTAGAAGAAGGCACTGTAATTACTTGGAAAACAATGTACAGGGGCTGTCCTCGTATAGAGGATAGGAGAGATAATTTAGGACAACAATGTACAGGGGCCGTCCTCGTATAGAGGATAGGAGAGATAATTTAGGACAATACACTTTAGGAAACCAAAAGATACATTCTATCTACAACCATTACTAAAAACAAAACATATATACATTTTAGGAAAGCAAAAAACTTAGGAAAGCCAAGGATTTAGGGAGTTTCTTAAGTGACCACTTAGGAAGTCTCCTAAGTGTAACTAAGGAAACTTCTTAATCAATCAAGGTAGATGGCGGCACCTTGACTTGCTATTGCCGCAAACCTAGAAGCCACATACCACAATGCTCAACAATGATCATTAAACATTGCTACCCTTCTATGTTCCTCACTTCAAACTATAAAGTAGACCTCATTCAAAGAAGGCATTTTCTCTCGGCTAAGGATCGTGCTCTAACTTTATCAAATTCAAGATTGAGCCCGGCCAAAAACTCTACTATTCTATCTCTTTCTAGCATAGATGTTAAAATAATAGTATCTTCACTACATACCATCTTTAATGTCTTGATAGTGGTCTAATTCAAGCCAAAAATTATTCATCTTGCTATAATAATCAGTCACATTCATAGACCCTTGTTTTCTACTACTAATTTTGGTCTTAATCTCATAAACAACATATGCATCTTGCAGATTTGAGTATGTCATCTTAACTGTCTCCCATATATCCTTAGTTGTAGATAGAAACATGTAATTTTTACTCACCTCGGGTTGTATGGAACTTCGCAGCCATGACATCAACATAGAGTCCTCTACGTCCCAAGCAGCAAATGTGGGATCTAAGGCCTTAGGGGCTGGTCCAGTGAGATGAGAGATCTTCCCCCTTCCCTTCAAAAACATCCTCACCAGTTGAGATCATTTGAGGTAGTTGCCACCATCCATTCGGTATGATTGGTGCATACCGGGCAACTCACCGAAAGAGGTACCTCCGGTTGATGGCTCAATAGAGATCGCCTCTCTCGTTGACAAGGGAGAAGTTGTTTTCGAAATTTCCGACATTCTATGGGGTGACTACTAGAAGAGAAGGACAGAAAACAATTGAGGCAATGAAGGCCGAAAAAAAGACAAGTATGAATCTTCCTTAGGTTGGTTATGATACCATGTAAAAATTGATAAAGATTGGACAGAAGAACTCGTTCAATTGTATTAGATAGACACTAAAATACATTCCCTATTAATAGGGAAGAAGATTACACCATAGGAAAGATATAGAAAAGGAAAATCAAATAAGCTGTACACTATACAAGGAAGCTAAATATACGATCACAGATTTGGGAAACTTATTTAAATCAGGATCACTTTCCTAATCTTGGACAGGATATGTCTTGATTTTGGAAATGCTGCTCATGATCTTTCTCCTCTAATTCTCCTTCAATCTCATGAATCATTCAACAGCATTAAATACCATCCTCCAACAACTTTCACACATTCTATAATCAAAATGCACGTGGTTTATTCACTAACAAAATAAAAGCTCATGCCTTTATTAAGGATTTTCTTTATTATCATACAAGTACAAAATTGAAATTCCAAAATCATGTCAAACATAAAACTGCATCCCCCTTTATTCTCAAAAAATAAAGCCCTAGAACTCATGCATGAGCTCCCTTTACTTGACAGGCTTGAGCTTCCCAAGAATGTAGCATAAAATATAACTAAACAGAAATTACACCTTGTAAAGTGCTGTGAACAGAAACAAGTTTAGGAACTTTATTTTCTTTCAAAGAAAGGAAATAAGGTTACAGACCCAGCTAAGTCGTCATTATCATCACAAGCCTTAATACCACAAGGTGGGTCTACTAACTCAACCATATTTAATTAGCTATTCACAATTATTATAAGATAGACTAGGAATACAATTTATGACAATAATCAGCACCATTACAGAAAGTGAATACATGACATACTGATGCACGGTAAATTGCCCCCTGCAGGCGGTTCTGCCAAGTTCTCCTTGAATCATCAGAAGCACATCGCAATATCAGGGAATTTACATCTTCCATGACCTACATACAAATGACAGAATAACGGTCTACAAAGATAAGTCAAGAACACACTCCAATCAAGAAACAAACTAAAGACTCTAAACACTGAATTTTGCCATCAAATTTAAGTAACTACAACCTTATTGTTGGATCGTGAGGGATCCGACACGGCTAATACATAGCCTACATTGCCAAAAATTTCAGCAGGAATCTGATATAGCTGTTTTCCTCGGAGGCTACAAAATCATAACAGCAGCTTTCATCAATAAAAAGGACAGCATGAGCATAAAATCTTTACAGGTGGAAATCCAATTGGGATATTTAAACATGTAAAACATCATGGAAGTTTTGGAATGCCTTAAGCAAGTCCAAGAAGCTGAATTGATCTTTGGATAGGAAAATATTATACGGACAGACTGGCCCAACAAATGTCCTGCATGCCAGGTGGACATTCCTCTAACATAAATAAGTTCAGCTGTATGCATGCTTTTTAAGTGAGAATTTCCTGCAGATACACGTGGACTACCTTCAGCCAGGAGATGAAAGCAGTGACAGAGAGGGACAGAACCCATCTCCACAATAGTTCCCAGACTTATATTTAGAACTAGTCTCTTGGGTACTTATGAAACTACATAGTAAGCAGCCGCCCCACCTATCCCCGTCTCCACCCCCCCTGATAATCATAGAGACATATCTAAGATCCATTAAACTTACTTTCAGCTTACAAACACTTACTTGGATCACATTTGACCTAAAAGAAACTGTTGGGAATCAAGGCAGGATAGAGGATATAATTAGTCAATATTCTGTAGGGAAATTAAGGCTGTAATTAGACTGTGATTATGTTTATATTACTGTAAATAGATGATTACCCCAATTAGGAGATTAGGGGAGTTATTCATGAATCCTCATGTGTTTCTACCCCTCAACAGAATGGGATTGCAGAACGAAAGAACAGCCATCTCCTAGATACTACTAGGGCATTGTTGTTTCACAAAAATGTGCCTAAACAATTTCGGAGAGAAGCTGTCCTCACAGCCACTCATGTCATAAATTGATTACCCTTCCAAGTGTCACATTTTCAAACTCCAATGGTTGTTTTATCCCACTTCTATCCTGCTCTTCCCACCACAAATTAGCTTAGTCCTTAAGTATTTGAGTGTGTTTCATTTGTTCATGTTCATAGCCCCCATCGGGGGAAGTTGGATCCTAAAAGCTCTTAAGTGTGTTCTTGTGCGCTACTCTTCTACACAAAAAGGGGTACAAATGCTATCATCCTCCGACTAAAAAAAAATTATTTCTGCGGATGTTACCTTTGTGGAGATTGAACCCTATTTTACTCTCCCTTCTCTTCAGAGGGAAACCTCAAATGTGGAAGATAAGGATGAGATGTTCCTTCCTACTTTCTACCAGCTCCAGATCCTAAACCTCTGCTTGAACAACCTACATTTGAACCTCTTCCTCCTCACCTACTGCCTGAACCTGCATTTAACTCTACCCCACCTACACTTGACTCTACCACACAAGCTCATAAGCCTAAATCCTCCCTCCAACCTATTCTCCAAATTACAGGGCAGAGACCACCACTGACAAACGTTTCTCCAAATTTACAGAAATAATTCAAAACCCGAACCAAGGCTACACCTATCATCAGTTCCAATGTCTGGAAATGAGGTAACATCTATTGACTCAACTTCTAATTTTGATTCCATGGCTAATATTGACCTTCCTATAGCACTAAGGAAATGAATTAGAGAATGCACGAAATATCCCTTATATCCACTCTCTCCATTTGTATCCTTTAAAAAATGCTCTCCATCTCATAGAAGTTTTCTTACAAACATACACACAACATCCATTCCTACCATTTTATTAGAGGCTTTAAACTAAGAAAATTGGAGGAATGCCATGAATGTTGAAATGTAAGCTCTAGAGAAGAATAATATATAGGAGATTGTGGATTTACCAAAAGGAAAGAAACCTGTCGAGTGCAAATGGCTCTTCACAATCAAGTATAAAGTAGATGGGACACTTGAAAGATACAAAACTAGGTTGGTAACTAAAGGTTACACCCAAATATATGGAATAGACTACCAAGAAACCTTTGCCACGGTAGCCAAAATGAACACGGTGAGAATTCTCTTATCCCTAGCAGCTAACTTTGATTGGCCTTTACTACAGTTTGATGTGAAGAATGTTTTCTTGCATGGAGACCTTAAGGAGGAAATTTATATGGACATACCCCCTAAGGTTCAACAAAAACAGATCTGGGACTAAGGTTTGTAGACTCAAGAAGGCCCTATATGGCCTAAAACAGTCACCTAAAGGGTGGTTCGAGAGATTTTTCAAAGTAATGTAGGCCATGAGTTACGAATCAAGCCAAGGGGACAACACTATATTCATCAAACACTCAGGTTCAGGTTTTGTCACTAACTCTTATTGTTTATGTTGATGACATTATAGTGATAAGAAATGATGAAAAGGAGAGACAGACGTTTGGCTGAAGAGTTTGACATCAAGGAATTAGGGAATTTGAACTATTTCCTAACTATTGAACTGGTACGGTCCAGACAGAGTATATTTATATCCCAACACAAGTATGTTATTGATCTTTTGCAAGACACAAGGAAAATGGCTTGCAAAGCGTCCAACATTCCAATTGACCCTAATCACAAACTTGGTAAAGCTAAGGGAGATAGAGACACAGACAAAGAGGAATATCAGAGGTTGGTCAACAAGCCAATTTACCTATCTCACACACGGCCGAATATAGCCTATGTCATTAGTATAGTAAGTCAATTCATGCATGAAACCAAGAAACTTCACCTGCAAGCAGTTTACAAAATCTTACTTTACCTCAAGAATACTCTAAGAAAGGGAATTCTGTTAAAACAAGGGGGGCAAACTCACTCTAAAGGCCTACACTAATGCAGATTATGCAAGCTCAGTTATTGATAGAAGATCTAACAAGGGATATTGTACTTTCTTGGGTGGAATCTTGGTTACTTGGAGAAGCAAGAAGCAATCTTTCGTGGCAAGATCAAGTGCAAAATTTCCAAACAATGGCACAGAGGATATGTGAATTGTTATGGCAGAAGATTATTCTAGAAGATCTACGACTTAAGTGGGATGGTCCTATGAAGCTCTATTGTGACAATAAGTCAGCCATCAACATTGCACACAATCCTGTACAGCATGGCTAAACAAAACACATTGAGGTGTAACGACATTTTATTAAAAAGAAATTGAACAGTAGTCTTATTTTCACTCCTTATATACCAAGTGAATCACAGCTAGCTGATATTATAACTAAGAGACTCAATAGTTAGGTCTTTCAGAAGCTTATAGTCAAGCTGGGAATGGACAATGTCTATTCACCAGCTTGAGAGGGAGTGTCGTGAATCAAAACTTTGATTATTTGTGTGATTGGTCAATATTCTATAGATTTAAAAGCTGTAATTAAGATATGATCATATCTATGTTACTGTAAATAAAAGATTACTCAATTCGGAGATTTGTTTCCATAGTTAGGTAGACATCCTATGTGTATATATGTATCTTCCAATTCAATGAGAAAGTAAGCCATATTTTTCCACAAGAGACCGTATCTGAGTTTCATTCTAATAACAAGTACCATATCCAATTGCAAAACATGATTTATCTAATTAATTCAATAATTGAGCAACATGATTTCCTTTTCATAAAGTATGTGAATGGTCTAGGGTTCCTCCCAAATTGTTTCTTCCACATGGAATGTGTCATGAACCTAGGATTTAGCTAGGATTAGATTGGAATTCAGAAGGATCCGAGAGACTTAGGATGAAAAACAAAATGTTTGAGGGGAATTTGGACAGAAATGGGGAAGATAACATATAGAATTGAGGGAGAGATATTGAGAGAAGAGGGGGAGGGGGAAAGAGAAACAAGAGAGAAACGAGAGGGAGATTGGAGAGGAAATTGTAGAGAGAGAATTAAGATTTTTGTTTCTCAATTCAAGCATACTCTTCTCTACATACTTGAGACTATTTATAGGCTATACAACTGAAAGAAACATCTAGAATAACAACCCCATATGTTGTAACAGAATAACAGAAATAGCTCCTAACAGACTAAGGTAACTAATTACATTATTGCCCTTCTAATTACCCTTGGGTCGTGACAATCCCCTCTCCTTGAAAGGTTTCTTGCCCCCAAGAAACTTATTACGTTGAGCCGTTCTTATTCATCCAATCCCAACTTTCTCTATCAATTTAATGCTTTTCTCCTTCTTTATCCTTCTAGGTTTTTTCCTCTTTTCTTTACTCTCAACAGTAACAACATTATGACTTGCTGCAACATTGTCTTCAACCATCCCCCTCTTCATTATTACCATTAAAAATGGTTTCATATGAGCAGTCAGTCCTACCACTCTATTCTTTTCAATCATGGGAAGAATTTCAAACTTCTCTGCAGATAAAAATCTGTGCATTACCTCCAACTCTTCTGACTACAATGTTACCGTTGTCTTATCTTGTGTGCCCGGTGCCATCCCTTGTTCCTTCTCCTCAAGTACTTGGTGAAGAAGCTTTTCTGGCTCCTTCTTTTGCTGCTTCTAGAGATCAATAGCATCAACTGTCACAGCACTAGTAAGAGTGCTTGAGAGGCTGCCAACTAACTGAGTGTCATCCTCCAATTCCTCTTCCTCACTCTCTTCTTCCACCTTCTCTTCTTCCTCTTCTCCTTCTTCCTTAAAGTTGGACTGATCTTGTTGCAGAACCCTAAAAACATCACCATTGAGAACTTCTTTTCCAAAGGAATCAGTGTTTTCCTTTAATTCTCCTTTTGCCCACACACTCTGGACCAAACCCCCATAATTGTTGTTGTTGCTACCAGCATTGTCATTACAGCCACCTTCCTTGTTAATTATGCTGCCTAAATCAGGGTATTCCTTTTTCGACTACTCCATTTTAAGGAAGTCCTCTTTGTTAAGAGTTCTGCAATAATCATCGAAAAATTCAGCAGGAAAGCTATAGTGATACTTCTTAATCAGTATCATCACGAACTCCTGCAACTGCTCATGCAACATACGGCCAAATTCCTTGCACGCTCCATGTATCCCACTACTTGTTTCCTTATCAACTCGGCTGGGCTCATTATCCAACTTTCCCCATGCCTAATTTTTCTGGCTAAACTGCTCATGATTCCTTTTGTTTCCAACTGAAAATGCAGCATCCTTCAGCTGCAATTGAGACTCCATTGGTCTCATATGTGCACTGCCCATCATGGCTGAAATCTTGTGTTACAATTGAGGCTCCTATGGTCTCATGCGTGCACTGTTTGTCATGGAAGAAATCTCACGAGCTAGACAAGCCGTAGGCCAATAAACAGGAGCTCTGTACATCCTTTGAAATTAGCAGTCGAGGGTCACTTGCTGGAATTTCAAATTCCGTCGAATCCACCAATCTTTGGAATAATCAATTCACCAAGGTTGCCTAGATCTGTTGGGTAATCAATCTCCTCAGAGCAATTGGCAACCTATAATTGGCTTATGTGGCTTACGGCTAATGAGTGCCACCTCACCCACTACTTCAAGAAGTCGCCTCAAGCCCCACTGCCTCAATCACATACTTCTTTTAAACTTTCCTGCCTGAGTCACCTAAGTCCACAACAATTGCAGCTTATATTGTCGGACTACTTCACCCTCACAGAAAATCGATTGATGAGAACTTATTACATTATTGCCCTTCTAATTATCCTTGGGTCGTGACAATGTGTTGAATTGTTAACCACCAGGCACCAACTAATTTAAAAGCTTAAATCGTATGTAATTGTATATTTTATATTATTAATTTTTACTCTCTCAACACACCCCATCACATGTAACCAAGCGCATAACTAGGCCTAACACATGAAACTATTTAAAGATAGGCTTGGTGGTGAGGTTTGACAGAATCTTTACCTACTCTAATACATGATTGAATGGTTAACCACCTACTTCTCTAAAACTTAAGCTCATGGAGATTAACTTTTATATATTTTTATACTCTTATTTTTACTCTCAACATGGTTTTGAATTCAGATAGATTACAAGTGATAATTTAAAACAAGAGATCACTTGCTCCCATAAATAGATTAAGCTCACAACAGTCTCGTAATCATGATCTAATCCATTCAAGATTGCAAGCAGTAAAACTTTATCGGTTAATGGCTCGCCTATAGCAGCTAAAGAATGATCGATTGTCTAAATTTTCAGAATATAATCATTTATCGAGAGATCATCCTTCTTAATTGATCTTAATTTCTACTTCAATTGAAATGACTTGGCTATGGTTTGGCTAGCATAATTATTTTCTAAAGTAAGCCATATCTAGGCAAATGATTCATAGTGAAACACCTATGCTAGAACTTCTTCTCTAATTGTCGAGAATAGCCATCCCAACAAGAGCTGATCAGATCGAATCCAATTCAAGTATTCTGGATTGATAACTGCATCTACACCATTTGGATCGAGCAGACTTTTTGTAAGAGGAGTGGCTTTGTTAAGAAACAAGACTAGATCAAATGCTCGAATTGTAGTAAGAATTTGAGTCTTACAGAAAATATAGTTACTGGAATCAAGCTTTATCAAAATGAAGCTAAAGCTTTAGCTACTGCGGAGAAATCCGCTTAAGAAGCAGACGACAAAGAAGACGAGAATCAAGGAGAAGGAGAGGAGGATTGATTTGAGGCCATTAGAGAAGAGCAGATGGTTCCGATACCATGTAGAAACCCTAGGATTAGGTCAAGGACATAACACGAAGTAGAGAGAAAACAATACCTCGAGCAAAACTCTTATTCAGAGAATCAGCAAAATGAGAGTTTCAATATAAAAAGGAACCGTGCGCTCCTTATATAGACAGCTTAACTATCGGAAATAAGAGTACCACCTACACTAAACATCAATAATCAAAAACATAAATTGCAGATACAAAATAGCAACAACAAACTGTTAGATGCTTCCACAAAAAGATCTACTTGTTTTAGTTCTAAACTATGACGATGATGACTTGAAAAAATTATGAACAATAGAAAATCATATTCCTATGTATCCTAGACATTTTAAACTGAATAATTCACTTAAATTCTAGCAGTCCTTATACAACACATGAAAAAAAAGAAGAAGAAGAATACAAATATGACAAACCTGAGATATTGCTTGTAAGATTTAGAGCTGGGACTCTCTAGTACATAAAGGAAAGGCCCAACTAGGCATAAGTATCTATGCTGCCATACAGCTTCCCTATTTCCCATACCCTACAGCAATTAAGTGAAGGGAGAAGAAAGATTAGATACAATCATAAAACAATAATCACTGACATCAAAGGTCTAGGAAAAAAGGGGAACCTTCCAACTAAGAAGATACAACCATCCTTCAAAATCAGCTTGATCCCAAGGGCGAACAGTATCTGCATTCTCATTATCATCCTGCTGAAAGATCTTTGCAATCTCCATCAATCGATGATAGCGAGCAGGAGAGAAATGAAATCCTAGTGATGGAAGGTGCACAGCAAGTCTTGTTGAAGGATAGGAGGGGTCTTCTGACCAAATCTGAATAAAGATGTTATAATTTCACAATATCAAGCCAATAGCTTTGAGGCATCAAGAGAAAGCAAGAAAATGTATATATGACAGGCATCAAGAAGAAAGCAAGAGTGTGTTACCTGTTGAAGCTTTAGGACTACACCACATTTATCAAGAACAGGCAAGAAACTAACAACATTTAACTGAGCAGAATCCCCAGAAAACTTCTGAGAGATTTGCCACCAACTGTAGTCACCATCCACCAAAAAAGCAGATACATCACTCAAAATTAGATCAAATTGCAAATACAGATTCATCTCATCAGGCAAACCCCTTTCACTGTCATCCTGCACATGTTAGATAGGTTTTTAAATAAAGATTGGCTTCAAAAGCTTCTAGCTAAATAATATAGATAAGGTTCCCGAAGCAACCTGACTACGAATGATTAAGTTTCCCAAGTCTAGCAAAAGTTTAGTCGAATGGATGTTGTCTGGACGGAAGTCAGCAGGAATAGTTATCTTAGGAGCTGCTATATCCAAGTCCAAGAAGAACCTAACAGTATACAGAAGTTAAATGCAATTTAATTTCAAACAAAATTCAAATCCAGAGAATTAATGATGCCCAATAAAACCACCAAAAACTACAGTATAATATCAACAAAAATCCTTGAGAAATCATTAATAGACTCCACACACTGTTATCTTTTATTGTTTTCTGTTGATAAATAAGGTGTAAAATAAAAAATAAAAAAGCCTATGATCCATGTACAAAGGAAGAGTCGTTTTTGCTACTCTAAGAAATGAGGTGGGTAGAGAGCTTTTTGCTACTATTGAGGAATTCACATTCACAACACTTTGAAAAGATTGGATGTCTCTTTCATGGCATCTATTCCTTTAAGGGTCAGGGCTGGAGATCGTAAGGATTTCAGGCAAATTATACTCATAGGGAGTGCACAAAATTTTGGTGGAAGTTCTATCCTCTAAGCCAAAAATGGTCATTAAAAAATTTATCTTCGAATTCTTAGAATGCTTTTGTACTTGGTAGGCAAATTATAGAAGCAACTTTTATGGCTAATGAATGTTTGAATCCTCATTTGAACGATAATCTCCAGAGCATTTTACTACATGTCACAGATAGAATAGGTTTAAGTGCAACCCAAGATCCTAGATTAAGTGTACATCAGTTCTATCTAATTCTCCATTTTAATCAACAGTGTGACTAAAGGTTCCTCCCAAAGTTCTAGAGTTCTCGAGGAAGGTGATCCCCTCTCCCCCTACTTATTTATCCATGTTAAGGATCAAATTAGAAGGACCTCTAACTTCTCGAGAACGGAGAAATACCTAGCTTGCAGTTAGTAGCCCCTAGAGACCTATTGGTATCCTAAACCAGTAACCCATGCTAATTTGAAATTGATAAGGCAAGAAAACAATGAATCTTTCATCTTTTTTATGAATAATTCAATATATCGAAGAAGAAAGGATAGGAAACCAATAGGTTCATGGTATCCAAATCCAAGCTCAAAGGAGGATAGACTAAAGAGAGCATGTAGTTTCAAGGCTTCAACCACAACAAAAAATGCAAGAAAGAATAGATTCTTCCAAACAAACAAACAAAAAGCTCTATATCCTATTGTTGATTGATTCTCGAGATTATGAGGAAATTGGATGATGATCTCTTGGCCTAATCTTCCTAAATTAAGACAGATTCTATCTCCAAAATTTAGAAAGAAGTTTTGATTTAGCTATTTCCTATTCTTGGTTTTCTATCTTTGATTTCTTTATAGAGTGTACAACATATCTTTCTTTTTGTGTGTATCTTTCCTGTATTGTATTCTTCTTCCCTATTAATAGGGAATGTAATATAGTGTTCACATCATCGAGAGTAATAGAATTTTCAGTTCTTCCTACATCTTTCTGATCCAATTTCTACATGGTTTTAGAGCATATTCTCTCAAATCATTAGTTGTGAGCCTTTATTGCCACGATTACTCTCTGTTTTTTATTTCCCATTCTCTATTCTTGTTGCCATTCCACATAATGTCTGAAATCTCTGGAATGGCTTCTCTCATCTTAATGAGAGAAGCAATGCCAATTGTGCAATCAACCGGAGGTGCTCCTACTGGTGAGCTGCCAGGAATGCACCATTCATACTGCTTAGATGGCGGGAACTACCTTCAGTGGTCTCAGCTGGTGAGAATATTTCTAAAGGGTCGGGGAAAGATTGCTCACCTCACTGGTCTAGCACCTAAAGCCTCAGATCATGCGTTCGTTGCTTGGGATGTAGAAGACTTGATGCTGATGTCATCGCTTTGGAGTTCGATGCTACTCGAGGTAAGCAAGAACTATATGCTTTTATCTAAGGCTAAGGACATCTGGGAGATAGTTAAGCAGACTTACTCTAAGGTGCAAGATGCATCAATTTTCTATGAAATAAAGACAAAAATCAGTAGCACAAAACAAGGGTCCTTGTCTGTGACTGATTACTACAATCGGATGAATGATTTTTGGCTTGAATTAAACCATTATCAGGACATTAAGATGGTGTGTAGTGAAGATGCTATTATTCTAACCTCTATGCTAGAAAGAGAGAGAATAGTAGAATTCTTGCCTGGGCTTAATCTTGAGTTTGATTAGGTAAGAGCACAAATCCTTAGCCGAGAAAAAATGCCCTCTTTAAATGAGGTATATTTCATAGTACGCAGTGAGGAGCATAGGAGGAAGTGATCAGTCTTCCTCCTAGGAAGGGTTAGCTATGGTGTCTAACAAGGTGCAGGGTTCGTGGATAAAATCACTGCAAGGAAGAGATCATTCTTCCTCTAAGAAAAACAAGGAGGGCTTATGGTGTTCCTACTGTAAGAAGCCAAGACATATGAGAGAAACATGCTTTAAATTGCACAAAAAAGAGGTTGTGTTGAACAAAATGGGAGGATTTAAGAACCTGAATTCTAAGAATCAAACAAAGGCATATCTCTCAACTAAAGAACCAGAGGAACCAGCTGAGAAGGTCGGTTCTACTATCTCTTTTGATTTGGGAGAATTGAATGCAGAGGAAATTAGTAAGTTAAAATCCTTCTTAAAGACTTTTCAAGGGGAATCACGCTCTCTGGCTCAAGCCGGTATGTGCTTTAATTCTAAACTCTCTATTGCCTCACACAATGCTAGGAATGAGCTATGGATCTTGGATTCCGGAGCTACTTATCACATGACCCCTAACCTGAGAGTATTTGAGACTTATGAACTAATAACCAGCTCCAGAAAAATTACAATAGCTAATGGCCATACTATTCATATAGTTTGGCAAGGAAATGTGTGTTTGAACCCTTCTCTTCCTATCTAGCATGTGCTTTTTGTGCCTAGCCCCTCTACCAATCTACTTTCAATTCATGGACTTAATCAAGCTCTTAATTGTCGTGTGATCTTTTATCCACATGATTGTGCGTTTTAGGATTTGGTCACAGGGAAGATGATTGGTGTTACTAAGGCACAAAATGGGTTGTACTATCTACAAGAGATCACCCTATCCTAGCTTGTTCATCCAAACCTACCTCTACCAAAATTGATGTTTGGCTCAAGCACCTTAGATTAGGACATCCACATTTTTATTTGTTAAAGACCATGTTTCCCAACATGTTTCAATGTTTAGATGTTAATAATTTCCATTGTGATGTGTGTGAATTATCTAAACATCATCGGGTGCCTTATACTATCAGTAATAAACTCTCTTTGTTTCCTTTCTCCTTGGTACATTCTGATGTTTGGGGGCCTTCTAAAGTTCCCAATTGTTCTGGGGCTAAATGGTTTGTCTCATTTGTTAATGACTGCACCCGAATGACTTGGGTATATTTACTAAAGGATAAAGTAACCATTAGTGACACCCTACCTTTATTTCATAGGATGGTACTCACTCAATTTGGGGTGTGTATTAAAAGGTTCAAAACTGATAATGCAAGAGATTACTTTAATCATCACGTAGAATAGTTTTCCCAATAAAAGGGGATTATTCTTGAATTCTCTTGTGTTGATACTCCCCAGCATAATGGAGTTGCTAAGAGAAAGATGAGACATCTCCTAAATGTAACTAGAGCTCTCTTGCATCAGCATTATGTTTCTAAATCCTTTTGGGGTGAAGCAAACTGCAACATATTTGATCAATCAAGTTCCTTCAAGAGTGCTAAGTCATCTCAGTCATTTCCAGTATCTCTCTTCTCACTTTCCAAAACTTAGTCTTCATACTTCTCTTCCTCTCAAAGTATTTGAATGTGTTTCCTTTGTTCATATTTTTAAACATTACAAGGATAAATTTGATCCTAGGGCCCTTAGATTTGTCTTTATTGGCTGCTCTCCTACTCAAAAGGGCTAATAAGTGCTATCATCCTTCCACTCGCAAATTTCATGCGTCCAAAGATGTGACTTTTGTGAAAACTCAGTCTTTTTTTAAGCCTTCTATCTTTGGTCCACAGGGGGAAAGTGTAGGTAGGCGGTGACCATGATGTGCCTAATTTGGAGGACTCTTTGGATTTTCTACCATACCCTGAACCTCAGCCACAATCTCCACCAAATCCTGCTTCGTTTACCCTACCTATCTCTCCTATACCAAAGTCCACAGAATCAAGAGAATTGAGAGAATTATTAACATCTCCTGGATCTCCTACACTTAGAGTCCACAGAATTAGGAGAATTGGGAGAGTATTTACATCTCCTGGTTCTCCTATACCAGAGTCCACAAAATCAAGAGAATTGGGAGAGTTATTAACATCTCTTGGTTCTCCTATACCAGACCTACCAGTGACATCTCGTGCTAGATTCAAGGGTTCACCTTATGTGTACAAAAGGAAGGTTGTTCAGCCTATTTCATGTGCCAAGCAAGGACAAACATTTGTCCCAAGGTTAGGTTTGGAACTATCTCAGCCTCCTGTTTATTCTGATCCTATGCATAGTGATTTAGACTTGCCCATTACTATTAGAAAAGGAGTTAAGAGCTATACGCAACATCCTATAGCTCATTTCATTTCCTATCATTGTCTTTCATCTAAACACAAGAGTTTTCTATCTTCCCTTGATTCCATAGCCATTCCTAAGTCGGTAGAAAAAGCATTATAGAATCAAAATTGGGTACAGGCAATGCAAGAGGAAATGAGAGCCTTGGAGAAAAATCAGACTTGGGAAATGGTCCCTGGACCAAAGGGAATTCAACCTGTAGGTTGCAGATTGGTGTTTAATGTGAAGTACAATGCAGATGATATGTTAGAAAGGTACAAAGACTGGTTGGTAGCTAAGGAATATACACAAACTTATAGTATTGAATTTGGGAACATTTGCACCTGTGACAAAAATGACTAATGTTAGAATACTCTTATCCTAAGCTAGCTGTTATGATTGGGAATTGATGCAATTGGATGTAAAAAATGCCTTCATACATGGTGATCTAGAAAAGGAAGTCTTTATGGAGCCACCTCCTAGTTTCACTAGTGGTGTATCATGTATAGTTTGCAGATTGAAAAATGCCCTTTATGGAAGCAATCTCCAAGGGCCTGGTTTGACAAGTTTTCAAAGGCAATGAAGGAAATATGGTATTGGCAAAGTAAGGGAGATCACACCCTGGTTATTAAGCGTTCAAAGCAAGGTAGTCTAACAACATTACTCATGTGTGTAGATGATATTATCACTGGAATTGATGTTGATGGACAACAACAGCAAGGTAGTCTAACAACATTACTCAAGGAGATTTTGGCCCGTGTTTTTAACATCAAGGACCTTGGCAAGCTTAAGTATTTCTTGGGAATACAAGTTACCTACTCAAAGGATGGTATCTTTCTATCCCAAAGAAAATATACCATGGACTTATTGGAAGAAACAGGCTGTTAGGTGGCAGGACAGCAGATACTCCCTTAGAACTCAATCTTAAGCTAGGAAAACCCGACGGTCCAGTGGTAGATAGAGGGAGTTATCAAAGGTTGGTCGGCCAATTAATCTACTTATCCCACACCAGGCCTAACATTGCATTTGCTATCAATTTGGTAAGTCAATTTATGCATAATCCAACTGAAGAACATATCAAAACAGTGAGAAGAATCTTGTGTTATCTAAAAGCAACACCAGGGAAAGGTCTTTTGTTCAAATCAAGAAAAGAATTGGAAGTTACAGGGTACACAAATGCTAATTATGAAGGTTCACTTGTGTATAAGAGATCTACTAACTTAGGAGGTAACTTGGTGTCTTGAAGAAATAAAAAACAAAATGTAGTAGCTCGATCTAGTGTAGAAGCTAAGTTTTGGGCAATAGCTCTTGGTTTATGTGAATTATTGTGGCTGCAAATTGTGCTGGATGATCTACAAATCCCTAGTCATGATCCAATAAAGTTGTTTTGTGACAATCAATCATTTATCAGCATTGCACATAATCCAGTGCAACACAATCACACAAAGCATGTTGAGATTGATCGCCATTTCATTAAAGAAAAATTAGAAGTTGGAGAAATTTGCATACCTTTTGTTACTTCAAAAAAATAGCTAGCTAATTGATTAACAAAAGGTCTTCCTTTCACGAGGTTTGAGGAGTTTGTAGCCAAGCTGGAAATGATAGATATTCATTCACCAACTTAGGGAGAGTGTTGATTGATTCTCGAGATTACGAGGAAATTGGATGATAATATCTTGGCCTAATCTTCCTAAATTAAGATAGATTCTATCTCCAAAATTTAGAAAGAAGTTTTGATTTAGATATTTCCTATTCCTGTTTTTATATCTTTGATTTCTTTGTATAGTGTACAGCATATCTTTCTTTTTGTGTGTATCTTTCCTATATTGTATTCTTCTTCCCTATTAATAGGGAATGTAATATGGTGTTCATATCATCGAGAGTAATAGAATTTTCAGTTCTTCCTACATCTTTCTGATCCAATTTCTACACTTTCAAACCTCAACTACTCATTTCACATCATATACACCACATAACAGAAAAATGAAAGAATAAAATGTGGTATCATCATAGTCCAATTTTTATATGAAAATATTATTAAAGTTAACTCACCCTATACACAACTTAGAGCAAAAAGCAACTAGACAGCCATTGCTTTCTTTCTCTCTTTCATTCTTTCCCTTTTTTTTTTTTTTTTTGGCCATTCGCTCATCATACACTTTCTGTATGAGCTGGAAGGGAAAGTGAAACCCACATGACAGACACAACCAACATAATAACATTCAAATTCAGTTAGAGCTGCTAATTTCATTCCTTTTATCAAGATTCAATGTAAGGTAACAGAACCTGGTTCGATCCTTCAATGCTCTGTTCACTTGCTGTTGTGCAGTACGCTTAACTCCATCAATTGTCATCTGAAATGATAAAAATATCATCAATTAGACAGGAATACAACGAAATCACAGCTATATTTTTAGATTCTGAAATATAGGGCAGACACACTCAGAAGATGAAAGCATTAAGCAGACAGGAATACAACGAAATCCCTAAGCATTAATCAACAGAGATATCTCCATAAACACTCTCACTTGTCTGATTTAGTACTACAGTGTGCTTCAACCCATAAGGCCATTTTTCTTATTAGCAGAATCAGAGACAGTATCCATCGTAAAAGCAAGTTCTGCTGCATGGTGGTGGGTCAGACTGTTCAAGCGGGATGAGCAGCCTAAATGATCAACCATTTTTGGGGCCACTAATTTACAAGGAGCTTTTATATTCAAATTCAAATCAGAATTCTAATGACAATCATTTGTAGAACCAAACCTGTACTGCAGCAGCAGTCTCCACTGCTATTGTCTGACTAATGGCAGCATTGCTTTCAAAAAAATTGATGATCCGGTCAAAAGAATCCTTCAAATACTGGTGAAATGCATATAACAAGTTAGAGGGCTCCTTTCCGGATGCAAAATTTCAAAGATAAACATAAAGATAGCATACAGTCACATAACAGGGAGAAGCTTTGGCAACCATACTCCAGTCCAACTTAGCATCGAAAGGCTTATAGCAAAAAACACCAACTAATGAATCATAGGCAGTTGCACTCTGCATCGAAATAAGACGAGAATTTAGGCTGACAAATGATTTGCACAACCAGTATGCCCAGATTCTTGCCTGGGGGAGGAGGGTTTTCAAATATTAGAACATAAGGCAAAAGTAGGACCTTGGCAAGTAGACCATCTGTTGCTGACAATTGATATGATCCCAATTTCATGTCAAAAACTTTGGCCTCCGGATAAAGCTTTATAAGGCAATCCAGATTGTTACAAGATAATTCAGCCAGAAGCTCTTGGTCATCAATGAGCTTTGAAGCATTGTGTCTCATGTGAACCTCCAGTAAAGTATGAAGCACATCCCCTTTGTCCTGGGTTGTCAGAAGTTGTCCATCATCATCTTCTTTGTATCCAATAATTTTATTCAGCTGTTCCATATCTTCCTCACTTAAAGCCCCTGGCACACTTTCATCCTTATCTAATTGACTACTCCTGCAAGAATACATGCATTCACTCCAGAACCTGAAGCATCTGGACATCCAAAAATAGTGTAAACTAAAAGGAATTTCAAGATAAAACAGTACCATCCAAATGACCACCATGACTTCTTGGGTTTCTGTCTTCTTAAAGAGACATCTGATTCCATTGAATGCTCTACAAACTTGTGCGCCAGCATCCTAGAAAGCTAATAATACAATGAGAAGAAGGGACAACACAAATGAAAGAGCAAAATAAAATGAAAAGAAGGAATATGGAGAGAAAGGAATAGTTTTCATTCCTTGACATGAATTTTCCACACGGGGGTAAAGAAGAAAGAAATTTAGAAGCATCGATTGAGCGTACCGCTCTGATTAGTGTGCAAGGGTAATGTGATGTGTTATCTAAAGACACCAAAAAAAAAAAAAAAAATCAACAAACATGTAAGCCCTAACAAAATTCCAACTCCCACCAAAATTTCAAAGTGCTCATAGACAATGACTCAACTAAAAGAACTTATTATAACATATTAAAAAGATATGTAAATCAAGCAAAGAAGATACCTCCACTGAAGTATGAGTTCAATGTCCAGTTCACGATCCAGTTCCTCAATTTCTTCATTATTCTCAACCACTGCATGACTGGGGTCGGATTTCAGCAGGGTAGCATATAAAGATATATATCTCTTGCGCAACCTTGCATACCTCAGGACATGCTCCCATGACAATTTCCCACTGCCATAACATTAAGGGAACACAAATTAAATGTTGTTTCAACTGCTAGAATTTTAATACTAGCCAGCAACATGTGATAATTGCATGTAGACATGTCAACCATTCACAAGAATGTTCACACTACGCGAAGAACACATGCAAGGAGCTCAACTGTAAACATGTAAGTTGCACAAAAAGGTGTGAAGGTTTGGCACACAGTTTGTTAACATGCAACATAGAAATTCCACTGTCTGGTGGCTTGGATGCATATAGGATGAAGATTGTCGGAGATCATAAAAATGGCAGATTGGATGTTTAAGTTTAAAAAAGGAAAAACAGGGTGGTTGAAAGAATTCAAGATTTAAAAGATGAGGCATCCTAGAAGATAAGATAAGCTCCAAAATTCAAGGGAATGATACAGCTTAAAAGAGGAAGATAATTCGGCATTTCAAATATCAGTTACAGTATTTCAAATATCAATTGTTGTTATCTAAATTTGAATTTATTCATGTTTTCTAAGAGATAGCATAAATATTTTGTACTTGTATAAAAATCTCTACTCGGATTCAATAAAATTTCAATTAAGCCTTCTCCCTAATTACTAACATGGTATCAGAACTTTAGGGAACTCTCTGTGATCAATCCTTCTCTGGCATTCATTGTCGATTATTTCCCTAACCTCCGGCCTTCATTGCTATTCAGTTTTCAGGCCTTACCTCCAGCCTTCGTTGCCGTCCAATTTCTCCGACCTTCATCGCCCCATCACTAGTTGCCCTAAATTTTTTTAGCAGCCCAAAAGGATGTCATCCACATCTGCCGAAGTTCTCTCTCACAGCACACAAGAAGTACCTGCAAACCCAATCTTTGACAAACTACAACAAATCTGCATACTGGCTCACTAGGAAGAACTATCTAAAATGATCACAGCTGATCAAAACCATTTTAAAGGGCAAAGGAAAACTCAACCATATCATTGAAACTAGTCCTAAGGAAGGAGATCCCAGTTTTGTCTCATGGGATGATCAGGATTCGATGATATTGCTTTGGCTTTGGAGTTCCTCTCCAAAAATAAGTGACACATGCATGTCCCTACCAAGTGCAAGAGAGGTCTGGGAGTCGATCCAACAAACTTATTCCAAAGTCAAGGAGATAGCCCAGATCTATGAGTTGCGGATCAAAACTATGTCAACAAAACAAGGAGAAAAAAATGTCACCGAGTATGTAAACCTACTGAAGAGGCTGTGGCAGGAAATGGATCAATATCAGGTGATAAAGATGGAAAACAGTAAGGATGGTGCATTGCAGAAGGCATTCATTGAAAAGGATCGTACATATGATTTTTTGCCAGGGTTGAATGCAAATGTTGATCATGTAAGAATCCAGATATTAGGTAAAGATGATCTACCCAATCTCAATGAAGTAGTTTCAATTATCTTGGCAGAAGAATGTTGATGCAAATAGGGACAGCAAAAATAGCACAAACACAACAAGGATGTAGTGTTGAAACAATGGACAGCAAATAACACGCTTAAATAACTGAGCTCACACTTTTTCAATCCTAGAACAGCCAAGTAGCAGCAGCTTCTTGCTAGCCTATCATGCCTATGGCAATAGTGGAGGGATTGGCAGACACTGCAGGGTCGACTCTTCAAAACCCAAGCCTCCAAAACAATTGGAAATCCTAGATGAACCGTCAAAAACCCAACCCAATTCATTCTAGTGTAATCATTTATAAAAGAGATGAACTATCTAGCCCCGAAACAATTGGGAATCCTAGATGGCCCCCAAACATCAGAATGAATTAATGCAACAGGATGAGAAAACAATTTATTGCTAATAGGGTAGGAGACTCGATGATGCTTTGAAATTTCACATACATCACAATGCAAGATACTAGGATCTAAATGTTTGAACAAATCAGGAAACATAGTTTTTAGTAATTGAAAATGAGGGTGTTCCAGCCAATAGTGATGAAGCCAAATGTGGCTAAGGGCTGTAGGAGACCGAGATGTGCAGGCTAGCTTAGGCCAAGTCCCTTCAGGCAACAAATTCTTCCTCTTTAGAACATACAGCCCATTCCACTCCTCAGCAGCACCAATCATCCTCCCTATGTCCATTTCCTAAAATTCACAAGTATTGAGGGGGAAAAAATAATACAACAATTGAGATTCTTAGTAGGTTGATGGACAGAAATCAAGTTGGTGGACAAGTTAGGGACATGCAAAACCTATTTGACAAGAAGAGTAAGGCTAAGAGTGACCCTGCCCTGACCCTTTATAGGAATAGATGTCCCATTGGCAATGATGATCTGCTTAGGAGTCAAGAGGCTTATGGGTGTCAAAAATAGTGGGATTATGGGACATGTGGTATGTAGCCCCTAAGTCTAAAATCCATATGTCATCCTTAGTGGTTTTTGAGACAGTTAGAGAATTAGAATGAAAGGTGTTACCTTGAAGGTTACCTTGTTGGGCAATAGAGCATGATCCATCCTGAATGATTTTCAGGAACACCTCAAGTTTGCAGATTTCATCAGCATTTAGCTGGTTAACCTCCGATCCAGCCACAGATTCTACCTTCTCCATCACCTCTTCTTGCTTGTTGAAAAGATAGGCTTGATTCCTAGAGGGTATGTTTCTAAAACCCCCTAATTTTTGTAGCACGGCCTCCATCCTATGCAGATTGAAGCAAGTTACTCAAGTATCTTTAGGTTTTTTACTATAAGAGCACCACAAACCTTCTTTCTCTTGTGACTTAAATGACCCATCAGTCTTTCCTTGTTGAGGTTTGAACTTCGATCCTTCTCCTTTATTAGTTAACATGGTTGATCCTTTAAAACTAGTCTCCCCCAAACATGGTTATTCTCCTCTTCTCCTCACTTCAAACAATAGAAAAGACTTCATTGAGAGATGGAATCTTTTCTCTTCCACGGACTTGAACCCTCACCTTGTCATACTCGGTATTGAGTTCAGCCAAGAACTCCACAATTCTATCCCTTTCAATTATAGAATTGAGGGTAGTTGCATCTTCACCAAATACCATTTTAATGTCTTGGTAGTGGTTAAGTTCCAGCCAACTGTTAAAGCCACTTGCTTAGTGCTACTCAATTTCATCTTAATTTCAAAAATAATTGAAGCATATTGGACTTTAGAGTAAGTACGCCTAACTGTCTCCCGTATGTCTTTAGCAGTGGACAAAAACATATAGTTTTTACTAACCTACGACTATATAGCATTCCACAGCTATGACATGATCATGGAGTCTTCTATATCAAGCTGGGAATTCGAGATCTGATGCCTTGGGGCCTGGAGTCATTAAGTGACTTAGCATTCCTCTTCCCTTTAGGAAGGTCTTCACCAACTGAGTCCATTGTAAGTAATTTTGTCCATCCAATCGGTAAGATTGATGCATCCTAGGTAGATCATCGGTAGGCAAACCTCCCATTGGAGTATCAACAGGATTAGTCTCTCCTGAGGTCATAGATGGAGCAATCTCAGAAATTTTAGACATGTTTGGAGAGGTAAATGGAGTAGAATAATGCAATGAAGGCTGAACTAGTTGTTTCGTCTCTGGTCCTTGACCGCCTTGGATTGGGGTCTTGATCCCCACTGATTAAGGATGGTTTAGGGGTGCATCCCAAGAAGGCTCGGAGAAGGAAGGGTTTTAGATATACGTACGCCAAAAAGAAGAAGAAACCGATTGTTGGGGTTCTTGTCCACCATCCTAGTGGTGCTAATCAAGTTGAGGGAAAGATGGCAAGTTTGGGGCCCCGATAAAGGACAATGATAGGGGCTTGGTTCCTTAGATCCCTATGGAATGCAGAACACACTTTGAACTTAGGGAAGGCTTTGGGTCTACAAGATGATGGTAATGAGAAGGAATTGATTCAAGCGCTAGTGGCTTGGGATGCCGAGGATCTGGCAGCTTAGGAGTTGGAGAGGGGGGAGAAGGCTGACCAATGAAGATCTTGTCTTGAAATATTCAGGGCATGGGGGCTAACTTGAAAAAGAGGTCAGTCCTTAGGCTTGTACATAGGAGGGGCATTGAGTTTGTCGCAATGTTGGAGTGCAAGTTGACTACAATTTCGGTCGGGGATGTTAAGAAGATTTCTGGTTTCTCGAATTTTGGGTGGTGTCTTGCTGAGACTGTGAATTTTTCGAGGGGTATACTAGTCATTTGGAATAATGATAAGTTGAAAGTCCATCAGCAGTGGAAGTTTGGGTCGTGGGTCGTAATTGAATGTACTTCGAGGTGTCCAAGGGTTAGATGCATGATGGTTATGGTTTATGCTCCCACTGATGTGGTTGTTAGGACTAATGTTTGATCTCAAATCTTGGTTTTTTTGCAAAATTGCCGCTTGCCTTTGTGTATTTTTGAGGATTTTAATGAAGTGATTCATCGGGAAGAGAGGTTGAGTGGGCTGGCCTTAGCTCGCAATATGCGGGATTTATTGGTTTTGCAAACCGTGCTCCTCAAATTGAAGTTCCTCTAGTGGGAAGGTCATTTACTTGGGCAAACAGCTTCAATGCTAGAAAAATTGATAGATGTCTTATATCATCGAAGTGGCTGGTGGCTTTTCCTAATTGTAGGCTATGGGGGCTGCCAACAGGCCTTTCAAATCATTGTCCGATGGTTCTTGAGGCTGGAATTGTGAATTGGGAACCTAGGCCTTTTAGATTTTTTGATTATTGGCTCACGGTCCCGAGGTTTGGGAGGCTGGTGGAAATCTGGCAGTGTTCCCGAGCTGCTAAGTTTGTGGGCGCTAGTTGTTTTGTGGATAACCTGGAGGCTCTGCATAGAATGTTAAAGCAATGGAGCAAGTCCTCGGTAGGTAATCTTCCGAAGCAAGTCCTCGGTAGGTAGCCTTTGGAGGCAGCCTAGTAAGTCAATTCATGCATAGCCCCAATGAGAAACACATGCAGGCAGTAAGAAGAATTCTTCATTATCTAAAGGCTACACCAGGAAAAGGTATACTATTTACACCAAGAGCTAATCTAAAGGTTCAAGGATGCATAGATGTAGATTATGGAGACTCTCTAGTGGATACACGGTCCACAACTGGATATTGTGTGTTCTTAGGAGGTAATTTGGTGTCTTGGAAGAGTAAAAAAACAAAGGGTGGTAGCAAGATCAAGTGTTGAGGCGGAATTTAGGGCTATGGCTCTAGGTGTGTGTGAACTTTTGTGGCTAAAGATAATTCTTGAACACTTGAAGATTCAAATATAACACCCCATTGAGTTATTATGTGATAACCAATCAGCAATAAATATTGCCCAAAACCCGGTACAACATGACCAAACCAAGCACATTGAGATTGACAAGCATTTTATTAAAGAAAAATTGGAATCTAGATTGCTACACATCTCCTATGTTTCATCTAATCAACAGGTAGCAGACATAAATACTAAAGGATTGCCTATTAAGCGCTTTGAGGAGCTAATAAGCAAGCTATGAATGGTAGATATTCATTCACCAGCTTGAGGGGGAGTGTTGAAGAATATGGATAAGAATAAATAAGTCTTTCAAGCCGAAGAGTCAAGACAAGAAGACTTAGAGATAATTAGATAATTAGAGTTTAGTGTTTTATTTATCTATTTTATCCTTTTGTTTTATCACTTTTATCTCTTTGTTGTACGTTTAAATAGTGTTGTAATTTAGTCCTAGATATAAGGAAATATAGATAATAGGGATGTAATCTAAGAGAATTCTTAGGGTATCTCTTATATAAATATTTGTACTCATATCAATAAAATCATATGGGAATACCGCTTCCCTTTCTCCTTTTTCTACAGTCCCAAATGATTATGAAGAAGAGTTCGAGATTAAGTAGGTGAAGATGGCTTGTTGAGAAAATAAAGTCCCTGCGACTCATGCCCGACGCCAATTATCTGTCCCGTACCCCGATCCTACATGACAACAGAATCAACAAAAAAGGTTATGGAACAATGAAGAGTACGTGTCAGTTTACTTACAGAAGCAAGATTAATGGGGCTTCCGGGAACATATAAAATAGAATCTAATGGTAATGAAGGGACCGGTCGTGCTTGAACAATGCCTATAGAAGATGTTTTGGAACCATTGGCAAGAGTAACAGTTGGCAAACAGGAAGAAGTAGAGAGATATGAAAAGAGACTTAAGTTACCAAAGAGATGATCAGTTGCACCAGAATCAAGAACCCATGGTCCAGGAGTGGTAAACCAAGTAACACAAGCAATAGAATTACTAATGTGTACCACAGAAGCAATGGATGATGACGTAGTCTGTTTAGAAGTCTGATATTGAAGGTAGTCCTCATAATCACTGCTAGTCAAAACAAGGGACGAAGAAGAATGATTCTCAAAAAGTTTTGATTGGGAATTGGTTGCAACAGACTGAGCCACGTTAGCGCACATGGCGGTCAACCATGTAGTTTGTGGCATCGTTCTCAAGGATGGCCCCACTTATGACAAAAATTGCATTTAGGATGATTACCTCGTTGTGAGTTATTGCCTCAATTGGTCCCTTGTTCTCCTCTACCAAAGGTTTGTGACGCCAAGACAGAGGAATCAACTTGAGAGCCATCGATGACTGAAGACGAGGAAGATATCTGAAGAAGTCTAGTAAAGGCATCTTCTAGCGTCGAAACAGTAGGACTGGATAATATTCGATCCCGAACCGAAGCAAGGTCAGATCGAATGGCAGTCAATCCTAGAACCATAAAAAACTTATCTCGCTGCTACAATTGTTCTTTTGTAGTATTACCAACCAGTAACAAAGAGTTTCCTTAAGGGATTATAGATAACCAAGAAATTATATGTCTTGTTGCTTCAAATGAACAATAGTGGAAACAACATAGTAGAGACGTTGGATATCATTTATATAGAGATTTGGCCTTTGTCCATACCTGAACACAAGTCTTGTATGCCTTGTAAATAACATATAGTTTTGGATAAATTGTCTACCATAACAGATTGCAAAGAAGAGCATCGGTGTTCTTCATGTTGCTCTCTCAACAGCGGGAATTTCATCATCTTTCTTACTCAAGTGATCTTCCATTCCTGGCCCATGAACCATAACTCAACAGAGGCAGCCCAAGACATGTAATTGCTACTTCCAACTAGCTTTTCAAAAGTAATGATAGGTGAGGAAGAAAAATGGGAAGAAAAACCTATAGATCTAGATCCGAAAGTGACTAAAGATGCTAGACTCTCCATATTTTGGATGGAAGGCAATTTGGAAGCATGTTCAATGGTAGATCTGTCGGAAGAGCCCTCCATATTTTGGATCAGAACAGCAAATCTGAACAAAGACAGATCTGAAATCGAGCTGGAAATCTAGGTGGCAGATCTAACGGGTCGAATCTAGTCTGATGGGTCAGCTCTGGACTGAATAGATCTGAAACAGATTGATCTTGTCGGGTTAGGTCAAACCAAATCTAGTTTGAGATCTAATCAAAGACAAATTAAAAGGGACGCAACTGTAGATCTAAAGAAACAAAACCCACGGAGACCGTCGACTGCTAGCAGACACAAAAGCGAACGGCAGCAATGCAACCGACAAAGGACGACGAGGAGGCAGTCAGATCGACGGCCACGAGGTCTAGCAACAATGATGGCGACGGCGGCTAGCGAAGAACGAGACACCGATGCCGGATCTGGGTGCGAATATCTTGGTGATGGCAGTAGGCCTTAGATCTGGGCAGATGTTGGGCGACAATGGCATTTGTCTGGGCCACGGCGGCCGGATCTGGGTGATGGCAGCTGGCGGTGGCAATGACTAGAAGGTGAGATCTAATGAGATCTCTTCTGGCAATGGGCGACGGAAGTGGCGTTGGCGATGCTTCAGACCGACGACTGCAACGACAGTAATGGAAGATGAAGCGTGGCTGCAGAAGACGAAGACGGCAACAGTGATTGCACGTTGGGAAGGAAGCTACCACTGCTGGAAGGGGGGGGGGGCACATGTCGAAGCCGGTGGTAGACGAACACCGAAGGTGGAGGAGACTCACACAGTAGAGGCTAGATCTAGGGTTTGTATGGTGGCTTTGATACCATGTTGAATCAAAGAACTTGGTGAGGTCTAGCCTCTTTCTATTGAGATTTATAGTATGGATGTACAATAATTAAAGCTAAAATTACTCCTAAAATTAAGGTCTAATTGTCAACTGACAGCTAATCCAACAAAACCCATGACCTTCCAATCACAAATAAACAACCTTAAATTGCAATCAAGGCTCACCCTCTATGCCAAAAGGACAATTTGGTATTAAAAAAAAATCAGTTGTATAAGAAACATATAGCAGTAAAGAAAATATGTATATACATATAGAAAAAAAGAAGAAGAAAACTAGAAACATAATAGAATGACTAGTTAATTACCTAGCCTTCTTCATCTGGTCTAAAACAGCTTTGTAGGCATACTTCCACCAAGATCTTGGATCAGATTTCACAGAGACACGAGGGCGGAAATGAGCATATTTTAACCGTTGATTAAAGGCAGCAAAGTTGTCAGCCAATTTTAATAAATCCTTGTAACCATTCTGTAAACATCAACACAATTAAACTTCCAACGTGACAAAAATCCAATGACGCAAGAACTCTTCGAGGAGAATTTGATCTACCTTTGATAAGCAAAGTGTAACATCATCCAAGTTTACAGCTGCTTTTTGTCGTGGTTGACCACTGTTAGCAGATTCATTAAGTCGAAGCTTGAAATACTTTGCACTACCAGTAACTGGTTGCAGAATGTAACTATGCCTTCCAATAAGACTATCAGCAAGTTTGCCATCCTTTGTGCCATATTTGAAAACCTATTGCTCATGGGACCAGTTATGGAGTTCGAAACTTAAAATCCAGATGTAAAATGATTAGAATAGGAAAGAGAGAGAATACCTGACACCATTCTACAGGTATCAAATCCTCCCACGGCTTATCAACATGCCATGGACAAATATCAGAATCCAAATAAACAGCTAGTTGTTCAAGTTCCAGAGACTGTATAATAATGAACAAAAAAAATATTATGCAACAGAAAAAAAGTTATGAAACGCAAATTGAAATCATAAAGAAGTTTAGTTTTTCATTATTTTCTTAATTAACTGTTTGCAACCCACCACCAGAGTCAATAACAACAGAGAACCAAACAAAATATAGTTTGCCCACAACAACCTCAAGAAAAAATAAGTTACAAAAATGAAGGGAATGGAGGAGCGACAGAAATAGAAAAATAAAATAAAACAAGAAATGGATTCGACTTCGACTGTAACGAGTAAATACTCTTTAAGAAAGCTGTTCACAGTAAGACAAATACTAGAACCACACAAGCACAAAATATTTTACCTACAGTTTCTCTTTTTGTTTCAGTTCTTGAATGTTTGCCCAATAAGCTGGCAAAGCATGTAGTGCAACTAGTGAAAGGCTTCAGAGAAAATGGTGCGCAGATTCCCGCACAAACTAAAAATGTAAACTCCATACAGGAACAGCTAGGTATACACCCCTTGGATGCTAACACCAAAAAGATAATCAAAATCTAAATACAACACTGGTTACACACTGGTGAAATAGCAGCACATGAAATCATAAAACTTGCAAGCCTGTCATGTAAGCAAGTGGGGAAACAAAAATAATGAATAACATAGTTGAGCCTTTCTCAGATTCCCCACAAACTGAAAGACATCTATTAGAATTATTAGTATAGTTGTACATATTTTACATGTTTTTTATTTGTAATTATTAGGCCTTGTAATTAGCCCTAGGTTAAGCCCATAGATTAGTCCCATTATGTCTATTATAAATAGCAAGCTTGTGGAAGTTTTAAATAATTGACAGTTTTAAGTTGCTTTCAGTTGTTAGTTATGTAGCTGTATGGTGTTAATTTTCATTAGTTATGCTCTATGTTTTTCATGTATGTTGAGCTACTTATATAAGTAGCTCAACTGTTTATTTCAAGTGATTGTTATTCATTTTTGTGATCGGCCAATTACAAGATACAATTTTCTCTCTCAATTCTTTCTTTGTTTTGTTTCTGCCCTATCTTAATTTTTCACAAAGCTGAGAGAGACTAATATCTTAGGTTTTTCTCTCCAAATTATTCTCACATGGTATGAGAACCACTAGTGAGAAAACCCTAAGCCACTGTTGTGTATCCTTCTCCAGGGATCTCCCACCGTTGTGTATCCTTCTCCAGCGATCTCCCAACCCTAAAATTCTTTGTTTTTCTCTCTCCTCGCCACCCCCGTCAAGGCCGAAACTCCACTATCCTGCCACCATTTGCCTACACCGCCGCTGCCATAGTGTTCACTAGTGTTAGATTGGGCGACCACCAAAGACCCATCGCCGCCAGAGCCGTCATGCACCGATCAAGGTTTTCTGGCCAGTTGCCTCACCAAAGTTCTTTCGTCTTCTCACCAAAACCTCAACAGAGCCTCCTGAACCCGTACTCGATGTCCATTTTCCCAAAAACCATTTCGATTTGTGTGTATCAATTACCCAACATCTTTTTTACCCACTTTTATCACCCAAACATCTGAGTTCCAGTCTATTCACCTAAATCCCGCCATGTCATCCTTGAGTGATGCCAACTCTATTCCTAGTGCCTCATCCGCATCTCAACCCTTCACCCTTTCCAACATAGGACCCTATTATCACCTCTGACAAGTTGATAGGGTCTACCAACTATCTCTCATGGGCAGCCTCTATCAAGATGTGGTTCAAGAGGCAGAGATAAGTAAACCGTCTCACCAAGAAGGCAGAAGATGTTGACAAAGCCAACATGGCTAAATGGGAACAATTCGATGCTCAATTGGACCGCAAACCGGTTAACACTCCAATGGATCCGAATGTTAAACTCTTACTAGGACAGGGGGAGCTCTTTTCAAATCCTAGAAGGTATCGAAGACTAGTAGGCAAGTTGAACTATCTTATAGTCACTTGTCTCGACATTGCTTTTGATGTGAGTGTAGTTAGTCAGTTTTTCAATTCTCCGTATGATTCTCACTAGGATATTGTTATCCGAATTCTAAGACTAAACTAGTAAAATAGCATCACATGCTCAATAAAAAATAAAACTTGTAAGCCTGTCATATAAGAAAATGGGGAAAGAAAAATAGTGAACAAGATAATTGAGCCTTTCCCAACTTTTGTAGAAATGTTAAACTACATATGTATGATGGAAATGTGATTTTTCTTTGGTGGGTTCAGTTGTGAAACTCTTCCTGCAGATTCCTACCTATAGCCAGCCCAAATAAAGGAGGGTTGCATTAGGGAGCAGACAATCAATGTAAAACTCATCAGATCAAACAAAATGAGTTCTAGACAAATGAAAAATAGTGGGGGCATAACCTTTCGAAGCGATGCACTACACTGCTCGCATATAGTGAGAAATGAGCTAGAGTCGTTACATCAAAGCCCCACTGTAGTCTTAAATTTGCAAGGGTTCTCACTTTTTCATGGACTAATGCAGCAAAAAAGTTATTCCAACATCATAGATTAAGGATTGCATAATGGAATATTGGAACTTTGACAGATATCTATGGAACTGGCTGGTATGATGATTAGGAGAAAAATTAATATTATGTGCCTCCAAAAGACAAGAAGGGTTGGAGAGAGGACAAAATGCTAACAAAATCTAGAGATAAACTTTTGTAAACAAGGTTGAGAAAATATGTTTCTCTATTTCTTAAGATTAATTATACATTGATTCCCCTTTTCTCTTTATAGATGACTAGAATAATACAAAAGAAAAATAACAAAAAATGAAAGAGGAATATACACAAAATATACATATCTTCTAAAATATACAAAGAATATTCTATATTCAAAAATACTTCTATTTCTACACTCCCCCTCAAGCTGGCTTGAAGATATCTTCCATGGCAAGCTTGTTCATAAGTTTCTCAAACTGAGTTTTATATAATCCTTTTCTAAGAATATCAACCACTTGGTCAACTGTTGGAATCTAAGGCATACAAATTACTCCATTATCAATTTTTTCCTTAACAAAGTGTTTATCCACCTCTATATGCTTCGTCCTATCATGGAGAACTGGATTATAAGCAATAGAGATTGCAGCTTTATTATCACAATAAACTTTAGCTGGTAGGGAAGTGAAGATCCTCAAGTCTGATAAAAGCCTCTTTATCCACATGACCTCACAAATACCATGGGAAACTGCACGAAATTCGGCTTCAGCACTGCTTCTAGCCACCACATTTTGTTTCTTACTCCTCCAAATAACAAGACTGTCTCCCACAAAGGTGTACTACCCTAATGTAGATCTTCTGTCAGTTTGCATCTGTATAAGCCTCAATATAAAGATGTCAATATTTTCTAAAAAATAGACCTTTCCCAAGGGTTCCCTTTAGAAACCGCAGAATTCTGTAGGTAGCTTCAAAATGTTGTGAACCAGGTGAGTGCATAAATTGACTTACAACACTTACAGCAAAGGCTATGTCTCATCGAGTATGGGATAGATAGAAAAGTCTACCCACAAGTCTTTGATATTTCTCCATTTCTACTACATTCTTGGCCACGGCAGGTTGAAGTTTTAAGTTGGCTTCAATGGGAGTTTCAACAACCTTACACTCAAGCATTCCTGTTTCACTAAGTAAATCCAAAATATGCTTACGTTGGTTGACAAAGATCCCCTACTTCAATCTTGAAAATTCCATCCCAAGAAAGTACTTTAGAGGACCCAAATCCTTGATCTCAAACTCATGAGCTAATCTCCACTTAAGCTCTTCAATCTCTCCCTTGTCATCACCAGTCATTATTATATCATCCACATAGACAATTAAAATTGCTTTCTTACCGTCACTAACATGCTTGAAGAACAGTGTGTGATCTGCTTGACTCTGAATCAGTGTTCGAAAATTCGGCCTAGGCGGCCGCCTAAGCGTTAGGCGACCACTGGCCGCGGCGAAGAAAGGCTGGTCGGCACCTTAAGCGCTGGGTCCGATTAACTGGGCCACAGCGCCGCCTAGACGGCCGAGGCGGCGCCTAACCACCTGGGTCGCGCGCGGCCTGGGACGATCTATTTCCCCTTCCCTTTCTCTATTTCCCCTTTCCCTTCCTCTCTCTAGTCGTTCATCGCGGGTCGTCTCTCTCTCTCTCTCTCTCTCTCTCTCTCTCTCTCGTCGCCGATCTCGTCTCTTGATCGTTCACCGCCACCGTCGATCTCGTCTCTTGACCGGTATGTATCCATCTTCCTCTGCCTTCGATTTGGTCTTCCTCCGCTATGCATGTTGCTCGCTACAGCAAGTAGCAGCAACTTGCTGCTTGTTGCAAGCTTGTTGCTGCTTGTTACTGCCAACGCAAGCTTGGGCCTAGGCGCAACAAGCTTGCTGCTTGTTGCCAACACAAGCTTGCTGCGTTGCTGCTTGCGGTGGTAGCAAGCTTGTTGTTATCTATAATACATTAATACCAGTTCATTAGGAAAAAAAAAAAAACAATCATAACAACCATTTTTCCTAGTCGCCGCCTAAGCCCCGCCTAGGCGCTAGGCCCCAGCCTGGCGCCCGACTAGCGCCTAGCGCGTTTTTGAACACTGCTCTGAATGTAACCATAGCTTTTCATCATCTTTCCAAATCTTTCAAACCATGCTCTCGAAGACTGTTTTAGACCATACAAGGATTTTTTTAAACGACATGCCTTGTTTGTACTGAGGCTCTTCTCAAATCCTGGTGGAAGATCCATAAACACTTCCTTCTTCTAAATCACCATTTAGGAATGCATACTTTACATCAAATTGGTGGAGAGGCCAATCAAAATTCTTTGCAAGGGAGATGAGAACTCGAATGGAGTTTATTTTAGCTACTGGAGCACATGTTTCTTGATAATCGATGCCGTATGTTTGGGTGAATCCCTTAGCAACCAGCCTTATTTTGTATCTTTCTATGCTCCCATCTGCCTTACATTTTATAGTAAATACCCACTTACAACCTACCGTTGTTTTGCCTTCCGGTTTGTTCACAATCTCCCAAGTTCCATTCTTTCTAAGAGCACTCATTTCCTCTGGACTACTAACTTCCAATCTGGGTCACCAAGGGCATCTTAAATTGTTCTTGGGATATGCAGGATAGAAATATTTGAAAGAAATGTCTTATGATAATTAGACAATTTTTGGTATGACAAGTATTTAGCAATCGGGTGTTTGGTACAACATCTCACTCCTTTCCTAGTAGCAATAGGGACATCAAGATCGGACAAGTCAAATGAAGAATAATCTAAACGAGTGAGTTTAGAGTTACCATGAGAAAAAAAAGTACTATCGAAAGGCCCATCATTCGAAGACGTCGATTGTTCAATTGTTAGAAGAATATTCGAATTAATAGTATTCTTTAGGGTTTGCCTTCTCGTATAAAACTGAAACTCCAGTTTTGGAATATTTTGATCCGTTTGTGGTAATTATGCCCCTGGTTCCAATCCCATCACGCTAGGCACCTGTGACCCAGACACACCCTATTCCACAATGTTTGGAACATTTATATCCTTGAGTTGTTTATCAAAGTGGAGGGGAGCACCAATCATGGTAGGACGAGGATCATAGAGTTTTAAGGAATTATCCTCTTCAACATTAGAATTTAAAAAATTATCTTCTTTCTCAATATGCTCCCCATAAAAATGATTTTTGGGAAAGTATGGTTGAGTTTCAAGGAAAGACACATCCATACTAATATAAATTTGTGTGGTGACAGGAGTCTAAAACTATAGAACACAAGTGGGCATACAATTGATGAGATAGAAAGCAGTTAAAATTGCATCACCCCAAAGGTATTTAGGGACATTCATAGAAAACATAATGGCCCTGACAACCTCTAATAGGTGTCGATTTTTTCGTTCAGCAATACCATTTTGTTAGAGAATTTCACGGCAAGTGGATTGATGTAAATTTCATTTTTCTTTTAAAAAAAAATCCCAAAGATTCATTAAAATATTCAATGCCATTATCATATCAAAGAATACAGATTTTTGTGTTAAACTAAGCTTCAATCATATGAAAAAAATCCTTGAAAGTTCTAGGCACATCTGATTTCTTTGCAAATAAGTAAACCCAACAAACTCGAGTATAATCATCAATAAAAATAACAAACCATTTTTTGCCAGAGAAAGTAGAGACCTTAGAAGGGCCCCAAACATCACTATGTATCAAATAGAATGGTTTTGAAGGACAATAGGGTTTTGGAAGAAATTTAACACGATGATCTTTAGATAAATAACAACTCTCGCATTGAAACATAGAATGATCAAATCCTTTAAACAACGTAGGAAATAAATATTTCAAGTAAGGAAAACTAGGATGGCCTAGCCTAAGATGCCATTGCATTATTTGATTAGAAACAGAAGTAGAACTAGTACCACTCAGCCCGTGAGCTTTTTTATTACGCAAGACATCTCCATCCAAATAGTATAGCCTATTTATTTCTCTAACACTGCCAATCGTCTTTCCCAAATTCTGGGCTTGAAAAATGCAATAGGAATTAAAAAAAATAACACGACAATTAGAGTCTTTGGAAAGTTTACTAACGAATAGAAGATTGCAGGCAAGTTTAGGAACATGGAGTACTGATTGAAAAAAAATATTGTCAGAGAGTTTAATGAAAACCTTACTTGCAATAGGTGAAAGACTACCATCGGCTATTCTTATTTTTTCACTACCAAAACAAGGAATATACAAGTTGAATAGATGCGATAAACCAATCATATGATCAGACACTCCTCAATTAATGATCCATGGAACAGATTGAAAATAACTAGACAGGGCAAAGTAATTTCTACCTGAATAGGCTAATGAACAATTGGGTGTACCAATAGGTTGGGATCACTTCAATATAGGCTTCCAATTGGCTAGCTTGCCATGAAGCACCCAACAAGTCTCCCGAGTATGGCGTGGTTTATTGCAATGATCACATCAAACACAAGGCTTTTCTTCTGCCTTTCGTTGACCCGCAATATGCGGTCCACCAGCATTAGCATCAACAGTCACGAGCGTCATATTTTCAGATAACCCACTTTCACCACTCTTATTCTTGCCCAACATAACAAGTCTTTGGCTTTCTTCACGGCGAACTTCAAAAAAAGCTTCACTTAGAGACGAGAGTGGATTTCTACCGACGATCCTTCCTTGGACTTCATCATACTCAACATTGAGTCCAGTGAGAAACTTAAATACCTGGTTAGCATCGACCATTTTCTGATAATATTTGTAATCTTCTGTGTTTTTCCACTCATATGTGTTGAAGTGATCCAAGTCCTGCCATATACGCTTTAAAGAATTAAAGTATATGGTGACAGTATCACTACCTTCTCGAATCTCACCAAGCTTCAAGTTGAGCTCATAGATTTGGGATTGATTCCCCAAATCGAAATAAATGGTAGTGACTTCATCCCATAGTTTCTTTCCTGTAGAGAAGCACATATAGTTTGAACTTATCTCTTCCTCCAAGGAGTTAACAAGCCACGTCATCACCATTGAATTTTCGGCATCCCATATGTCATATAGTGGGTCTTTACTGTCTGGGGCTGATGTGGCGCCAGTCAAATAGCTAATATTTCCTTGACCTCGAATGTACGTACAAACAGATTGCGACCAACGCAGGAAATTGGTACCATTGAGACAAATGGTGGTAATCTGTACCAGATGTGAGTCGGAGGAGCTTCTTCGAAACTGGTCTTGAGAGGACTAAGATTGCTGGGTTAGAGTGACTCAAGATACAGAGTCAGTTATGGTGGCTGAACAACTAGATTGGGGGTATGAGTGATGGCAGCAAAAGCTAGGCGATGCAACGCGTGACCAAGGAGTGGCCAGATCAACACACAGTGGCCGGATCTGGACACGCCAGAGGTGACCCATAGATCTGGGCACTTAGATCTAGGCACCCAGATGCCCAATCTGAACAATAGAGAACAAGAACTTATCTGGGTGACAGAGGAAACGAACAGCGACGAACGACAACCAAGGATGGCGCTAAACAGCGGACGAGGGCGGCTCTGATGCGCGATATAGAGGCAACAGGAACGCCAACCAAGGATGGCAGACAGGGGTGGCTCTGATGCGCAATGAAGAGGCAACAAGAACAGCAACAGATGGTGGCCGACCTTCGCGAGAGGCTAGGAGGCCGTGGTCGTTCCAGAGGTGGGAACCCACTGGAGAACAACAACGATAGTAGTGGCGGCAACGATAGGGATGGCCGAATCTCAAAGGCAGCGCCTGGTGTAAGGGCAACAGCGGCTTGAGGATGCAGCGGTGACAGGCGACTGGTGTAAGGGCGGCGGCAGTTCTCGGGTATAGCAGAGGAATAGAGAAAGTTAGGGTTTCACAATGGACAGTTGTGATTTAATCCCTAATTCCTGCTTTGATACCATATAAACAAGGTTGAGAAAATATGTTTCTCTATTTCTTAAGATTAATTATACATTGATTCCCCTTTTCTCATTATAGAGGAAGAAAATAATACAAAAGGAAAATAACAAAAAAGGAAAGAGGAATATACACAGAATATACATATCTTCTAAAATATACAAAGAATATTCTCTATTCAAAAATACTTCTATTTCTACAACTTTGGTACTCAAGGAAAGATCTGGAAAAGAATGGAGTGGAGATAATTAAGGATAGGGGTGTGCATGGTTCAGTCTGGCTGGTTTTTGGCCAATTTATTGCGCCGAACCGCACATGCGGTTCTCACATATAGTCAAACTGACCGGTTTGATTTGGGGCGAAAAAACCGCACCGCGTAACGCGGTGCAATTTTCACGGTTTGCAGATAAATCCCAACAACCCCAATCGACATACAAATAAATCCAAATCCAAATATCTTGATTAGGCAATGTCCACCAAAGATCTCAAGCTTCCGCACCGAACCATCTTATTAACAAAACATTCAAGAATGGAAGTGCAAATGGAAGAGATACCTTGTCATAAATGGAGTTGGTATCGTTGGATCTGAGGAAAACAAATCTGAGTCGTCCGTGAACTGGTGCGGCCGACGGCAAGGGATGGGTCCTCGCAACTCTCCATCGCTCGTGCGACCGACGGCAAGGGATGGGTC
The DNA here is from genome assembly GCF_014633365.1 of Diospyros lotus. Classification (NCBI taxonomy): domain Eukaryota; kingdom Viridiplantae; phylum Streptophyta; class Magnoliopsida; order Ericales; family Ebenaceae; genus Diospyros; species Diospyros lotus. The sequence goes on along the minus strand of NC_068349.1, from coordinate 9,719,161 downwards.
GTCACAGCAAGTCTCCGTCACTCGTGCATGGACTGGTGCGACCAACAGCGGGGATCATCGCAAATCTTCATCGCTCATGCCTCGTGGTCTGGTGCGGCGGCCAACGAGGGATGGGTCAGGTGGTCTGGTGCGATGGTCGACAGAGGATGGGTGGGTGCAAGATTGGTGCAGCAGCCGGCGAGGATGGGTACGTGCGATAGCTTTGAGAGACGAAGAGGGGGAGAGGAGAGAAATGCTGAAATTGTTTAGGGTTACCCCCACCCTCCCTTTTATATTTTATTTTTTATTTTTTATATTTTATATTTTTAATTATTTTAATATATATCAGGCGATTCGGTTTGAAACCGAATTGCGAAACCCCCAAACCATGCGGTGTGCGATTTGGGGGTTTCTCAAACCGCGCCGGACTACCACTCTAAAAAAACTGAGCGGTCCGGTTCGGTGCGAGCGGTTTTCGCGGACCGTCGGTTTTTTTGAACACCCCTAATTAAGAATAAGACTTTAAAGGATGGCATAGTGGATGTGAAGAGAACGGGAGATAGGATCATTGCATCTAAAGTTATTATAGGAGAAGAAACATTGGATATTTTTAGTGCATATGCACCACAAATGTTGGGGCATCTTAGTAACTTTACAGAAGATATGAATTATATGTTCGATACACGTATATGTCCAAATGAAATAAAAACAAGCATTGAAAAAGATGAAGAATAATAAAGTAGTTAGACCAGATAACGTACTGATAGAAAACATGAAAATGCATGAGAGAAGATAATTCTTTTGGTTAATGAAGTATCAGTGTGATCCTTAAATTAGAAAGAATGTTGGAGACGCAAAGGAAGCGCACTTTAATAGCTGTTTACAAGAATTAAGGAGATGTTTAAAGTTGTGGAAATTATAAAGGAATTAAGCTAATGATCCACATTATGAAACTTTAGGAGTGTGTGATTGAGCAAAAGATTAAGAAAAGAAACCAAGGTGTCTAAAAGCCAATTAGGTTTCATGCCTAGTATGTCAAAAATGGAAGTTGTATACTTGCTAAGGCACCTAATGGAAATGTATAGAGATAAACAAAAGGATTTACATATGCTATTGATAGATTTAGAAAAAGCTTATAACAAAGTTCCTCAAGAAGTCTTATGGATGGTTTTAGAGAAGAAAGAAACCTGAGGTGATTATATATAGGTTATAACAAAGTTCCTCAATAAGTCTTATGGATGGTTTTAGAGAAGAAAGAAACCTGAGGTGATCATATATAGGTTATTAGAGACATGAACAAGGATAAGAAACAAGTTGTCATGACCCTAGGGTTTAGCTAGGGTCTAGGAAGGAATTTGGATAAGAGTTTGAGGAAGATAGAGCAAAGAAGAAGGCAAGGAAGAACAGAATAGAATTGAGGGAGAGAGAGAAAAGCCGTGGGAGAGTATTGAGAGAGGGAATTGAGATTCAAATCATTCATTAAACTGCTTTCTCTAACTACTCAAGCCTATTTATAGGCTTACAATTAAAGATGCTAACAACAACAACATATAATGCAACTAATAAGGAAAACACATGACATGTATTACTAATATATCCTTGGGGTTCCTTGGGGTCATGACAATCCCCACCCCTTTAAACAATTCTTGTCCCCAAGAATTGATAGTTGTTGACCCCATTCCTCAGCCAATTCCAGCCTTAGCAATATGATTTCTTCTTTGCCTTTTTTTGTGCTTATCTCGTATCTTCCCTTTCTTTTGCCTTTTTCTTCAAAAACATCAGTACTATGACTTGCTGCAACAGCAAGTCCAGCCATCCCCCTCATTCTGATTTCCGTTGAGAATGGTTCCAATTGATCCGTTATAGCTACAACCATATCATTTCCAATCATAGAAAAGAATTCCAACTTCGTTGAAGGCCAAAATCTGATTCGGCGTTGCAGCTCTCCAACTGAAAAAGGAATAAACAAAACAGCAAGAGTTTTTTTCCCCTCAACAAAAATTTCATTATAATCTTCAAACTCTGAGGTTGGTGTAGTCATATCCTCTCCCTTCTTCACAACCTCTTCTCCTTCCTTATCTTCAATAGAGACTTCCTAGACCTCCATGTCAACTATCCCTTCTCCAATATCTGAACTTTTGAACCGTGGGCAACAGCCTCCTTTTCCCTCATCTTTTGAACCACATGGTTGTTCTCCTGCTTAGTTAGTTTCAATTGCTCCTTTTCTACTAGAATTAACACCTGTAAATGATCTACACCCTTTGAAGTAACAGCAAGACTATCACTCACAGCAGCTGCAGGATTGTGCAAGTCTTCAGCCTCCTGCTTCTTCCTTTGGTCCAAGTTCTCATTGCATGGTTGTCTTTCATCATTGGCATGGAACCTATCAGCAACGTCATCCTCATCTTCCGAAGCTACTCCATCAGCTTCCTACAAATATAAGTTGTGATTTTCACTAATATCCATGTCCGAACTCTCTTTATTGATAGAGTTTTTAGTTATAATTGGCCGGTCCAGCTCCAAATTTTCCTCAAATTCCTGCTAGTCATAATTTGCAGCCTTAGAGGCTCCTTCAATCTGTTTGCCGCTCTCCATAGATTCATTAGGCTGCAGCCCAAGCTTCCTAAAGATGGCTTCCAAGGTGAGTTCCTGCAACCTTGCTTTTTTAGCTGCCTCTTTCACAGTTGCAGGCATCATCATTTTGACCATTAACCTCAGTTTTTCTTTCAACCCACTAACAAATCTTGATACAAAATAGTGCCCGTCAGAACTGGCTGATCACTCCATAATAGGGACCTTAACTCCTCAAATCTATCCCAATAATCTGTCACCGATCCCTCTTGACTTAATTTGTTGAACTCCTCAGTCACCTTAATCATGTTCTTCTTCTTCCCAAATTGGTCTTGTGAATTTCCAGCAAGATTAGTCTCCCTAGACTTCCCTTCTCTAGGCATTGGGGCATGATGGGGAGTGAGGGAAGATGAACCTCTTACCTGAATTTCCGATTTCAAGGCTAGCAGTTCCTCTGTCTCTTGCAAGCCATAGGTCATAGGGAGGGTACCATGTTTGGGCAAAATTGGATAGGCAACTGCCCAAGGAGGAAAATCCAGTGATAGCATGTTGAACATGTTGTTGATCCGCTGGCCATGTTGCTCCATCATCTTCTGATGCCTCTCCAAGTCTCTCTACACTCTTTCTTGAGAGGCAGCTAGTCCCCAACGCATGTTTGCTTTGCTGGTATCCTCCCAACTGTGGGTCATTGCCTTCTGCGTTACCTTATATTCCCTAGCTTCAGAATTCCACCTCTTAAAATAATCAACAGCCTCATAAAATTGATTTTCCATAGGTTGTTGTTCTATACAATCTTCCTTAATCTCTTATTCAAACAGAACCTCCAAAATTCAGCTGTTGCTGCTGCCTTCGATAATCACTTGATCTTAATCGCCACCAAGAACAATCTTCAAGTCCAATTCTTCTTCATTGAACTTCTTGAATTTGCCAGAATTTCAAGAATCACTGCCCAATCCATATCGTCACCTGCGGTGATTTGACCATCCCAAATCCGAGCCGCAAAGCTTGAGTAACGATGCAGTAGCTGAGAATCAGCTGCTACAATTCCGTCTTCTAATAATCTGCTTCACCTACTATTTTTGGATCTGGTTCAGCTACATATTTGCCTCCTATGCTGGTCGATTCTGCTGCAGCCCATAAAATCACTCGCGGAATTCTCCTCTGGACCGTTTCCAATAACGCCTTCCTTCACAACTCGGTCACATTCAATGACCTAGATCTGAATTTCCGCTCCCGACCGCTCCTGCCTTTCGCCTCAATCACATGCAGTGAGTTTGCTAGAATCAAACTGATTTAAGGCTAGCCCCAGCGGAGTCGACACCCAATCACCGTCCCACGTCTTGCTTTTGAAAGCAACTTCCGCTGCGTAACTCCTCCTTACCAGATTTGATTTCGTCACTGAGAGCAATAGCCTATGGCCGCATGCAGATCACGGTCCTCCTGTTCCGCGTTCGATTCACAGCGGATTCAAGATTGCTCGGATTCGACCGCGATCGTTGTAGCCTCCGATCGCTCCAATCTGCTCCTCTTTGATGCCTTAGTCTACTTCAGCAATCGAGGATCGAATTTGTTTGGCCTTCAAGTTTGCCTACTCACAGCTTCCAACTTCACTAGAATTTCGTCACTGGAACCTCGCAAAGCAGCCTCGATCAGCCCTATCCTGATTCACTTAACTCATAAACAACAACCGAGATGCAGTTAATTGATTGCACCTTCAACAATTCTGAGTCTCACCGCTAAGAGCTGCCGGAATCATAATCGAATCGCTGCTATCCATTTCCATAGCCAAGATTCCAGCCACGGGGCTACCACCTGCTTCGTCTTCAGCTTCTAGATTGCCTGAATTGCCTAGCCTTGTTTTGCTCCTGGCAACTGGTCCGCAATCGGCAGCCTTGCTTACTCCTAGAATCCCAATTCCACGCTCGCCCAGACCTATTCCATGCCTTCAATTCCACCAAAAGTCAATTGAAGGACTCGCCTGATCTAAGTAATTCTCAATCGTTGAAGGCTTTGCTCCGATCGCGACAGCCTTCCAATTCCAAAAATCAACCTTCGGAATTTGTTGCACGGAATCACACAAGTCACCGCTCGATCAATTCCGTGGCCTTATGTTGTTGAATTCAGCTATTAAAGTCTCCTTCTAATTCCAAGAAGCAACAAAGAAAGTCGTTGCCGAGGAACGAGGGCTCTGATACCAATTGTCATGACCCTAGGGTTTAGCTAGGGTCTAGGAAGGAATTTTGATAAGAGTTTGAGGAAGATAGAGCAAAGAAGAGGGTAAGGAAGAACATAACAGAATTGAGGGAGAGAGAGAAAAGTCGTGGGAGAGTATTGAGAGAGGGAATTGAGATTCAAATCATTCATTAACCTGCTTTCTCTACCTACTCAAGCCTATTTATAGGCTTAAAATTGAATATGCTAACAACAACAACATAAAATGCAACTAATGCAACTAATAAGGAAAACACATGACATGTATTACTAATATATCCTTGGGGTTCCTTGGGGTCGTGACACAAGTGTCAGAACATGCGGAGGAGATATTGAGAAGTTTCTAATTACAATTGGATTACATCAAAAATCCACTTTAAGCCCTTCTTATTTGCCCCAGTAATGGATTAACTGAACATGTCGAAGCAAAGGTTCCTTAGTCTATGCTATTTGTCAACGACATTATATTGGTGGATGAGACAAAAGACTGCACGAATACTAAGCCTGAGATCTAGAGAAATAATTTAGAATCTAGAGATTTTAAGTTAAGCAGATTGAAAATCAAATATACAAAATGTAAGTTTAGTAAAAATAGAAGTGTAGATGATGTTATGTTAAAACTATAAGATCAAGCTATACAAAGCACAAATTAGTTCAGATACCTAGGATTAGTCATCCAAAAGTAATGAGGATGTTAACCATGGAGTTAAGAGAAGATGGTTAAAATGGAAAGTCCATATGAATTAGATGAGGATGTTAAGATGGATGTGTTGAACAAGAGAGAGAGAAAACCCTTTTTAGGAAAAGAGAACAATGTAAGGTCTAGCCTCCTTCTATTGAAATTTATAGTAAGGCTATACAATAATTAAGGCTAAAATTAAGGCCTAATTACAAGTTAATTGACAGCTGATTACATCTAATTACATTTATTCCAACAAGATGTATGGTATACAAGAAAAGATAAAATTAGAAATAAGATTATTAATAATTAGGTTGTAGCAACTTTTATTGAAGATAAGATTTGTGAGACTAGATTAAGATAGTTTGCTCATGTGAAAATAAGACCAATAGAAGTATACGTCAAAAGAGTGGATGGTATGGAACAAGTATCTAGCGTAAGAGATAGATGAAGGCTAAGAAAAACTTGGCAGAGACAAAAGGTCTGGTATGAGTTCTACAAGCCTTGTAGAGAATAAGACATGGATAAAAATGACTACCAAGCTAGAATTCATGTAGCCGACTCCACATAGTCGGTTTAAAACTTGAAATGTTATTATTATTGGGGCGCAATTATGAATGTACATGGGTGCATCACCATGGATGACTTCTTATCAAGTAAAAGGGCAAGTAGAAGAAGAAAAGAGATCATATAGAAATCCAACATAACTGTGCATTATTAGCTTAACCGTAGCACTCGAATTTTTAAAAAGAGACAAATAAGAGCGAAAACAAAATTCCAAAGGAAATAGGATTTCCAAAGCCATTGTAGATTAGGATAATTTAAAGTTTCAAAGAAATTGGAATTTAGTTCAAATTCTAATTAGAGATTGAGATGAGACAGATTATCATAGTTGTGAAAGGATTTAGATTGGGCTGGAAGTTTGTATTGAGGATAAACTTTATTCTAGAAGTTGTCTTGGAAAAATTGGGTTAAATTAGAATGATAAATGTATTATTGGATGAAGATTTGAGAAGGATTGGGATTAATTGAAGAATTCGAAACAAATCAATTCCTTGTTGAAGAGGGATTAGGCCTAAAGATGTAGATTTGAGGATAAATTTAGAAGAAAAGCCTATGTATTATTTGATTAGGATTTGATAAGGTTATAATTTAATTGAAAAATTAGAAACAAAAGGGGAAATTGAATCCAAAACCAAAAGGGATTTGGATAAAACCTAAGAAGCTTATAAATATAAGACTTAGGACAATTAAATCATAAAACTTCAAGCAATGGGAATTAATGAGAAGCAAGGTTGCTTGATAACTGTGGACCATATTGTGGATTTTCTCTACAAAGGGATTAGGTAAATGGTTATTCTTGCACTAAGTATGCTTTGAAAATTTTTCTCATGCATTTTGAAAATTATTTTGACAAATATATGTTCTCAATTTCATAGAATGGGGATTTATCAAATTGGTTTGAAAAGATTATTTATGATGTTAGTGTGTTGTTATAAACTGTTATGGAACCATTCGAGAAGTCCAATGGTTACTTTGGCAACTGAAATTCAAGTATTCACACAGTGCCATGGAATTTTAGTTTCTCAACGAGAGAAGATGAACTGATTATTTCGATCATGCTCCACCAGCAGGAAAATTATTGGTCCCCCTTGTACATTGTTTGGATCTAAGGCTATACTACTCATTAAGATATTTAGTGGGGTTTGAATTGAATAATGAATATTGTAGTTCCTTGAATAAATGATGATTATAGCGGAAACTGTTAGCTACACCATTTGTGATTTTTATTGGGGATGCATGTTATTACATGGGGAAATATTGGTCAATAATTGAGTTTCATTTTAACATATATCTATGAAGTTGTTTATTCTTGGTATTAATCTATTATGCAGGGTGACCTTCAATGGCTTTAAGCTTACCACTCGGACCCAACATATTTTCCAAGCACGCAAGATTAGGGGGCTGGACATGGACTCAAATCGGGGGATTATTAGTGGACTCAATTTGGGATAGTTTAATTTTCAGTTATTTTTTATTATTTCAGTTATGTAAATATGGAAGGCTTTTTAGGCTTTGTGAACTTTAAGTCTGGGCTTAGGGTTCATGGCCAATTATACAACCTTTTTTTTTTTTTTTGGGGGGGGGGGGGGGGGGGTGTTAACCATCAAATCACCATCACCATCTTGATATTTGCTCCTTATAAAAGATACAACAGTTAACTGCAATAATATAACAGAGACAATTTCACTTACATAACAATTACACTTACATTAGGAACCAAGGTGAATATGCACTTAAAAGTTTAGAAAAATGGAACCTTCTGAATACACTCTAGTGCACCCCCAGTAAGAAACGTCTCTTTCCCATTATCATCAACTGTCACAGCTGACAGTTTCTCCAAGGTCACACCAGCTGCAAATGGGTGGCCAGGATTGCTACAAAATGAAAGTCACAAAGTCCATAAACAAGTTATTGAGTTAAAAAGAAATCAGCATTCAAACTTATTAGTTATTACCTCTCAGTATCTTCATACCGGACGTGAATATTTGAAATTGAAAGCCTCAAATTACCAATTATTGTGTCGATCAACGACCCCAGCCATGATTTGTTCTTCAGAACAACCAAAGCAACAAGATCTTACTTCAATAAGAATAACAAGAATAGGAGAATCAAGAAGCCAACTATTAAGCAAACAAGAAAGTTTAGCAATTTCACTTTCAACAACTTGGCCTAAAAATTACAATTTTCAGCACCATAATGTCATTTACCTCAAACAACAGCAACAAAATTGATAGGCAAAAAAGCAGCAACAAAAAAGCCAGCAAAAAACAGTGAAGCGTAAATACAACCTCAGGAAGTAAATAATCTGCATACAAAAATGTCTCAAAGTACCTTGTACCATCGTAACAATAATCAGGAAAATGCAATGGAGGGGGGACCAAAAAGGCCAAGGTGGTATTCTGTATAAAAATCTTCTTTTCTCTTTTTTTCTAATTATGTAAAAATCTTTTAATCCAAGTAAATTTCATTAAAAGAGTAATTGGGCATCACCACCACGAAAATTGAAGGAAGAAGTGCTAGAGCCCCATTCCAAGGCTAAGCTCAACCATAAAATGGACAAGAGTTTTAAGAGAATGCATATACTTTTTTTACATTTTATTTCTTCAGAAGTGTGCAAATTCTACTACCTCCAAATGCATCGCATCATGCAAGAAGGTAGCTTTCATGTCTTAAGATGTATAAAAAGTGATCACTAATAGAAAAATTAGAAATAGACAAGAGTAAACACATCACTCCTGCACTGCATCATAGTTATCAAGAGGTTGTTTTGCCATCTCCTCTGTTTTTTGACACATGCAAAACCCCAGTTAAGAGCATGCTCACCCACCTCACAGAAATGTCCATTACAATAATAGAATACCTACCAAGTGGCAAATCAAAATAGAGGGGTGTAGGGACAATAGGGGCACCCAAGTATTCTTCTAAGGAAAAGACAATGCCAGGCATTTTTACTAATAATAATATTATATGAATACAGGAATGACGTGCACAAAGGCACATCCCCAGCCAAATATTGTGCCAAGTCTCAAGCCACCCGCCACCCCCAACCCATCTCGAATCATGAACTTGAATTGTGAAGAACTCATCCCGTCATCTCCTTGTGCTGGTCCAGATGCCAATACAAGAGAGCTCCCAGAGAAGGATCAATGAACCACACACTTTGTACTTGTACTACAAGCAAACACACTTGTACAATATTAAGACGGAAACCCTAGGGCACAAAGAAATGACAGAAACAAAACAGGAGAAAAGGAATAACAAGAGAAGTCGTAAACTGTATTGCAGAGAAAATAAATACTTAACCTTAGAGAAAGAACATAAGAGCTGCTTAAATAGGCAGCTCATTACCCATGAAAGAGCCACCGCCTCATCAATAACTAATACAGAAATTCAGCACTAATGCTAATACAACAACCAAACAACAGCAGAAATTATACAGAAACAAGAACAGCAACAGCAAACAATACTATCACAAAACTTTAGATGCTTCCACACTCCCCCTCAAATCAGGCTCTATGGAAGATAAGCACTTATTCTTGGGCAGTCCTGCAGCAACCCTAGAATCATCATACACGGGGGACATCTTCAAACCAAGCTTCTAACACAGAAACAAGAACTGGTCTCTAGGCAACCCTTTAGTGAGAATATCAGCCACCTGATCAGATGTTGGAACATATCTGATTTCCACTTCACCACTTTCTACCTTCTCACGAACAAAATGGACATCAATCTCGACATGCTTGGTTCGAGAATGAAAGACTGGATTTTCAGCCATGCTCTTGGCAGCCAAATTGTCACTCCACACTATAGGAGTAGCAGCACACAGATATCCCAACTCCAGAAATAAAGATTTCAGCCACATCAATTCTGTCACACCTAGAGAAACTGCTCAGTACTCATCCTCCCCAACTGATCTAGCAACAACTGATTGTTTCTTAGACCCCCAAACAATAAGGGCCTGTTCTCTTTGGCGTTTTCGGGCCGTTTTCTGTTTTCAATTTTTCAAAACACTGAAAACATGTTCTCTTTGTTATTTTCAAAAACACGTTTTCAAAAACAAAGAAAAAATTTGTAAAGGAAACCCAAAACAACATTTTGTTGTTTCGGGTGTTTTCTGCGAAAACACACACAAAACATGAAAACACGGAAAACGGACAGCCGCCCCCCCCCCCCCCCCTCTTCCACCACCAACCCTAGCCTCCATTCTCGCATCTCTTCTCTCTCTCTCAAGCCTCGGCCAAACACCGAGCCCACCATCTTCGTCGCTGCCAGAGCCGCCGTCGACCTCTCCCGCAATCTCCGTCGCTACCAGAGCCGCCGTCGACCTCGCCCACCACCGCTGAAAGCCGCCATCGACCCCCCCTCTCCCCCCAAATCTGGCAGACCCCATCCATTCTCTCTCTCTCCTCTATTCTCCAAAACACCCAAAAATCGCAAACCTAAAAACACAGCACTGCCTTCGCCACCGCCGTCGATCACATCAACCACTACCACCGCGACCACCGCTGTCGACCGCGCTCGCCACCGGTCGTGCGAGTCGCCGTCCACTGCCCACTGTCGATCCCCTTGCATCGCGTCCACCATCATCGCCTCCCCTTCGTGCGAGACCCCATCCATTCTGTCTTCTGTGTTCTTAATTCTTTTTTGATGTGATTTTTTTAGGTTTTGTTTTATTTGAATACGAATATGTAATATGATATGTAATATAATTTTTTTGTATTAATTTTTTTAATAATAATTTATTAATAAATGTTTATAATTTATTTTAAATTAAATTTATTGAATAAAGTATTCTAAAATGAAGTTTTTCAAAATTTTAAAGTAAACCTGTTTTCTAATTTTTTGTTTTAAGAAACAGTTTTTCAAAATAACAAAAAGAACACGTTTTCAAAAATCTCAAAACGGATACTCAAAACACAAAACTAAAAATGAATTCAAAACTCAAAATTAAAAACTGAAACACGAAGAGAACACCACCTAAGATTTCTTCTGAGATAGACACAAAAACCAATAAAAGATCGTTTAGTCACTTTGCAGCCATCATGGTCTGCATCTATGTAAACTTGTAAGGACAGATCATCTGGTGAAGGAGAGAAGACCAACCCCAAGCCAATAGTCCCTTTAAGATATCGAAGTAGTCTCTTACAAGCTAACCAATGTTGAGACTCAAGATTAGACATAAATTGGCTCAATTTATTCACTGTAAAGGCTATGTTAGGGAGAGTATATGTCAAGTACTGCAAGGAACCAATAAGAGTTCTATACAAAGATGGATTAGAAAATGACTCTCCTTCATTAGTTAAAGAAATCCCAGCAGCCATAGGAGTCGCACAAGGTTTGCAATCTTGCATAGCAGCCTTTTTCAACAAATCAACTACATATTTGGACTGAGTTAGATATATACCACTGTCATCCCTATATGCTTCAAACCTTAGGAAGTAATTCATAGAGCCAAGGGTCTTAAGAGCGAAATGTGTGTCCAAGTCATGAATACACAATCTAAGGGTTGTGGAATCCGAACCTATGATGAGTATATCATCAACGTATACCAAGAGAAAGAGCACATAACCAGCTGTCTTCTTGATAAACAAAGAAGCATCTAACACAGCCCTAACAAATCTCCAATTCTATAATGTTGTTCTCAGCTTCATATACCAAGCTTGAGGAGCTTACTTAAGCCCATACAAAGATTTCTTCAACCGACATATATGATTAGGAAACTGAGAGCTTATAAACCCTTCAGGTTGAGTCATAAAAACAGTCTCAATTAGATCACCATTAAGAAAAAAGTTGTTGACATCAACTTGTTGGATCTCCCAACCAAAAGTGGCTGCTAAAGAAAAGATATCTCTAATGGTTGGATCCTTAACTACTAGGCTGAAAGTTTCAGCACAGTCCACTCCCGGAGTTTGAAGAAATTCCTTGGCAACCAGCCTGGTCTTATATTTAAGAATAGACCCATCAAGATTATACTTCACCCGAAAAACCCATTTACAGCCAATTAAGTTCATATTCTGAGAAAAATAAACCAGTTCCCAAGTATTATTTCTCTGCAAAACTGTGTACTCTTCTTCCATGGTCTTAACCCATCATGAGTCTAAAAGAGCCTCATGAACTGAACTAGGTTCAAGGGAACTCACTAAGGCATGAGGGGAAGGGACAACTAGTTGTTTAGACTTTCATCTTGTGATCATAGGGTGAATTGAAGGTGTTGGAACAGGTTTAGGCTTGGGTAGAGAGATTGGAGGTTCTAGTGACTGAATAATAGAAGGTTGGAGATCTTGTGAGGCACCAGTAGACCGAGCTAAACTGTCACATGTACCATTGGAGATAGCACTAGACGGTGATGGGGCTAAAAACTGTGCTATTTGAGGACACATTAAAAAATTAGAAGAGGAAGAGATAGGTTCCAAAAAGGCAATAGAATACCTAGTTAATCTTGATGACTGAGGTAGAGAAGAAAAGAAAGTGGGATAGGGAAAATCACTAGGATTGAACTGTACATGTCCAGATACATACGCTTTCCCTGATGGGTGTCTTAGCCTATCATGCCACTGTTGACAAATTCTAGTATTTGGAACTACATTTACATCCCTTGGAAGCTCATGACAAAATAAGTTCTTCCATTTGCATGAACCTTGTTTGTTACATGTAACTAAAGAAGAAAACACTAAAGGAACAGATGAAAATGCTAGGGATTGGACAGAAGTGCTACCAACAGTAGAACAAGTTGCTGGGGTCAACTGATAGAGCTCATCCTTAAGATGTCCCCGAAGTAGCACCAGTTTGGAAGCTTTGTCCTTAATCAAACAAACATCCAAATGAAATTCAGCTACAACATTATGATCATGAGTAAGTTGTGACACACTAATCAAATTTTTCTTCATACTCGGAACATGAAGAACATTAGGTAATGGAAGAACTAAATTTGATTTGGACTTGGCTTGTAAATAACTAGTACCAATATGAGTAAGAGGCAGTTGCTTACCATTACCTATGGCAACTTTGTCCCCACCAGTATAAGGAGATGCAATGAGAGGTTGTTTAGATTTGAAGTGATGTGATTAGTTGCCCCGGAATCAACAAACCAGGCTGGATGTGAAAAAGAGGGCTGAACAGCCAAAGTTATCAAGTGTGTAAGGGTTAGAAGGACTACCATAGTGAGACCCTTGTATTGAACCAGTGTCATTCATGTATGCTCCATTAGAATCACTCAAGGAGACCATATAAGCTCTAGACTCTGACTGATTAGCATCACTAGATCAGCCAAATCCTTGATTAGGCACACCCTGGAAGTTTCTGTCAAAACGGTGATAACACCAATCCACAAAATGCCCTAGTTTCCCACACAATTGACAATAAACTCTCCTGTTAGAAGGTCTACCTCAACCTCTCCCTCCTCCTCTATTAACAAATCCACTCCCTCTCTGAGAACATCCTCCTCTATTATTACCAAAGCTATTATTCTGTGTAGTACGAACTGATGCCACATTCACATGCATAAAAGACACCGAATCAAAATTTATAGCAAAATGAGATGAATTCTTGACCGACAACCTTTGTTCATGCATCAACAGTAAATATTGCACATTTCCCAGATCTATTTCGTCCATCTGATATGTTATGAGGCTCACAACTTTTCATACTCTTGATCTAGTCCATTAAGTATGGCCAGCAATATATCTTTGTCATTCAACGGTTCTCCTATGGCTGCCAAAGCATGTCCTATCATCTTAATCTTTAGTATATAATCATTTATAGAGAGTGAATCATTCTTTATTAATCTTAACTATTGTTTTAACTAAAATGACTTTGTTATTATTTGTCGAGAATATAAGTTTTCTAAAAAATCCATACCTCGACAGATGATTCACAGTGAATCACTTGCGCAAGTACTTCCTTATCGATGGTGGAGAAGAGCCATCCCAATAGGAGCTAATCAGATCGGATCCAGCTCAAATACTCCGGATTGACTGCCGCTTCTCCTTCTGGATTGAGCAGAAACTTTGTTGGAGGAGACGTTTAATTGAGGAAAGACATTAGATCAAAGGCTCGAACTATGGTGAGAACTTGAGCTTCCCAGAAGATGTAGTTACTAGAGTCAAGTTTGATCGGAATGAAATTGAAAATTCAGATTCAGAAGCAGTTGATAAGGAGGAGGAGGAGCTGAGAGTGTGATTTGAGGCCATTAGGTTAGAGCAATGGCTCTGATACCATAAAACGGAAACCCTAGGGCACAAAAAAATAACAGAAACAAAATAGGAGAGAAGGAATAACGAGAGAAGTCGTAAACTATATTGCAGAGAAAATGAATACTTAACATTAGAGAAAGAACATAAGAGCTGCTTAAATAGGCAGCTCATTACTCACAAAGAGGCACCGCCTCATCAATAACTAATACAGAAATTCAGCACTAATACTAATACAACAAATATACTACAACAACCAAACAACAGCAGAAATTATACGGAAACAAGAACAGCAACAGCAAACAATACTATCACAAAACCTTAGATGCTTCCACAAATATGATAATCCAAGAATTCTCCCCCCAAGTGGCATGGAACCACAAGCTAATGCAGAGAAGCTTCATAATTCTACACATTATCCAACATTCTCCAATGACAAATGCAGATTCAAAACTTCTGTTTTTCTAATTGTGAGAAAAAAATTCCCATTTTGTTACTTGTTATTTACAACCAGAATTAAGCATCAAAAAAGACTGTACTTGGTCCACAAAATAGAAGGCATAATTGGTCCAGGGCACATAATATTTGCTCCCCAAATGTTACATTTACCTCACTCATCGTATCATCAGGTTCTGCTTATAATTGTTTCTTGCCACCCCCCACCCAAAAAAAAAGAAGAAGAGAATTGGTGCCATGTGCCAGTTGCAATTGCATTACCTACCAATATCATATTTATAATTACTGTTTTATATTAATCACTTCTTACATTCAAAAGTGCCATGTGCCAGTTCCCCATTTACCATGTGATCATGTAAGGAAGTCTACTGATTAGTGCCTAAACTCCAGTAAATCACTTCTTCTGATCCTAACCCCCATCCCAACTGCCAAAAAAAAATGTGTGTCCAAATTAAGCGGCATATAATTAGTGTTCCTTGTAGCATATACACCTTCAGCAAGAAACATAACATCACAAAGCAAAAGTCATTGAACCAAAAATCATTTGTGCACACGTGTTTTGTTGGGTGGGGTGGGTTGGAGAGGTGAGAGAAATATAACAATTTTGAAAGAGCTATAAATTTCAAGCATACATCCACATGCTGTAACTTGAACCAAGAAGCATTGACAGAATCAATCATTGGTTAACTGCAGTTAATGTCTTTTTTACCTGGTTGAAGGAGTCATCTGTAATAAGTACAGTAAGCATTAGCTCATTACTTCTTAGGTAATTGTGGCAGATTAATATGTCCCATGTGATAAAATTAAAATTATCACAACAAGAACTTGAAATATACAAGATAATTGTTTGGAAGTCAAACATTCAATATACGATGATAGGCAATTATTATCTATTGCTTAAAGGGAAAACAAGACAACCTCTCTCGAACTGCAAGTAAAGCAAATAAAAGAATGCTGAAATGCAATATTCAACTAGTACCAGAAATTTAGTGCAAAAAGAATGTCTAAGTCAAATCTGTCTGCATAAGATTGACCATAGCATTGCAATTGGGAAAGCAAACATATGCATGAGCAATTACTGTTGAGCTCTCTTTAGAAGTTGCCGAGGCCCTTATCTAGATAGACACGCAAATGAAATGAAGCCCACAGCCATAGCTTTTCGCTATACATGTTTATGGCTGACAGGATGTTGGCAAACAGGAGTTCTTCCAACACATAAATCTTCAGTATAGGATAAAGAACACTCACATCTTAACCAGGTTTTCTGTACCATAAAATGTAACCTGTGTTCCACAAGTTAAGTGGGCAAGCTGGTCACGGCTTAACATAGCCCAGTCAAAAACAAAAATAAATGTACTTATTTTTGTGAACTTTTTCCAGGCATGTGTGTGTGTGTGTGTGTATTTATATATATATATATATATATATATGTAACACCCGAATTTCTAGAAAGAGACAAATAAGAGGGAAAACAAAATCGAAAAGGAAATAGGATTTCTAAAGCCATTGTAGATTAGGATAATTTAAAGTTTCACAGAAATTAGAATTGAGAAAAGATTCTAAATGGACATTGAGATAAGAGGGATTACCATAGTTGTGGAGGGATTTAAAGGGGATGGACTTTTGAATTAAAATTGATTAAGTCCAGGCTAAATAAAGAAAAATCATAATGATATATATATATATATATGTATGTATTATTAAAAGAGAATTTGAGAAGAATTAGGATTTGACTCTAAGGGATAGTTGAGAGAGAAATCAGAAACATATAAGGATATTATCTTAATATGATTTGAGAAGGAATAGGATTAATTAAGGAATTGGAAACAAATCAATTCCTTGTAGAAGAGGAAACTATTTATTTAAAGTTCGGAGACAAACTAATTCCTTGGTGAAAAGGGATTAGGATTGATAATGTAGATTTTGAGGATAAATAAAAAGAACCCTATGTATTTGCTAGTTAGGATTTGATAAGGATTATGATTAATTGAGGAATTAGAAATAAAAGGGGAAATTGAATCCAAACCAAAAGGGATTTGGATAAGAACTATGGGGCTTATATATACAAGCTTATATACAAGCTTACAGGAGTATTAAGTCATCAAACTTAGCTATGACCATGAGTGAGAAGTAAAGTTGCTGGATATTTATGGATTTTCTCTACAAAGGGGTTAGGTGAGTGGTTATTCTTGGACTAGATGCTTTCAAATGAATCCCATGCATGTTGAAAATTATTTTGACATAATGAATATTCTCAATTTCGTTACTTGATTTATATTCTTGAACTATTGATTTAAAAACAAATTGAGAATGGGGATTTATCAAATTATTTTTAAAATATTATTAATGGTATTAGTGTGTTGTTATAAACTATTGTGGAATCATTTGGGAAGTCTAGGGATTACTTGGCAACTAAAATTCGGTTATCTATACAATACCATGGGAATTTTAGTTTCTCAATGGGAGGAGATGAACTGATTATTCTGTCATGCTCCACCAGGTACTTGGGGGTAAATCCCACAAAATTTACTGGCTCCCCTTGAACATTGTTGGATTGAAGGCTATACTGCCCATTGAGATATTTATTAGGGTTGAAATTATTTATTGAATATTATTGTGATTCCTCTTATTTATTGGTGATTATACATTGTGGAAATTGTTAGCTACACCATGTGGTATGTTGTCATTCTTTATTAATTTTATTTGTTGTTGCATGGGGAAATATTGGTGAATATTTGAAACTAAAATTTGTTTTTATTGTATATGTATGAAATTCTTTATTTTGGTATTGACCTATTATGTAAGGTGACCTTCACTGGCCTTTAAGCTCACCACTCTACCTAACATATTTTTCAGGTGAGCAGGATTAGGGAACTAGAACTGGACTTGGATCAGAGGATTAGCAAGGAATTCAATTGGGATAGTTTAGTTTTCGATTATTTTTTGTAATTTCAAAAATGTAAATATGGAAGGAATTTTAGGCTTAGTAAATTTTAAGTCTTAGTTGGGTTCATGGCTGGTTACATAACCCATAGAGGGGGATGTGACATGTGCGTGTGTGCTGCATGCTAACAAACACATACACACAAAAATACACAAGCAGCATCAGCAACCAAGAGTGAAACTTCTGCATAAACCTCATTGAACATTAAAGACATACCATCTCAGACTTCAATATTTTTCTACTCTCCAGGAGCTTCATTTCCATCTCCTAACACAAAGCAACAAAAATCAGATATTTGGACAGATACGGGGCAACTGGCCAACTTCAACACAGTAAGATAATGTTTAACCTGTATTCTGCTTTTCTTTACTTCTTGAACAGCATCTTCACTGCATCCTTCAACTTGAGTTGCAGGTTCTGCCAGTAAAAATATGCGGTCCAGATGCACTAAAACTGGATCTTGGCCAAGCCTACTCCATGGAACCTAAATTAATGAAACATTAGAGACCTTATTGGAACTATGCAAAGATCAATATTATTGCCACAATGTAGTATAACTCGAGTTTTATAGATTGAAAAGATCCAATTCAGTGATTGATGAAACATATAGCAATATGATAGGCACGCCCATGAATGGTAAATAAATATCTTCTTAAAGGTACACTTGGCCTTCTAGTGAACAATTCTCAAGGTGCACTCTGGCTTTAAAGAGAGTATATCGACATACGGTAAGTAAACATGAAATGAAACAACTGGATTTTGTAGATGCTTTGAAACAACAAAACTGTTTTTATTTTACTGTCCAGTATGATATGAAACAATTCTTTGTTTATCTGACATGTATCATGAATTTCTTAAGACAAATATCAACTCGAAAATGGAATTGCTTCTGGAAACAAATTATGTGCCCCCCCTCATATAATTGAAAACAAAATGAGTTTAAATGATAATTCTGCGACCAGATATGTGAATTGTGTGAAATATGCTTTTGGTCTGCTTATGAATAGAAACGGCCAAATCAGAGGAAGTTTGTTAAGACTGGAAATAATATAAAAGATTATTGCTTTCTAAAACAACTTAAAGATTTAAGTGAATTTGGTACTTAACAATTCTACAACAATTGGTCCAAGTTATAAACCAGAAAAGTATGGAAGACAAACCTTCAACTTAACTGATCCAAGAAATCCTGCCTTAACCTTAATGGGCAAATTTAATGCATTCAATGCTTCTGGCTTCAGTTGCATATTTGTTAGCTCAACATCACCTGTCACAGCAATGACAATCACAACAAAAAGTGCCCAATAAGGTCTTCAGCTCATAAGCATTTATCAGAAGAAGTAAGATGTTACTAAACAGAGTGCATCTGAGAGAGCACTCTGCTTCTGATTTAAAACCAAAATACATGTTTAACTGATTCCAACGCTCAAACAACAAGAACGGTGGTAAAGAAACGAAAAACGTGCTATATTATGTATGTTACCAACCACAACAGTATGCTTTCCCTACCCTACACAGTCACATAGTACCCTGCAATAAACCAACTTTAGCTACAAAGAGGTAATAACTCTAGCTGTCCCTGCCTATTTCTTGTTTCAACCTGCCTAAAAGAAAGAGCAACTCTACCAACAAGAAGATATATATATATATATACACAAAGAAAGAGATAGAGAGCAATTCCCCTCTTACTTCTATTTAGCAACTATTGCTTTGAAAACCAGTTTTCTGCTCAAAACTGTTGTTTCTTGGATCCACTCATAGATGGGCATCTCCCAGATGAGCCTATTATAGCCTATTAATGAATATATACAAAGTTGTACATGTTGCCCCAACAAAATCTAATTTCAATTTCAATCCTTAAGAACCCTAGCTCTTACCATTCTCTAGTGGTATTTATTCATATTTTTCCTATGACAGTTTCTTGGTTGAATTCCTTTTGTTGCCTTACTCTTTTTTTTTTTTTTTTTTTTTTTTTTACTTCACTACCAATATTGCAGAATTGCCTATTTTCACGTTTACAACAACAATCACAAGCCTTAATCCCATTAAGTAGAGTCAACACATGAATTCAAAACCTCTAGTAAGCTTTATACAAGTCATATCCTCTATAAGGTTATTATATCCTATGCCATGTCTAAGGGTTTCCCATCAAGTTTTCTTCGGTCTTCCTCTCCTCTTTTTTTTTACAATTTTTTCTCCATTTCATCTATTCACCACACAAGTGTTTCTATCAATCTTCTCCTCACTTGTCCTAACCATCATAATTATAACTCCTCCATCTTATCTTTAATAGATGACCCTCTTATCTTTATCATGTATGACCTACTTCTCATTTTGTTCACACATGCATCCTAACATTCTAATCTCGGCACACTCATATTTCTTACATGTCAGCACTTAAAACACTTAACTAACCAATTCGAAATCCTATAGTCATCCTATAAAACTTCCCTTTTGGCTATAAAGGGATTTTACCATTGCATATAATGCTAGAAGCGCTTCTCCACTTTAACCATCATTTTCATGTTAGAGATAGAAAATACAAGTTGATCTAAATGATTGTCAACGTACATCCAAGTTCAATAACTGGCCCCAATTATGAAAAGTCACGTTGAGAGTATTGCTTGAGATAAAGAATAAACGGTTGGTGTAATTTTGTTTCAACAAGAAATTATAGCCCAAGTAGTTCAAAAATGTTTAATTCAATAGAAGATATATTCATATATACATTTATCTAACTCATTTCATCAATGAATGTCTTTATCTACCTCAATTCACGGATTATTCATCCCGAGTGCGGCCCACAAAAGCCTCAAGCATCATTCCCTAAAGGAACATACTATGAAAAGAATAACAGCAGCGACGATACCGTATTTACATCGGTAGAAAACAATAGATTCTACTTCATGACGAACCACTTTTAAGTTTATCCGTCCACGGCCCAAAGAATACACACCAGCACACAAAACTCAAGCTATGCAATTACAACAGTCCACATTAGTTGACTCCAACATCACTATAACAGCAGACTTGGATTACTTTTCTTCTCCACTCCTAAATTATACCAATAACGGTAACGGCAAATTGCATCCAATTCGAAAGACGAATTACATCCGTAACTCGAAAAAAACAGAGAAGAAACTGAAATTAGGTCGAGAAAGTGAAGTGATCAAATGATTCAAACCTTTCCAGACGCTGATCTTGAGAGCTTCTTTATTGAGACCTCTGACATAGTTCCCGAGGTAACTCTGCAACAGAAACGCCACCTGATCTTCCAACATCTTCGAATTGCTCGGTCCGTGATTGCTCAAAGAACACTTACGGACACAGTCTGTCGTGTGAAATTTTCCGCACCGAAGCTTTCATAGGCTTCGATGAGAGAGAGAGAGAGAGAGAGAGAGAGACAGAGACAGAGACAGAGACAGAGCCAGAGAGAGAGAGAGTCTGTCGAGAATGAGAAAGTGCCAGAGAAATCTTCGGTTTATGGAGATCTGGGCAGAGTAGGGAACACGTAAAAACGAGGGCAAAAGCCTTGGACACGTGGAGGTCTGATTGCACAGCCACGTAAGATTTGAAGAAACTGCTATGAAAAATGTTACTCTAATCTCATGAGTTGGAGCTATATAATAATATTAAAATATTTAAAATATCTCTCATTTAAGATAATGAAATGAGATGGTGAGGTAATATAAAATAGTGAGTGCATCACTAAAATATCTTTTATCCAAAATAGTAAGATATCACGAGACGATGAGACACAAAAGATATTTTAATCATTTATAATATATTATGTAGCCTATAGTGTAGGTCATGAAATAACAATAACATGACCCTATGATCCATACGTCACGGTTCAATCACGTTGAGTCTTGGTGGCTGTTGTTGATTGGCACCACTCTGTCAGTGGCCAAGGATACGCCATCGAGGGTGATGTTTGCAGGCCTACCCTATCCTTAAGCCATTTATGCCATGGCATTAGGCTCCTCAAATTATTAGATTTTAGAAATTTGTAATATTTATACATATTTTTTATTTTTTTAATAATTAATATTTTATTAAAATTAAATATAAAACATTTTAAATTTTTTTAATTTCCTTCACCAATTTTTATTTTTTAATCATTGTTGTGGTGTTCCCCATAAAACTCACGATTTATTAGATAAACTTGACTATGGAGATTTAATCAACAATTTTGCATCTCAAAAGGAAAAAAAAAATTAATTTTATATAAAGGTAGACATAGTCCAACACATATTTGTAGAATGAAAAGTTGTTATTGGTGAATTTTATCCTTTAATACTATCAGTTTAATGTTATGTTTTGTTTCTCTTTATAAGAGAATCATGAATGTATAGTTTTTACTCTCCTGATCTTCTTAGATTTTTAAGAAAAATTAATTTTCTTTTTCTTTGTTTATTGTTGTAAGTTGTTTGGGTTTTTTTTTTTTTTTTCTTATCTCTGAGACATTATATTTTAATTAAAAATTTATTATCTTTAAGAGATTATTATATTTTGTAGTTAATTGAATTTTAATTTTTTATTTAATAAAATGATGAAATATTTATGTAAAAAAATATATTATTTATTTTTTAATAAAAAAATTAATATTGAAAGGCCTCAACAAACCTTTTTGCCTAAGACCCCCAACTTTGTTGGGCTGGCTCTGGTTGTTTGCAGAATTCCCATTATCGAATGGCGGCAACGACCATCGGAGGGTGTCGTTGGAATTTCACATAGGCAACTTATGCACAATTGGCGAGTGTGTGTGACAGGACATTTGAATTCTTAAGCGCTTATGGTTAAGATTTTGTAGATTTTGTATAAATAACAAACATTTTTAGTCAATGGCGGATCTATTGTGGGCCCAAGTTAGATAAAATTTTAAAAATATATATGATATTTATTTTAAATTTATACTTTACCCTCTTCTCTCTCTCCCCTCTACCCTCATGGGCCTCACCACACCATCATTGCTCGAAATAACTTTAATAATAATTAATAATAACTTTTATTATATATAATAATATTAATTATTTAAAATATTTATTTAATTTTTTCTTTTTTTTCTTTTCCTTATTTTTTTTCTCCTCCTCTCCTTCTTCTTCTTTTTTCTTCTTCTCCTTCTTCTTCCTCCTCTTTTTCTCTACGCTTCTCCATACACGCACGAACACCGCACACCTTCCAAATCCACTGCTTGCTCCAGTACCCGCACACTTTCAAGATCTACACCGTCGTTGTTGCTCTGCACCCAGGTTCGTTGTTGCTGCCTCCTAGATCTACGTCGATAGCCATCGATCACCGTCTGACTTCTCCGGCTGCCATCTCGACCAAAGCCGCTTCCAGCAACCAGCAGTCGTGCCCTACTATGCCGTGCGATCGCTGACTCAGCCCGACCCAACTCAGATCTATCATGCTAAGGTTCGATCTGTTTCGATGTGGTGCCTGCAGAGTTTTGAGAAGGTAGTGTACCCACTGTGCATCTTTGCTCCTTATTTATGTCATGAGGAAGGATCTACTTATTTTGCTCCATCCACACATTTTTTTGTAACAAAAATGCCTCAATCCTCTTGGCCCATCTTCCATGAGTGACCGGCTTGAAGCTGCTATGACACTCTTATTTGAAGCTCAAGCCGGC